>NC_088981.1:19163973-19477723 GCF_963932015.1 Anas acuta
GGTTTCATATTTATAAAAATGAGTCACAATCCATGGAGCAATTATACGATCAACACCCTGCAAAGGGTGAATGAGAAGCAGTGTGCCACATCTAGCCTCATGTACTTACAAACAATATTACTCATAATTCCTTTTGGGTAAATGTATACACTGTACTCTGAGAAGGCAAAGGGAATCGTGCAGCACATGCAACACTCTCATCTTGACATTGTAGGTAGTTGACCTTGGCTCAGTAATCAGATCCTGGTACAACCGGCAAAGGAATGGCTTTGTCTTAAAACCAAGACCTTGGAGATTTAAGGGTGGTCCCAGAGAGCCAAATTTAATTTAGGTCCTCAGATGCAAGATTTATTAAGTTGGGTAGAGTGAATTGCTGTACCCTACCACAGCTTTCCATCTCTGACAGTGCAGGTGTGCTTGTTTTGCTGAACCATTACTCAATACTATGCTAATGGAGGCAGAACAGAGACTACAAAACTGTGAGGAAAACCATACATCAAAGCAGGCCTTGGTGGAGTTGCTCTCATCCCTGGAATGGGAAAGATTTAGGGCAGGGTGTCCAGAGCCAGCACCTTTCCCTGGAGTGGTGGGCTGTGTCTGTGATGGAGCCAAAAAGCTAAGCTTTAGTCAGGCTTTTAAGATTGCAGGACTTACCAACTAACAGTTTGGGTGGCTCATTTTCTTGCATGAAGTGTGGGTTACCTTTATGGCTTCCTCCATTTATGTCTGTTTTTGATAAATCTTCCATGAGTGTTAAGTTTTTCCCAGTTTCCTGCCAGCTCATCTGGGACAGCTTCATGTGCATATCAGCCAAGGTTTCTGCTCGTCTTACTGAGTTGAGCAGCCTCAGGAGATCTGACTCAAACTTGGGCTCTGTGAATCTGGGACAAAGCATCACAGTATCACAGAATATTGGTTGGAAGAGACTGCTGGAGCCTACGGGCCATGGGAACACTCTTTCCTGCTTTCAAGCTCCATGAAATGTAATTCAGCTATAGCTCTTAATGCTTAATAACTGAGGAACTTGGAGGACTTCCTGTGTGCAACAGGTAAGTTTAATTCTCAAGCTCAATGCTGTATAAATAATTATTTCGATTTTTCACTTTCATTGGTATAAAATTTTAGAACTTTAACATTTCCTTTGGAACAGAAATTCTTGTTGATTGCTAAGACAATCTTCTGAAACCTGGCTACTGCTGTGTTCAGCATAACTTAAGCGCTTTCCATACTTGTTAGATGCTCTTTCTAGTAAATGTGGCTTCTGCTGAGAACATGAAATGTAAACATCCTCCTAGTCAGGCACTTTTAACACTGGGATGGCCATGGAATCACTGTTTTCATAGTAGTTTCAAAAGTTATGCCGCTCTCATGACTACCAAAGCTGGCACTTTCAATGCTTTGTATACCAGATGTAAAGGTCATGAGCAGAATTCCTTATATAAAATAAATACAGCTAACTCAATGACACTCTTACCAACTGCAACATTAGTAACTCCACGCAAACCTAAACCAGCAAAAAGCCCAATTTAAAACCATGTTTTTTTTACCCCTAAAATTGAAAGTCCAGGATATACCTAAAGACAATCAGGAGATTGCCCTACACATTGCATGTTTCCCATCCCATGTATGCAGTTTTTAACCTAAAGTGCACTAATGCAGAGAGTTTGTGAAATGGTGCATTTTCACATTGTCAAAAAAGTGTTTTATTTACAGTGTTTACATTTTATTTAGTGTTTTATCTACAGAGTATTTATTCTTAAAATGAAACAAAACACTGTATTTTGTTCTGGCTTTTCAGAATTGATCTCTGCAGGTGTTTCATTTTGTCTTATTTTATTTTATTATTTTATTTTATTTTATTTTATTTTATTTTATTTTATTTTATTTTATTTTATTTTATTTTATTTTATTTTATTTTATTTTAATTTTATTTTATTATTTTTGTTTCACTATATTTTCTTTATTTTAAGAGGTTTGCATATGTCTGCATCACTACCAAGTGACCTGAATTTTCTCCTTGCAGCTGAGTGGTAAAATGGGTGCTGTTCAGTACACATTACACATTTGGAAATCAAGGTTTTAACTACATGAGTGTATGGATTGAGGACAGGTAAAATGTACTGCATCAGAATGTGCATCTGTCAAATTTCTTGTGTGTTCTGTTAAATTTCAAGGTTTTAGAAACACACCATAAATAGCAGCTGGTAGTATCAATAGTGGAAATGGTTGTAGGAGAGAATTTTACATGAAAAGAAGAAAATGCATAATCTTCAACTAAGTAGAAAATTAGGTTTGTTCTCATATTATTCTAGAAGGCTGGCAAAAAAAAAAAAAAAAAAAAAAGCCTTCTTTTTTTTGGTCTTTGAATATGCTAATGATAAACAGAAGCCTATTTTTGTAGGCATAGTCATTTCATGCTGTAGAAATGATTTGCACATCAACCCTATTAGCAGTGATTGTACCTCCATTGTGCTACTGTCCTACTTAACACTTCACATGAAATAAATTCTGATCTGTCCTTTTACCGTGACTTCTAAATTTTGCGTTTTATCTTTCCAGGGACAAAACTACTTTTGCTAAGACAGACATTTCTGTAGATAACCTGTCAGAAAAAGAACATAGTTGATACACGGTATGTTTTAGTGAAGAAAAATATTAAATGAAGAAGGTGATTCCATAGCAGGATACTGATAGTTAAAAGACACAAATGATAATGGGTCCTCACTTCCTCTGACTGAGAATCTCATGTTATGTCTTCTGTGTGCAGGAGTCTTATACTCGCATGGCTTCTAAATTAACAGAAATCACACACACAGTACATTCCTAATTAGCTGTACAAGAGAAATGCTAGGAGAGCATTATACCAAACACAGATTCCTTCTGATTCATCATCTTCTAGGAAAGCTTGTTATTGTAGCTAACATGGGTAGCTCAACAAATACTATGTCCTCTTGATCTTCTCTGGCAAGGGAGATCCTATGCCTCATGCACTTCTGTGAGAGGATCATCTCTCTGTGAAACATTAAAATCAATCAAGAATAGTAAGTTTAAAATGATTATATGAAAGACAGTACTGAGGAAAGGCTAATATGATATCGAGCATAAGGTATTAAAAAACAAAGAGAATAGAATTTTTACTGTGATGTGTTGTGATCCTGAATTTAATCCTCTTGCTCTCCTATACTGAAGCTCTTATGATCCTTTTTTTTTTTTTTTTTTTTTTTTCTTTCTGAATCTTTACAGGAATGAGTTATGTTTGCCTTCAAGGCTTGGGTGTATCTTGCTTAAACAACTGCATCTCGGTATTGTCTTTGAGCTGTCTTTGCTTCCAACTGCATTCCCCACTCAGAGCAATATTTTACTGCAGATCTCTGATAAATGATACCTACTGTGCATGCCCTGTGGAAAAATAGCACCTCCACTTTTCTGGATTTTAAAATTTGTTCTTAAAATGCCAGTTTTCTGTGTAGAAAGGGTGCGTGCTTCCATGTATGTAACTATCAAACAGATAGTAGGATATGCCTCACAACCCGATGAATGAAGAAATCTAAACTCATTCCACAATGAACTCTTTATTTTCAGGTAGAGATGAATGTATTGCTTTTCATCAATTTTCCTCCTTTCAAACAAGGAGGGGTAGAAGAGGTTTTGCCTACACATTGGGTACTGCAGGCTTCAGCCAAGAGGTGGCGTTAAGATGCAGTGCAATGTTCTCTTACCAAAAAAGCATTAATTTCTCAAAACCTGTTTTAACTACAGCATACCTGATGCCTAGGGATACACAAAGCAGTTAAGTTAATTAAAAATACAATGTGGATAAGCAAGGAATTCAATGGGCCAGTGGTCTGAGTTTAGACCAGAAAACTCAAACAATGTATGCCTCAAACAACCATTGCTTTGAAGTATGTATATCGAAGAGTCCCTCAGTTTGCAAGTTAGGATGTGTCTGTGCAAACATGAACCAACTGATATCTACAGCTATTATTCTAGATATTAACTTAGATACTTAGATACTTAGATACATAGATGCTTAGATACATAGATACCAGATATTATCTTAACCACATTTGGAATGATGAGTATTTTAGGCACACATATGCCTCTTCAGAATATCTTCATCATAAAAGAAGGCAAGTATTTACAAACCAAACAAATGAAGCCAGACCTATTTTGAAAACAAAACAAAACTATACTCACATTTAACACTGGTATGCAAACTCTTTGGTGCAGATGAATCAACAGCAGCTGTATTAACAAAAAGAAAGTTCAGTCCAAGGAAACACTAACATCCCAAATAATCTTACCAAAAAGGGACAGAGATGAAGCTGGCCTTCTCAAGGTGCTGAATTCCCCATGGAAATGTTGTACAAGTATGCATAATGTTAGCATTATTCATAGTGCAGATCTGCAAACTATCTAACCCTATTTTTTTCCTGGAGATCTCTACTATTTTCTTCCTGCTATTATATTGCCCAACAGTCAGCTTTCAAAGGTAGCATAGCTTAAATGCAGTCAAGTCACTTGAGTTATGCTATATTACACCAACCGAGGATTTGAACCCTTGTCTTTAGCTGGGTAAAATAGTAGGATAAGTGCCTCAGCAGTGCTGCTGTTGATTCAATATCAAACTGGACCTGAATTTTGCAGCTATAGCGCATCTTTACTTCAGTATAGAAATAAGAGTTAGTGCAGCTAACTTTATAAACCTTCTTTTTAGTTTACTAGTTAAGAAAAGCTGTATACATTTTATTTCAGCCTCTATTGCTTCCCAAAAAGTTTATACTTCAGGGATGAGTAGTGCAGCTGCTATCAGTCAATGTAAACTGGCAAGTGATGGTGTATTAGTGATTTTCAGGTTGTCCTGAGACTCAAGGTCATCAGTTCTTTATCATCTTTCTATCAGGAGAAGTTATTTGATTATATGATTACATTGGCAGTTTGTATATAGTGTTTTCTGTCATTTGCTTATTCTTTTTTTTGTTGCAAAAGGTTAAATCAAGTGAATTTCAAGGAACAAAGCCCTGTCACTCTACTGCTGCATGTTCTTCAGTAAGTCACATGTCTGTACAGGAGATGGCTAATGGAGCTGTATGTCTGATTGCATATACTTGGAGATAGCTGCAATATATGGGGAAATAAAATTTTTGACTGTGGAGGGAAAAGTAATCACTCAGGAGAAGTACAATACTCCAGTTTCGTTTGAAGGACATTGACTCCATTTTCATCCAAGACACTTTGGTGATTACTGCTAAATGTCACAGCAAATCAGAGCTTGTAAAAGTGCTCCAAACGATGTTTCAGACGTGCAGGTCTAGCTCTGATTGGAGTGAGGCCAAACAGGCAGAATTTCAAAAAGCAGCTATATTTCCAAAGGACTGGTGAATATTTAGAAGGGTGCTGGAGAAGGCCTCTAGACAACCCTGACCAGATTTTTCAGAGGTACAAAGTCCTATCATCTGCAACATGTGGAAACTCAGCACTTTAGAGCATCAAGGTATGTACAGATGAAAACCTTGATATCCTTGCATTATTATGGTTTTCAATGTTTGTGAGTTTAACTCTACAAGGAGAACCTGAAAGTAATGAGGAAGCATTACAATAGGTAAAATATGTGTTTTAATGTTAGAGGTTTCTGCTCTAGTATGCTCCAAATCTAACTTCTGAGAACTATAATTTCAGGTGATAAAACACAAGATAATTAGAAATTTTAGCCACTGGAAATTTTGATTGGCATCTACGGTGAGAAGGTCTTTCCAGTCTGACTGAATTGAGCTACAGACGTGCAGGACTGACATTGAGAAAAGGAAAGTTGAAACCTGCTTTGGAACAAAGCACTTGGCTTCTTTTATGCCAAGAATATCTTCTGTGTATTTTCTTTGGAGCTCTAAGAATGTAATAGACAAAACAACTGAAAAAACATCTTTGAGTTGTTTTCTTCCTTTTATTTTTCAATCTTCACTCCCTCATTTTAGGCTTCACCAGTTGAGAATGAAACAAGTTTCAATTATATATGGCAGTCTTTGCTGTTCTTACTTAGTTTTGATGCTTCTGTATATTTATGAGCAATGCACCAGGATTAGAGTTCTACAGCCCTTATAGTTCTCTATTTCTGTGACATTAGGCAAGCAGTAGCAAAAGTCACTTAAGTACAACAGTATGCAGCAGCAATCCAGCCTCGGGGCGCCAATATGAGTGGGATGGTCACGAACTATAGGGAGGTGGAGGTCGTGCAAATTTTAAATGTTTGTTCTGATACCATGATAAAATGATGCACTTGATTTGAGGCAGGCAGTCTAAGATAAAGCACTTGGCACTGCAAATTGCCAAAAGGATTGCTCTCCTGGCAAAAAATGATTGCAGCAGCAATCTGATCTATTGTTCTACAGCTATGTGTTATTATAAAGCTCGCTGCATGTTATCAGTGTTGTTAAAAAGGCTGGAAGCCCAAGGACTGGAAGTCTTGCAGTAACCTAACTAGGGCTATGACCATTCACTTTAGTTGTTTTCGTCTGCACCTGAAGCACCAGGAACTTTACACAGCTCCAGACAACCAACAGAGGACATTTTTTTTTAATCCCAAATTCTCCTTCTAGCAGTTTGCAGCTATTTACAGAAGAGAGGATGTTTGAAAAGCTCTCTCAAATGTAATTGCATACTACTGGAACTTCTCTCTAGGGTATTTAGGACTGATTCTGTAACTTTCTAAACTTCCAAAGCTGAAACCTCACTGTTATTTTTCTAATGGATCCTCCCCATTAAAAAAAAACCTGTCCTAGCTCTCATTCTACTTTTCATGTTAGTCAACGGCCATATCTATCTAAACAGAAACCATAATTAAAAGAAACCAGGGGAATTAAACAATATCTCCCTTCCTAAAATTAACTTGTCCTTTTGTAGAATGGACATACTCTGTATACTTCAATCTTCTCAGCAGTTAGGATTGCTTCTCCCAAAGCAAGGTTACAGTTCCGATCAAGAGGTCTACATATCTCCTCCTTTACAGCATGCTGTATTATGCCTCAGCTTTAAATTCTCCTACACCTCTTGAGTTAATGAAAGGGAGATGGAGAAAGGGTGAAGAAATTCATCAGCCAGTCAAAACTAAGGACAACCAGTGTCTCTTGGAATATGATTTCACTTTTCAACTAAAAGAACAACATCAACATTGAAGACCACACATACCTTTGGCAGACATCAGTTTCTTGTAATGAGCAGCCATGTGATCTTGAATGATGTACTGATTGGAGAACTTGCAGGAAGATCCAGGAGAAAAAACTGCAAAAGGAAAAAGTCTTAGTTCATTCAGTGGGACAAGAAATATTTCAAGAGATGGCTCTGAAAGCATTGTAGTATTTATTATCTCTTGCTTGTAACAAAATCAAGTCTATATTCTTTAATTTCTTTCAAGAAGTAAGGGTAACAGAAGATATAACATTAAAAAGTGGTAAATTATTGATATTTTTTTGAATATTTTGTAATACCTGAGAATTATCGCTTGCAATAAGTAATGCACGAGCATTAGACATTATAGAACTGTGGAGAAGAACAGATCTCACTATATAATATCTGATATAATAAGAAACACTTACATTTTGAAAGATTTAATACTAGAGACTAGAACAAAGAACTAGAAAAAAAAAAGAAGAGGAATATCTCACCTCTTGGTAATACCAGGCCTAGCTCTACCTCTTTTTAGTGAGGACAAACGTGTCCCCCAGGGCTCGGTGCTGGGGCCGGTCCTCTTTAATATCTTCATCAATGATCTGGACAAGGGCATTGAGTGCACCCTCAGTAAGTTCGCAGATGACACCAAGTTAGGTGCGTGTGTCGATCTGCTTGAGGGTAGGAAAGCTCTGCAGGAGGATCTGGATAGGCTGCACCGATGGGCTGAGGTCAACTGCATGAAGTTTAACAAGGCCAAGTGCCGGGTCCTGCACCTGGGGCGCAATAACCCCAAGCAGAGCTACAGGCTGGGAGAGGAATGGTTGGAGAGCTGCCAGGCAGAGAAGGACCTGGGAGTGATGGTGGACAGTCGGCTGAATATGAGCCAGCAGTGTGCTCAGGTGGCCAAGAAGGCCAACGGCATCCTGGCTTGTATCAGAAACAGCATGACCAGCAGGGCTAGGGAGGTGATCGTCCCCCTGTACTCGGCTCTGGTGAGGCCGCACCTCGAGTACTGTGTTCAGTTTTGGGCCCCTCGCTACAAGAAGGACATCGAGGTGCTTGAGTGGGTCCAGAGAAGGGTGACGAAGCTGGTGAGGGGCCTGGAGCACAAGTCCTATGAGGAGCGGCTGAAGGAGCTGGGCTTGTTCAGCCTGGAGAAGAGGAGGCTCAGGGGCGACCTTATCGCTCTCTACAGATACCTTAAAGGAGGCTCTAGTGAGGTGGGGGTTGGCCTGTTCTCCCACGTGCCTGGTGACAGGACGAGGGGGAATGGGATAAAGTTGCGCCAGGGGAGTTTTAGGTTAGATGTTAGGAAGAACGTCTTTACTGAAAGGGTTGTTAGGCACTGGAACAGGCTGCCCAGGGAAGTGGTGGAGTCACCATCCCTGGAAATCTTTAAAAGACGTTTAGATGTAGAGCTTAGGGATATGGTTTAGTGGGGACTGTTAGTGTTAGGTTAGAGGTTGGACTCGATGATCTTGAGGTCTCTTCCAACCTAGAAATTCTGTGAAACTCTGTGAAACTCTGTGAAAATGGACTGGATATATGCAAAGACAGAAGTGGGCCCAAAAAAGAAACCAGAATGTGAAACAGAAGTGTGTTATGCACAAACTGACTGTGACACTCCTCTGAATCTCTGTCCAGCAAGATTTCTTCAGTCAGGAAAAATTTGTCTCTATATTGAACAGAAGTTCATTAGCCCAGGGAAAAATTCAAGAAATGGATAGGTATTCACTTATTTGTCATTTTAACCTAGTACGGTGGCAGGGATAGATTATTGTATTTCAAGCTGTTTCTGAATAACAAAAAAATAATTTTTGGATTTCTTCTCAAATCACCTGATAAGGTTTTTATATAGAAAATTGCTAGCAAATAATACTAAAATACAGTCAGAATACTTGAGACCAGAAACTTAACGTGCCTTTCGCCTTTCATACACAGATACCAAATAGCCCTTACACAGATATAATCACCCATCCAACCTATTCAAATTTGGCTTTCTGACACAATGAAGTAAAAGACCATTTCATCATTCATGTCCACAACATAGAATTTCAGTTAATGACTTAGCTTCAAAGTCTGTATTTGAAATTTTATTTGTATTTGAAAAAAGAGGAGACATTGTGTTGGGAGTTTGGGAATCAATTCTTCTAACCTCAGTTTGGCTGCTTTCTTTCTGTGTTGCTTTTTCTTGTCTGAATTACTTGCCTACCAAGTGAGACAGTGCTATGAACTGTTTTTCACTGCCAGGGAGCTTGACTACATTCAATTTGTTGTGTCATCTTTTGGACAAACACCATAACAAAGAGTGGGACAGAACACCTAATGCCATTTTCGTTGCTTCGTTTAGTATTATTTTAGTGATGTGCTCCGGCAAGTGACTGAAGGCCTGCCAGAAGGGCACTGGCATGAAACCCAGCTTTCAACAGCCTGTCCAGGTACACATCACATCCCAATGTGACCAGCCAGAGAAAGGTGGTGTTACTCCCACTCTAGGACCACTGGTTCTGATTGTTCATCAAACACGTGTGCACAGCCAGTGAGCTTGCACAGCGACACAAGCAGGTGCGGAGATATCAACTGAAATAAAGACTCTATGTTTGCTATAAAACAATGAAGAACTTGGTGGAAAATTATGACCAAATTGCACTTATCTCTTGTCACAATGAAATTCAGAGTGTGTAGTACAAGTACCACAATGGGATCTGATACTTGAAGCAGACAAATGTGAAGCTCAAAAAAATTCTAATCATGAGTATTTACCATGAGTCCTATTTCAATCAGTGAAACCACTCATGGGTGTCAGTACCAGCCTAAAGAAATCAAATAGTTAAAATCACTACTATTCTGTTCCAAAGCTTTTATGTACTTGAGACTAGTAGTTACTCACTTCCCAAAACTTCAAAAACGTAATTTTTTCATGAACCTCCTGCTGGCAAAAGTATCTGGAACAAGCTCTTCGGTAATAGGCAGCAACATCCCTAGCTGGTGTAAAGTGGGGCAGCACTAGTGAGTTCAAGTAATGCCAGTATCCTAAATCACAACAACCTTAGGCTCTTGCCACTAAGGAAAATAAAATAGTATTTTGGGAAATATCCCAAATACTTCCCTAATTGGCAGTGACAGCCTGGATTCAATATATGCAGTGAAAAAGACAGCATGACAGAAGAACAATGTGACAATCCAAACAATATCCAAGGATTAAAAAGGGATGGAAAATCCATTTATAAAAGAACATTCTTCTCAAAATAAATTACAGCTCCAAATTTGAAATGCTGAAGATGTACAAGGCACTAGTAGTTTAATCTAATTTTTTGTCTTTCATATTTTCTAAATCTATCTTGGGTCCAGAAAATTACTAACATTGTGCAATAAGCAGCATTGTGGTTATTCCTATATAAGAAAAAAAAATAGAGAGAGAGATAAAGAAATAGAAAGAAAGAAAGAAAAAAAGAAAGAAAGAAAGAAAGAAAGAAAGAAAGAAAGAAAGAAAGAAACAAAGAAAGAAAGAAAGAAAAAAAGAAAGAAAGAAAGAAAGAAAGAAAGAAAGAAAGAAATCTCTCCTCTGAAAAGAGGACATGAAAAACCCATCCATATCTCAAAGATGTTTTAAGGATAAACACAATAAAATGGAGAGGATGGGATGCCACAGGAATACCTCCAACCCGTAGAAAGGGTTTATACAAGCACACTGGAAAATTAACACTTTTATACAGATTTTTCTTTTGTTCTCGTTTACATCTTTGAATAACTTTAAATTGAGGGAAATGTTAAATAGAAATACTCAGGGAATATTATTAGCCCTGTTTGAGGCTCTGTTTGTGTCTGTATGGGGCAAATACACATCAGGTCGAATTGAAGAAGTCCTTTGGAGTGCTGTAAAAGCAGGCAGAGTTCTCAAGTCCATGTTTGAACAGAATCAAATTTCAGTATTTGCTGTCATCTTCCACATACAACATTTAACCTGTTGCTTTATCCAAGGTTTCAGGAGTTTTGACATTTTCTATGTATGGGCACAGATCTACACACAGGAATTTGTCTGCTTTTGAAAATCTTTCTATAACTGAGTACTGTCATATCTTCAAGACATTTCTGTCTTGCTTCTACATCTGAGGAGAGATCTCCAGGAAACACAGATCCAAGAATGAGATATAAAGAACAGTGACAAATCTCTAAACACTGACTCTTTTTATTTCCTGCTTTGTAACAACTTCCCTAGTAATTTATTATAGTCCTGAATGTGTAGTTGTGTGACGACTAATTTACTTAGTTCCACTGATTGAACTGCAACAGATTACTCCTGCAAATCATGTCTGGAGAATATATCATGTCCAGAGGTATAATGTCATACCATAAATCCAGTTGTAGCAGTATTAAAGTTTGACTGATACACAATGACAGTGATAAAACATGTCTTTTCTGTGTAGCTGAAAAACAAAAATATGCTTTTGCAAAACACAAGAGGTGACTTTGCTTCTCACCAGCCTGCTGGCTGAAAGCCATGACTTTTTGTGTCTTATAGGAGGAAAAGCATGTTCTCAAGAACACGTCAACTGTTACTCTTTAAAAGGCTAGTGTAACAGTGGTGCTTCCATGCTGCAAATAGTTTATATTTATACCATCACTAGCTGTTAATTCCTACAAGTGGAAGTTTCACAATGTGGGGACAAAGCTACATGTACTTCTAATCAACAAATAAAACCAGTAATAATTAAGGCAACATCAAAAACTTGGAAACGCCAAATTCTTTTTAACCCTTTTTATTACTGGACATCTCTGCAACATCCTTGGCCTTGCTTTTGTAAACTGATAAAAGCATCCTCTACCACTGCAAGGAAAGAGCTATCCAGTACCATAAGCAGCAGTTCACTGTTAACGGTTCTACATCTATTCGTCTGTGTACATTTATTGCCTCATTTTGTATTTAAAGCCTAACCTGGAGGGGAGAGAGACCACCTCCTCACTGCATTTGTCTCACACCTGGCAAGGTGGAACACTTGCCCACAGCTAAGGCCACAGAGCTTGCTTCAGTGCAGATAAAATAGTCACCAGTGAGACAATCTCTCAGCACAGTGGCCCAGTCAATGCCTGACAAATGGTTTACAGATCTTCTTACTTTGGTTCAGCTTCATAATTATTCCAAGCTGCTCTCCTTCTGTGTGAGTAGTTCTCTGTATTTTCAGCTACAGGAAGCACTGGCAGGCACTGAGCTTCGGCTCCTGCATCGAGGATCTAACAGAGGTGTCTCTGCTTCTCTCCCTTCCAGAGAATATGCCTGTATCACTTCATACAGAAACCAATCTGACAGACTGCTGGGTGGAAACATAGTAAATGTCCTTCTGCTGGTCTTTTGGGGTTTCTTGGAAAAGGTGGGAAGAGAAGGATGGCAGGAAGAGAAGGATGACAGGATAACACCCTGACACGCAGCACTCACTGTGTGCAGAATTAAATGCTTCCGACTGCAGCTGGGCTTTGTCAAGGGAGGGACAAAGGAGAAAACTGGGGGTGGGTAGAGTGGTTTGCCAGTGTCTAGGGAAGGACTGAATCTATGTAGATCTGGAGAAGGTAAAGCAGAAAAACATTTCTGAGGAGAGAAGCTTCAGTCAGATGCACAGCTTTCTGTGGTTCTTCTAGAGGTGCTTGGCAAAGATCCTGAACAGGAAAGCTGATCGACTGATTCAGAAGATGAGACTTCTGCAGTAACAGATATTAGAAACACTTATCTACTTTATATCGATTCTATAATAAAATGCCTATCTCCAATAATCTCATAATATTCAAGCTCTTATTCCAAAATAAGAGCAGGTAGGCACCCCTCAAGTAATAATCTGAATACTTACTGCTACTTTTCAGACTCAGGTGTCCTCTGAAAGGCCACATCATGGAGTATGTAGGCACCGTGGTTATCTGGCACCTTTGGTAGGGAAGGAAAATGTATTGGTTACATATGAAGGAAACATTGAGTTGAGAAGTATGATCATCTATTTGCAGGCCCTGTGGGGATTGCAGAAGAGTCATCTCCTGGCCAGAATGCTCCGCTACAACTAAAACAGGTATGAAGTGGCTGGCACATTGAAGTTTATTTTCCCCACCAGATTAATTTTGTTTGTTTTAATTCCTACCAAGTACTGCGACCACTTTGACCAGATGCTCTGTGAGAATATTCCCTATTACAACAGCCTCTACAGGGCAATTTCCCGCAGGCCACAAAAATGAGCCATGGCATTGCGCAAATGTCACATATTTTGCAACGTGAAACATCGCCTTTGCAGAACATAAATCTTCCAGGCAAAAGAAGGAGCAGTGCAGTATGCTACTGTGCTGCTTGTGCCCAAGGGAAGTAGTGGGGAAAAAAGCACAGCGTAAAAAGATTTTCAGAAGATAGTCTGTGAAATAAGTTATTAGGCTAACACAGCACAGAAGTGGTGCCTAGGAAAGCACAGCAAAGAAAGCACACAAGCCCCCTCTCCTTGCAAATAAAGGGCAAGCTGCAAGTCCACAAATTCTACCTCCACTGAATTTCACCAGTTTTATGAAAAAAGGTCCCACTGCTGATAACTGAGTCCATCTCAGGTGAGCGACAGGGTAAATTTTACTGTGTGCCTTAACAACTGAAGGGGCCAAGACACCACTTCACCAGTCACCTGGGTTCGCAGGAGTCAGGCAGTCACAGATTCACAGGAAATCCAAGAGATTTCAGTCCCTACCTTCCCTGCAAAGGCAATCCCTAACTCTCACTGAAATCAAGAGGAAGCTGGTTCTTTAATTTTCAAATCTGATATAAAGCCTAAACTTGAGTCCTCATTTTTATGGAACATTTAGCTTTGGGAAATTATTTAGGATTTGTCTATATATAAAAGTCACAGTAATAATTTAAATCATAATTTAAATAGATATTCTCCAGTTAAAAATCTTATTTTGGTTTAGTTCAAACCTGTTCCTGGTTAACCTGAAGCAACCAGTCAGCAGTGCAAAGTGCATTCTCCATCAGATAAATTGTTATCACTTTAAAACCACACTTCAAGCTCATGTTTCTTAAGCAGATAAGCCAACTGGCATGGAGGAGCCCAAAGCTCAGCAACTTTATATTCCAAAGGGCCTTCTACCAGTGGAAACAGCTTAATTGAGAACTTATATTTGACTGATGAGATTTACGAGTTACAAAGGAAACATCTCCTTAGAGACGATCCCAAATGTCAAAGGACATGCCAAGGGCCATCAGAATGAGAAAAATCAATGCAATTCTTCCTTTGGTTTCAAGACAGCATTGTTATTTGGGGGAGAAACCAGGAGCATCTCACTCCTAAACAAAGGAACCTTTACTTGTACTGTCATATGCACATTTCAGGATAATATTTGGCTTCAAAGGCATTGCCACAACTCCTCTTGTATTTATACAGCTATAACCAAAACCTAAGAGCAGAAGGTTTAGAAAGTGATTACAGGTTTCAGAGCCTGATTTGGTGGCACCTGACAAAGCTTTTTTTTTTTTTGCAGAGGACACATGCTCAACCTTTTTCTGGAATTCAGGCGTCACCTGTGGTAGCTCAGTTTTACTCTTGTCTGGGAAAACCTTCTTAAAGATGCAGGTGGCAAAGAGAGCCTTAACAGTGCTCTCAGAAAACAAACACTGGCAAGGCTGGTTATTAGCAGTCCTATTTTTGAACAAATTCTGCCACCTTAGATCACAGGCTTAAAATAAAAACAGCATGAAATAAATGGGAGTTATCTGAGTAAATGTTATTGCTTTTCCTCTGTGCTCATATTTCTAATTGTCATATGTCCCTAAGTTAATAGAATCATCAAAAGGTCAGCTTATTTTTTTATCTTTTGAAAACATCCCTCTATAGTCACAACAGGATATGGACGAAGGAAGTTACCTCTCTCAAAGCCAAGGTAACACATCAAAATATTTGAATCTTTTTAAAACTAGTGTTTTTTTTTGGTCTTTTTTTTTTTTTTTCTTTTTTTAAGTGGAACTTAATCATACCTTCATATATACTGGCTGAAGACTTAGAAGCAAATTAGTTTAATCTCACTGTATAATACTAATGATCATTTCAATTATTTAATTTCTTTTGAAGTATAAATTATCTCTGGCTAAACCTCCACTCCTAATCGCTTTCTCTTTTTTTTTATGCCAAATATCTGTGAAAGGCACGACAGATAGAAGGACACTGTACTGAAGAGAGCTCTTAGTCATGTGCAACTTTAGATGAGAGGGCATTTTGGTATCTTCTGGTGTCCAGCCCTATCATCTTTGCCCAGCTATGATTTTAAGTGGAAAAACATCAGTGGGAAACTGCTTTGACTGAGGACTAGATAAAATTGGAACAAGCATGTATGAAAAATGTAACCATTTGACCTGAATGCATTTAATTAGTATATGCATGCTATGGGTATTATGTGGTGCAACTCAACAATTGTTATGATTGAACACAATGATGGCAGTAGCTTTTCATCTATGTGTGCATTTACTGCAGCTCGCTCACGCAATAATGCTGCTGCTGTTGTTTGGACTCTGGTGATTTCCTCCGGTCTCAATCAGTTCACTGTCCCAGGCTCTGTATAAATAGTCAGTCACTCATTAACATACCCAAAGAATTTATAGCTGAAATTTGCAAACCAGATAAACAGAAGGCGGGAATTAAAAAAAAAAAAAAAAAAAAAAAAAAAAAAAGCATGAGATTCATTTCAGAATGAATTTCAGATTCATTCATTTCTTTCTGAAAAAGAGTAAGTGATTTGCTCATTGTAACAAGATCAAAAGATACAGTGGCAGAGATATGAAACTTGGTTTACTGGGTACCAGACCAGTGCTTAAATCTCAGGACATCTACTTTAAATATTATCTAGATATCTAATATATGGCATTTTCTTTCTCATAAGGAGAAACGCTGCAGTTCCAGTCACTGAAAGCATTTTTGACTTGTGGAGCCCTAAAAGCATCCAGGAATGGTGTGTTTCCCTGGAGAAAGCCATAAGAAAGGTAAATGATCTTGGCAAGAGGTAATCTTGAATTCAAAACCTTCAACGCTCCTTACTAGAAGATTAAGTCACTTAAATCACACACAGACATGGTAAAACCATACTTCAGTACTATTATAGCTCATTATATAATAGCTCATTAGTTATACGTGGGCTATGATTTTTGCCTTTTTCTTATAGTGAAAAAACTCATAAATATAGCCTTTGGAAGAATACTGTCAATTTTGGTCAAGCTTGTCATTTGAGCTGTAGCAAACTGAGAGATCGCAGAGCTTGCCCTGTCTCTGCTTGTAGTCAAGTATGGTAACAGAAATTGCTGTTTTTGGACAACTTCAGAAAGGATGACTCTCCTAGATCTGCCGTAAATTTTATCTACCTCTGTTAAACTTGAATAAAGCACACCAGTGAACCTATACTGAATGCTCGATAGTTTCCCATCCATTTGGAAATCAAACCCAAGTCTTTGCAGTCACCAGGTAAGGGCACAAGCCTCAACCCTAGCAGAGGCTTGGTTTTATGTAATGACATGTTCTGCTGTCAGCACAGTCTCTTCAGTTTCTTCATATTGTCTGTGTTTCTGCAATACCTGGATCTGTCTCCCTACACAAATGCTGTTGCGGTTACTTACGTCTGTGCTAAACTGATTTAATTTTATTGAATTATAACAAAACAACTCAATCAGTACACGTGACACTTTGCTATTTCATATCTATGTGCTGTTCTTTTAACTGAAGACCCAGGCTGTAAATTACAGAAGAAAAATTAAGTCTCATAGCAGACAGACTGATACTAAAATGCTGCACTGGGAATTGTTTCTATTGAATATAAAACACAGCAAAACTAAAACAGAAAAAGCACTGAATTGAAGTTTCAGGGAAGAGAGATGCTTCTTTACATCCTAGGTAATAGTAATGCACAGGTACAACATGACATCGTTAATGGCATTCAGTGAAGATGTAAGACAGACTCTGAATATTTGAATGACGTACAATGAAACAGATTAAAGCATATGGCTAAGCAGTTGCTGCTGTGAGAGGATCACTCTCTGAAGCCAAAGGGTTTGAATTCTGCAGCTTTGTACTTGCCTTAGGCTGCTGAGCAGCGTCAGCTCCCAGACTTGCAGGGCTTTCTGTCTTGCAAGCTTTAACTCTCAAAGCAAAAGTCAGTGGCAAGTGATATTTTTAAGAAGGTTTCAGCACCAGTCTAGGCTCTTGTACTATTATTCACTAGTGATAAAATACTCAGGTTCACATAGTCATTCGTACTTAAAGATTTATTGGTGAATACTATATAGCATGGGTAACAATTAATCACACATTAGGCTGTTCCATTGATGGGAATGTGGAAAGTTTGGTGTTGTTCTAAAACACAAACAGATCTGATAAAACAGAGTTAGCAGTGGAATTTATAAGTGAACATGATCCCAGGTGTTTCCTATTGATTGAAAAAGTTTAGGTAAAAAGGAGAGGAACCTCACCCGTAGGAATGCAGATCTATAGTATATACATACAGACATATGTATACTGTATTTAGTGCTCAGAACTGATTATTAGATACACATTACTTTATAGAATAGAATCACAGAAAGGTTTGAGTTGGAAAGGACCTTAAAGACCATCCAGTTCCAACCCCCCTGCCATAGGCAGGGACATCTCCCACCAGAGCAGGCTGCCCAAAGCCCCATCCCTCAGCCTGTCTTCATAGCAGAGTTGCTTCAGCCCCTTGGTCATCTCTGTGGCCCTCTGGACTCGCTCCAACAGGTCCGTACCCTTCTTGTGCTGAATGATTTACTCCATTTTGGGTCTCACAAGAGCAGAGTAGAGGGGGAGAATCACCTCCCTCAACCTGAAGGCCACACTGCTTTTGATGCAGCCCATGATATGGCTGGCTTTTTGCAAGTGCACGTTGCCAGCTCATGTTGAGTTTTTTATTCACCAACACCCCCAAGTCCTTTTCAGGACTGTTCCCAATCCATTCTCTGTCCATCCTGTATTCATGCCTGGGATTGCCCTGACACAGGTGCAGGACCTTGCACTTTTCAGCATCTTAAAATCCACAGTAATTTCCCAGGGGACTGACATTGTTCTTTGTTGAAATGTGAATATCTGCAGGAGTTTGAGTCCCATGTCAAGCATCAGAAGCAGCATACACAGACTTAATCCATAACATTAAAACAAACTGAACTTACTGTTATTTGTGCAATATTTTCAAGCTGGTTGAAAAATTTCCAGCAAAACAGCACTTCCGGAGGTACTTTTTTTCAGTTTGTCAAAACAGAAATATTTCTCAGACAGATGAGTTTCATCAAGCTTCAGACAAAACACTAAGAATCCCATCAGCTCACCTGTGCTGGAGCACACGGGCTCCCAGCACCCATGGCTGCAAAATGGTCCCACTGTATAGCCTGCTTCTCTCTAGGGGACGTTGGCCACTCTGGCACTTGCCATTTCCAGGCCCGCTTGCTCTGTGGAAATAGCAGGGCCATCCTCTCTGTTTTGTGAACCTGGAAACTACCTGTCACATTTTGCCTTCTAGTTGAGCAGTAGGAAACCCCAAACCTTTGAGAACTCAGCTTATGCCCAGGGTCTGGGACACTCTGAGTCCTGCACACCTGGGAGACCCTGCTCTGGGCTTCTCAGGGCTTACTCTGGTATGAAGAGATAAAAAGGCAAAAGTTCTGGGAAAAGATCTGGGGGAACCTAAAAGACAGAGCCATATTCAATGGGAAAAAAAAAAAAAAAGATGATTTACAACCCTTTTACCATTTCATTTCCTACAGCAGAGGAGTTCTAATATGCATGCTAATATGGCATCATTTATCCCCCATAATTTGGGACCTTCCTGTGGAACTTGACTACCTCTACCAAAAGCTACCATACTTGTATTGCACGAAGACTGAGATGTTTGCACTTTGTGGTATTTACTTATCTGATGCATTAAACCATGTGACTAACTATAAAGAACTTGAGGCAAATTAAGCAACTTTTACAGCTACGTAAGTGATACCCTGGAGAGCCCCTGTGAAGATAGGCATGAGCCCATACCCAGGCCATACTCCCACTGATGAGAAGGATCCAATTTTAGCAGTGTGCTTCTCAGCTCTAAGGCCCCTCAATGGAGCAACAAAACTTCTTTTGAAATGCCTCTGCAGTCACTGGGTGGTATCCACTTGTAGCTACAGAAGAAAAAAAAACAACAAAAACCAACAACATGGGGAAGCAAGAAGAGACAGATGAAAGGAGGAAAGATCAGGGCAGTCCTTTCTCAAATCCCTTTGATGTAAAAGGGAGATGTTATAGTGTGGGTATCTGTACAGACAGAAAAAATAGGAACAGAAGACAAATAATAAGAAAACCATCAAAGTGTACAGAAAAATTAACTGTAAAGGCTGACTCTGATCTTTACTCTCCATCTCTTTTCATTAGCAGAACAGGACACCATTTAACTAGCAATATATTTTAGAAGGATGCCTTTTTTTTTGGTAACAGCTCAACCATTTTCACTCACTCTTGCGTGCCACTTCTTGGTAGCTGCATATATATCAATTACTTCTTCTCATCCAGGACAGATTAGTAACTTCCTAGTAAAAGTTTCAAGACTCTTAAGTAAATAGAAGGAGCACCATAACTGTGTCAGCCCCTTTTCCCCAATTAAATAGCTGAGGGTTACACAAGTACTGATTAGCCTATACTCATGCCCTGCAGGATAAAGAATCACTCTCATCGGGCTTTTCTGTGGAACACAGGCCAAAACTGATCTGAAAATTGCTATTCTTTACACAGTATCCAAATGAGAGAACTTCTTATCAGTGGGGAATCTGTTCATTAATATATAAACCCTAATTGAGGAAGAACAAATGACTTGATTGCCTGAGAAAGTAACTGAGCTGCCTCTCAAGTATGCAGCCATGCTGTGGTAGCTCAGTGGATTTCAGTGGGCAACAGTCAAGTAGTTCCTTCAATAAAGGCAGGAACCCTTTTATGACTTTCTAAAATAAGCATGTTGTAAGTGAAGCACTTCAGATCTCATTTATCAACAAGAAATACGGCCCCATCCTGGGCAAGTAAAAGCAAGATATAAATAAATTCATGCTGTCTCTTCTGATGGATACTAACCTGCTGCTGGCACGTTACTTAATTTATTTTAGACTCCTTTGAAAATTCAAGCCTTAAAATCACTTATAACCCCTTGCCCCTTCCAAAATCCCCTTTCTTTTCTTCTCAGCAGGACAAAGGCTGACTTTAGCAGGATGGGTGCAGTATGGTCCCTCCCTTCTCCCAGTGTCCAAGAACTGCCTCAGCCATGGTCTATGGCTTGGAAGTGTCCCTTTCTGTACCAACCGGGAGGTCTGCAGCAGCATCCAGCCACTGATGTGCAGCCCACTCAGCCTGCAGGCTCAGCTCCCCTCCCCGAGCAACCAAATGCTTTCTCTCTGTTCCCTGTGAAGAAGGTCGAGTGCTGTGGCAGTGGAAATTTCCTTGAACTTCAAATTGCTGTGAAGGGTTCTGCTGCCCTGGCTCTGCAGCAATGTTCTATCTACCAGCCTGGAAATGACTCTAGGAATATGTTTGTAATTAGCGTGTGACTTCGAGCATCAAAGACCACGATGTATACCTTTTTCTCTTCCCATCCATCTTGTCTAGTTTAACTAGCAATTTAAAGTTTCTCGGGGCAATAGCTGTCTTTCACTCTGCACAGATAGGTGCCTCACACAATGAGCCTTGATCTGTAAGATTAAAACACTAAGACAGCACAATCAGCAAGTCACGAGAACTGATCTAAGTACAAATAAGTACTGAAACATGAGACGGGAGCTGTTAGAAAACTCTGAGGTTTGTGTGTCCACCACACTGGTTAGCCAAAAATTAAAGGCCATTCTCTCCCAAAGGGCTGAGAAAGGAAAAAGGGAGGAGGGATAGTATTAGGGGAAAGTATTGTACCGTTGCCCTGTTCTTATACTTTCCCAGGCATCTACTTATGGCCAGTGTTGCAGACATATTTGATTAGATTAACTTCTAGTCAGATGCAGGGCAGTGCTGGCAAAATGCTTCTCTGTTCTCATACTTCTTCACTTTCTTTTCAGTAGCTACAAATTAGAAAAAACTATTCAAACTTGGTTTCTTCTGTCTGTATAGCTGGGTTGTTAACCCTTGCTTTGAGCAAGATAGAACTGCAGAATGAATCAGGGCTGCTGATCTCCAACCAGAAGCAACACAAGCTCTACCAGTGTTGCATGTTTTATTTACTGTTTGGGCTCTTCTGGTCTATAAGGGCTGAAACTAGACATAACGCCTAGTGAAATATATTAAAAAAGAAAAAAAAAGAGAAAAAAAGAAAAAGGCACTTTACCTCATATTACCTCATATTGCAATGATCTTACTGTTAATTTTATCTACATGTCTCTTCATGTCTAGCTGCCAAGGAATGGCAGATCATGTATTGATTTAAAAATAACAACGCACATTAAATAAGAAAAGAAATAATCAAAAGAATGAAAGAGTACAGAAAAGAATATTTAAACGGAGCAGCTGGTGATTGCTGTCTCTTCTCTCCTAATTTTAGGTACTTTTTTCTTCTGCTCAATTGGTTTCCCTCTGCTTATGCACATGCTTCTACTTTTTCTAACATGACATGAAAATGAGGTGTTATTGCTTGACAAAGCAAGAAATTTTAAAAGTAATTTTCTTTTCTATACAATGAGTAATTACTGAGTTTCCCCCCTTTTAGTCAGGTATAATGTATTGCCCAGTGAATGTGTATTCAGTACAGTTGTTTGAACTACAATGTTACATGAATGAACTACACGAATAAATCTATCACTTATGCTGTTAGGACTTCAAGAAGATAATAATTTCATTCTGCTAAATTATCATACTGTTTATTATTCTATTATTTCTACTTTCCATTCTTAAACCCACAGGAGTGTAAATGAGTGTAAATGACCCCTGATGGGCCATGTGGTAGGTCAAAGGTGCCCATCTTGAACACAAAATCTTCACAAGGGACTGCAGTTCACATCTGAAACCTGCTGGCTCACAGCAGTTAGCTTTGAGTTTCAGCAGTTCACAAAGGTAACGCAGCCTCTTCCTGTAGCAGCTGCGGCAGAGAGAAATAACAGATTGATGGTGAAGGGAAGGAGGAAAAATTGAGAACTTTTTATGTCACTTGGGGCATGCTGTGCACTGGTGGGGCTGCCAGGAAGCTTAGTTCTGTACCTTCTGGACTGGTGGGGAGTCATCCATGTCAGGTGTCACAGAGCAAATCCAAGATCGGCCACAGCTGTGGCTAATTTAACACCGTAATGAGTGAAGGATAAGCACTAGATGCTAGCAAACTGGAAATTCCTCCAGAGCAGGCAAACAGTTGTCGGTGGCCAAAAGCCAATGAAGCAGCTCAGCTCTATCTAGTCATAAAGCTTCTAGCATAAGGACAGCAGGAACAGGAACGTGTCTGTTCCTACATGCCAAAAAAACCCACAGGAGGAGGTAGGAAGCCCGATTCAAGCGGTAACTACAGAGCCATTATAAATAACCAGTTTAGAAGCTGAGCTTTCTGTAACTTTTTAGTGACAGACATCAGGGAAATGATTGCTGTTTCTGTACCAGAACTACAGCTGATCTAGTTCATCATTCTGCTGCCAAGAACCTGTCTTTCAGGTATCTGAAAAAAAACTCCAGCAGTTTTTATATATATGTAATACATATATATTATATATATATACATAATAATTTATTCTTATCCTCATAGGTCCCTTATTTCAAACACCCTGCTGTTATCTTCTGAATAAAGGAAGATGCTTAATGTTCTTTGTAATAAATCTATTGGAACTCATTACAGAATACTTGATATGTCAGGTTGTGTCTTCTCTAAACACAATTAAAAGGATGAGACACAAAATCTTGATATTTAGCCATACTTTGTAGTTTCAGCAATCACTTCAGCAGCTCCCTTGAAATCATTAAAAAGCTAAGTAATGTTAATTTAAAATTTGCAAATTTTCCAACTGCTCCTCCTGTTAACTGTAACCCTTTTAATAACAAGGCCAAATCAACAACTTCCAAATTTTAAATTAAATAAAGACAGTCACTGGTATCTACATCTACTGAAAGTCAATGTGCTATTGAAGGAGAGGGCAAAATATGCCATCAGATGTCAATGATAAACTCCACCAATATGGAGACCAGTAAGCTCTTGGGAGAATTCTAAGCAGTAAAGTTAACATGGCATGTTTGTGTGTTTTAAGGTTGAATAACAGCTATTGCAAGGCAAAAAAAAATATTATAATGCTTCTATCTTGACTGACAGGTGTAAAAACTTTCGGTAAGAATTCAGTTCATGTGCAGAATGGGGCCAACCAGTTGTAAATAGCTACAAGAGAGTTAAGAATTCTCATTATTTTCATGGATCAAGGTGCCGGCACTGTCCAGATCTCTATGCTTTTATTTGCCTATCTGCATCTTTATACACCATCGTGCTTTTTAGAAAAGGCACTCCAGTAGTGCTTTTTAAATAAATGAGCATATTTCCATAACCCAAATATGTAACCATTTCCTTTATTTAGATGGAAATCTTTTTATGTTGTTGCAAGTTCTTGATTTTTTTTTTTTTTTTAATATTATAGTAGTCAAGAAATCACCAGAATGCCTTTCTGCATATTTTTTAATGTTAGGTATTCTTCTGTTTTCCATTTTTATCCCTTACAAAATTCCTTGAAAAAAAAATAGACAAGTGATATAATTAACAAATTTATAATGATTGTAACAGGGAACTACATTCGACTTTTGATTTTTCAATCACCACACACTGTAAACTTGCTTGCATCACCTCCAACTGAAGTCCATTATGATTCTGACATTGACTTCAGTAAAGTCACCGTTTGATCCTCTAGAAGCTTATGGGTGCTTCCAGACAGAAGGTATGAAGAAACACAGGGGCAGGTACATGTGTGTTTGTTTGTGGGAGCAACAGGCAGGCCACACCTCTGTCTTGTATTCAAAGGCTATGTACTCAGCTAGATTCTTCAAATTCCATCAGGGCTTGGTGGAAAAAAAAAAAAAAAAGACTTTGTTGGCAACTGAAGACATTATAAAATAAACCCTCCAAAATATGTACCAAAACTGGATTATTGCAATCAAAATTTCCATTTTCTGAAAATAGCCATCATGTACTAGTAGTTCAACAAAAAAAATGTACATAATTACAATGAATATGTGTGAAGAGGGACTGAGAATGATCAGATGTAGGAGTATTTTCTGTGGACGATTGTCTGTGCTACTGCAGAAAAGCTCTGTCTGTCTTCATCATGGATACCCAGCTCTTTTTCTCAGAAATAAAATGGGCTATAGTAAAGTAGGAAAGTTTCCCAATTTTTGTTTATTTGCTTTTTTTTTTTTTTTTTTCAAATGACACAAGCCACAGGTTAAATTAAAATGCAAGAAGAGCATGCTGTAGAACAAAACAACACTGTTTCAAACTACAGCACTGTTAAACTACCAGACTCTACAGGCACATGATTTTTTTTTTTTTTTTTTCATTGTGCAAGCGAAAGCATTCCTGTTACAAGGGGAAATTAGTTATCAGAGCAAGATCATACAGCATAGTAGGGGAGCCCTGCTGTTACTTGCTGAAATAACGTCAGAACTGAAAGGAGGAGGTATTAAATGTAATTCCCTGCTGCTTGCTCTCTTAAGGCACAGGCAGCTCTCAACTGGAGGCCTGCTCGTTGCAATCAAAGTTTGCCCTAAGAGACCTTCTCCACCATAAAGCCATAAGCAGCCGTAGCAGTGAACTATAAAGCTCTTATTAAATTTAGGTACAATTCTGGAAGTCTTTGCAAGGGAGGATCCTCATTCTCTGCTCTATTACTTCTGAAGAGGGCCCTACAGAATTTCACAGCATCTCTGACAGAGTGAGGCTGGCAGGGACCTCTGGAGGCTGGCGCAGGGACACCCAGAGCAGGCTGTGTCCAGTTGGATGTTGAACATCTCTGAGGAGGAGATACTGCAGCCTCTGGGCAGCCTGTACCAGTGCTTCCAGCACCACACAGCACAGGAGGGCTGCCTGGTGCTGAGGGCACCTACTGTGCTACACTTTGTGCCTGTGGCCTCTTGTCCGGACACTGGGCACCACTGAGAAGAGCCTGGCACCATCCTTTTTGCACTCTTCCTTCAGGTGTGTGTGTGTGTACTGCTAGTCAGTCGAGAGAAGGGATTGTCCTGCTCTGCTCTGTGCTGGTGCGGCCTCACCTCAACCACTGCATGCAGTTTTATATATATATATATATGACTATCTCTGGTTGCTCCAGTCTCTGATTTTATTTTGCCACAATTCAATCCTGTATCGTGCTCTCCAAATCACCTCTTATCACCCTTACAAGCTCCTCCTTCACCTCTAATTAAACTTACCTCATGAATTCTTCCTCCCCTCCCCTCCTGCCTTTCTTCGGTCACCAGGGCACAGGGGCAGCCCCGAGATGCCACGTAGCCCCCTCTTCCCCTGTGGCGATGCTGCCACGGAAGAAGGATGCCCACAGCAGGGCACAGAGTTACTCTTGGGCCCCTGGCTGCTCCCCAGGCCCCCACTATCAGTGTTGAGGTATCTCCAAGGCACGGGGAGCCTGCTGGGGCCGAGACCTGGGCAGCAGCTGCTGGCAGGCAGCAGGGCTCCTCCTGGCAACATGGGCACCCGGGGAGGAGCCCTGTGGCCCTGGCTGCTTGCCTTTACCTCCCAGGGCACCTCCTGAAGGTGCGGTCCCCCTCACAATGCCTTTAGGGCGTTTTGACAGAGCTTTCAGCAGCTCCTATTTATAGCTCGCCCGTCTTATTTTTAGTGCTGAGTAGAGGTTTCTGCAGCGGGAAAGGTTGGCAGGGTGCGTGCGGGGAGACTGAAAGAGCGAGCGACAAAACGTGTCAGCTCATCACATTAAATATTTAGAGCTGTGGCGCTGGGGCTGCTGACAAACATCATGCTCCTGCAGGCAAGCCTCTGTGGATGGTCTTGGGTGGAAGAGCTGAAACAACCAGATCAGCGATGTTTACAGGCTGAGCAGCCTGCTTGGAAATGTGCATCCTGGCAGTGTTTCTCTGTGATGGTGTTATAAAAAAATATGATTTCAGAAACTGTAATGCACTCCACACATTTGATGCTAAGGATGTGGTTGGATGGGCAAGGAGGCTGTAGGAAAGCAAATTTTTGTGTCATCAGAATGATACGCTACTACTTGGGATATGAATAATTGAAGCATACGTGCCAGTCATCAAAGTGCTTAGTTTTCAATATCCAGTCTTTAACATCTTAGAAAAAGGCATTATTGCAGGAGTTCATTATTTTTTTTATTTTTTATTTTTGGAGAAAGTGTGTTCACCATGAAGGATATGTCCTCTCTTTCCTTGGTATGTTAAATTTACATTGAACTTAAAAGTAGCTGCATGTGCGTAATGAACCGATGGATAGCCCAGGACGCATACATTCCTCACCGGGGTCCATTATATGCATTAGGTGACCAAAGGATAAATTAGATATGTGAACGCTACTCAGATATTTTCTGCAGTTCTTTAAAAATGTACTTATCCAGATATTTGTGTCTCCTCCATTTCAGATTGTGTTATCTCCAGAAGAAACTGTTGAGGAGTTGGTGCCACAGATAAACTGGAACTGAAGAACCTGCAGTGGAAAAATTACAGGCCACAGTATCATGCAGAGGTTTGAATACCATAGGTAGAGCAACTGCACAGGCTCATGTAATTTTGAATCAAACTCTTCAGAGGATTCATAGCAGGGATTAAATGTGGTGTTTTCAGAGTCCAGAACATTTCTTACCATATCACCTAAAGGAATATTTAATTAACTGCTTGTTATTGTATATGCTTACTCATTGTGCTGTAGCCACTGCAGCTGAACATCTTTGTTCCAACTAGTGAGTTAAACCTGCTATAAAACAAGAGATGAGGAAGGACCCTGTGTGTAGCATACTGATCATTGGTGTTTATTATGTAAAGTTAAAGGGTTTTAAACATCAATAGCATGCTCTGGAAAATAGTATAAACTGCAGATGACAAGTTACAGCAGTGTCTTGCTCTAAGTTTTAAGTAGAACGTCACTGCTGTTCCAGAGTCATTTTGGTGACATCCCCTCTCTAAAGCTTTCTTGAGCCAAAGTGACATACAGGGCAAGAACATATACAGAATAAAGCAACAGCTCTACAGGAAAGAGCTTAAACTTTCAGCTTTAGAAAATTGTATTTAATATTTCCAGCAGTTTCAAAATAAAATATGCCCAGGTGGCAAGTAGAGGAGAAACTTCACCTCCTTTACAGTCTTCAGATTAAATCGGGCAACTGAACATTTTATCTGCTAGCTTCATGTCTTCTAGCAGGTAACTAGAGGTGAAAAATGCTCTGAAAGGCAAGCTATGTTTTAAATTTCACTTAGGCAGTTAATTTGCAAACAAATAACTGACTAGTCCTTTAATTATCCCATGGTTCTGTTGGTGATAGACAAGAGCTATAGCTCATATTCCCTCAGTTATGTTGGTGCAGTAAGAATAACAAGAAACTTAAAAAAAAAAAAAAAAAGTATTTTTGTTACTGAAGTCAGCACTAGCATCTCAGAATTCACACAGGGAACAGATGTGATAAGTAAGAAGATACCATTTATACACACTTGCTATCTGGGGCTGAACTGTGCTTAAGAGAAAGTTACGTAGATCCTAAGTCTGCAATCAAGAAAAGTTGCTCTTAATGTGCTGATACTTTTAGAACCCGGACAAGGCTTTTATGTCTTTTTAAACAACCACTTTTCTCCTATCACTTGTTGTTTTGACTGAAGAAAAGGAAAAACAAAATGAGCACCTCATGAAGAAGATATAGAGCTATTTTGAAGAGCTTCCTTTACAAATGCTCCTCTTGGGATTCAGTCTCTCACATAACACAAATCTCTTGTCTGAACCATCCTTCTCCGTGAACAGGTAAGTTCTGAAGCTTTTATTGCCTTTTAATCTAATGGACAGGTTCCTAGCTTGTATTTAATTAACATGTGTTATGCTGGCATTCTTGAAAAGAGGAAACAAAAAAGGTTTATTGGAAGCAAATTGTTAAAACAAAGAAATTGAGAAGGTTGAAGACTAAGCAAGAGATGAAAGACATCAAAAAAAAAAAAATGCTGGTTATCCTCACAAAGACAGAAAAAGCTGGCTTTGCTTTTTTTTTTTTTTTTTTTTTTTTTTTTTTTTTGTAGAAAAGCTACCTTTGCTTTCTTCAGACTTAGCTGCCGTTTTTCATTCTGCCTGTGGTAAAGTTTTGCTTACAGTCCTAATCTTGTTCAATTCAGTAGCAAGATTTTCTGATGACCCTTTTCTGCAGGAGTAAGGAAATGATAATCTCAGTGGCTACGCAGAATCTACTTAGATATATTTCTAAGCAATATTAGTCTGTTACCTGAAGAGAGAAATACAACTCTTTCAAAGGAATTTGGTTAAAGTTGTACTCAGAGTTTGGTTTTGCAAATGTAGTTTGAGATTAAGAATTTTTTAATTCCAATTCACAAGCCAGAATAAAAAGATTTGAACTTCGAATTTGATTATTGTGACATTTCAGTTATGTTCTTATTTTCACTTTTTCTGATAAAATTCAATCAGGAGAAAACATGAAAAAGTAACAATAAATATCAGTTTTGTTCTGCAACCTTTACTCAAGTGAGTAATAGCACCAAGTTTGGGGTGACTGCTGTTGCTTTAGGACCATGGTAATGGGGAATTGCTTGGTTCTTAAAGATTTAACTATTTAGCAAAATACAAAGTTGTATAAAAATTCAGTGTTTTTGGACTTTTCAAGAGGCACAGCAACTAAACAAACAATTGAATGATCTAGCAGCAGCAGGAGACCTGCTAATGCAAATACTTAGTGGAGTGACTCATAAAAACAAGCCAAAAGAAAAACATTAACCAGCTTGCCCTTCCTCTTTCCCTTTTTCCCTCCCTCCTTCACTTCTCTCCACCTCTTCTATCTTAAAAGCACAAACAGATTAACACCAGGGAATTTTTCCCTACTTCCATGAGGTACACCCCAAAGGACTGGTAAGGGAGGCAAAAGCGAGATGCTAGTTCATCTTAAAACCTAAACCAATCTATAAAAGTCTCCCTCTTGCTGAATCACTGCAGGGAAAGAGGTTTGAGGAGCTTCTCTAGCTGCCTGACTACACTCTTTAGTCACTGTCTTTGTGTACAGGGCTAGTCCAACCATGGCTGACAATGTTGGAGTAAAACAAACGTCAAGACTTACACTGCAAATGTGGTTGTGCTGCAAAAACTCTTCAGAGGCTTTAGAAGCATAAATATTTATAAATAATTGGAGACTCCTAACCTTTTTCAATCTTAACGAATTGGTGGGATTTTCCTAGAAATTTCTGTTATCCTTTAGTCCTTTGCTTTCCTACCTGTGTGTATTTTTAGTGAACATTATAAGCTGGGTGTACTGTAATGTATTTGGATTTTTTCTCTGCAGTTTTCTGTGGCATTACTACTGTAAATTTTCTTTCCAGGAAGCTGCAGTCACATGAGTTTAACTAACAGACCTCTTACATTGTGAAGTGATCGCAGTAGCGAAGGATCCAATTTGAATCAATATGACATTCAATCTATTAGGTGAAGGTTACTTGCAGTACAGGAAATTAAAAATATTATTGTCTTTGGTTGCCACAAACAAATTTATCACTGAGGAAGGAGTCCATTTTCTTAAGGGGCTCTCTACAGCACAAGTTTTACTGCTCAAGAGAACAAACTAACTGCCAATGTTTAGACTACCCTGTGAACATTAGTGGAGATTGTGCACCTTGCAAATTCAAATGCACTGTAAAGACTGCAGATTATTTTTATAGTCTTTTATATTTGGTACAAACTACATACCATACAAAAATCTGTCTTCTCACTCATAACCAAACTAACCTGATTGGTATGTACAAATGTACTTACATCTGCTCATTTATCTCAAGTACATCTTAATAATGCAATTATAAATTACTCTTCTTGTTGCTGAAATTTTAAAAGTAATGTCTATCCTTTGTGTTTCTCATCTAATATATAAATAGCTTGATTTGATTCTTGGAAACCTTTAATTTCTGGCTGCAATAAAATAGTAGAGGAACATGTTTCTAAAATACATGTTTCCAACCACTGGAAGGAAGTGTATCTTACTAATATCTTTATCATTAATTTGCAGTAATGATCCAGAATTCAAATCAGCAGGAAGGACAAAAATATAGCAACACGCCTTAAATAGCTTGTTGACAGAGAAGCTTTAGAAATAAATTTAACCTCAGTTGCAGCTACAGTTACCATTTGCCACTCTTTTTCTACGGCATTGTACGCTGTGTTTACTATTTCAGTGTGCATCTGCACATTGTCCCTCAAACCTTCATAGGAAACTACATGGCTAAATGCAACCCCATATGAGAAGGCAAGATTTGGGAGTTGGTGCAAGAAGTCTGTGCTCAACGCCCAGTTTCAGGGCACACTGTCATTCTCAGACTTTGTAAACAGGGTTGGTGGATTCTGAAGGTTGTGGATTCATGAAACTAATTAGGCATTACAGTTGTAAAGTACCTCAGCTTGGATGAACTCATCCACCAGCCATATTGAGCACTACAGTAATTTAGTCTCTGCAGTAGCACTCAAGTAGAGATTATTTCTAGGGCCTGTGATGAGGTTACACTTGGAACGGGGGGATTAAAACCTTCACCTGGGACTCTTCTGAGTATCACTTTTCTACATTCTTTGCTGAATGTACATCTACACAGCTAAAGGAAGGATTAACACAGATTTAGTCTCTTTTAGAGAAAAGCAAGATCTAATACAGTTTTGCAGGTTGATCTTCACCCTTTCCAAAAGGAAACCCAAGACTAGAGGTTTCCAAGCCCTTCACGCTTAAAGAAAAAGTGACTAACATAGATGCTGATGGATATCTGCGGGATGTAATCCATGGTATTGAAGGCAAATAAGATTATTGCTGTGATTTTTTAGTAATGTAATTGTTTCATTAACTTGTTTAAAAATAATTAGCAGAGTCTGTTTTATGAAATTTTCAAAAAATCTTCTGCTGGGTGCAGATGGGTGATCCGTGTTGAAGTTCAGGAATATCCACTGAAGTATTTAATTCTTATGACAATGGCACATTCCATGGCATTACTATGTCATGTGTTACCTTGGCTGTAACATTATGTTGCTTAAATCACTATGAAGCCCTCTTCTCTGTATTGTGCAAGAGACCTGGTGATTGCTTCCCAGCAATGATGAGAATGAGTTATGAGCCTCTCTGCCTTTTCCTAAAATAACAGGGAATGAATTTCATGTGGGCAAACACTTGACTCATTCTTCTTGGAACTGATAGCTTACCACACAGGACTTGGAGGCTGCTCAGTGAACCAGTCATGGTTCACAGGAAGAAGAAGCCTCCAGAGGAGCTCAGACACTCAAAGAATAACATTCCTGGCCAAAAATAACCCTGAGCACTGAAAACAAATTGAAAAAAAAAATATTGGTTTACTTGTAAATCTGTTGCAGCAACATGTACCTCCAGACATATCTGAGAGATGAATGGTACATCCATCTTTGTCTCTTCACTCTTCTGTTTCCAAGTAAAGCTTCTTTCCAACCAAGCCAATGCCATGTAAGTTATACATGGCTTATGACCATGGGTCACCTGAGCTATGTCAGCTGCTGTTTGTGAAGGCAATGGTGCAAGATCTGAAGGTAAGAATGGCTGCCCTCGGACAATTGCAATGATACAATCACCTCCACAGAAGGACTGAGAAAAGCAGGAGAGCTTAGGAAATGCCAAAACTGAAACAAGGACAGTATGAGAGAGGGATAGTCCTGCATGCATTGCTATACAGTGAGGATGGGCAGGCTGCATGCGAGGCATATCCCAGTTGAGCATGGAAGCTACTAGATTGTTCTAGTAGCATAGAGGGCTGCAGTGCAATGCAGCCTGTTGCACTGGGAGTTTCAGCACCGGTTTTTTATGGATGTGTGTGAATGTGGGTGTGGAGGTGAGGTGTGTTCAGGACACTATAAGTGGCATATCTCCTCCATGCTCATGCACTTTGGTGAACTGGAGATCTCTTTTTCTCCCATAGCTTCCTCAACTGCTATCTCCTATAGTTCTGTAGTTGACTGTGGGGAAAGTTATGGCCAAATGTGCACCATATTTTTGGACCTCTGTGTTTTGTCTTGACTGACAAGCCTTCAGCAGACTTGTTGGCACAAAGTAGGAAATGGCTCACTGACAGCAGAAGGAATATGTCCTTCTTGGAGATATGAAGCCTTCCTTGGATGAAGGAGCTGCTGTGTACTGCCAGCTAGCATTCTTGCTGATTGTTAAGTTTCCAAATTAAAAAATGATTTAACTCTACATGAGACAATATGTGCTATGAGAGGATGATGTGTTGTGGATCTTTATTGAACAGATAGGGAATCCTAACCATTCACCTTTTTCTTTTCTTCTAATTTTCTTCCCTTGTCCCTTGCAACCATTCCTCTCTGGCACCGATAAAACATTCTTTCCTCCCTCACAATTTTAAATAGGGAGGTAATGAAAGTGATCAGCCTGACAAGGGTAAGGGGAAGGGGCTGGAAATTTTTGGTGGTAGTGGGAAATAAAGGAGAACTGATCATTCCTCAAAGTCATTCCTTTGCTTCTGAAAATATGTAATCCCGGTACGGATGCCACAGAAAGAATAATCTTTCCCGGTGCTGAGAAAATGTTGGGAATGCCTGCTCCAAAAAGCACACTTAGCATCCTTGTCTGTATGCTGACACATCAGCCTTCATTCCAGAGATGGCATGGGTCTCAAAGGAAAGAATAACATTTTTATTCCAGAATATTAGTGGCCTGAGGCTAATCTCTGAACTGTCTACAGCTGAAGCTCTTCTGCACTGGGAAATGGCATTCATGTTGGAACAGGAATGCAGGAAATTAATGTGGTAACAAATGTGCTAAACACGGCTGTCTATATTTGGAGTTGGGCTCTCATTTGTGCTACACCCAGTTTACCTACACAGGAAGCTACAAAGGGATTGTGAAGTGGGTATAAATGCTAGAGTCACAGGCATTTAACAAGACATGGAATACCCCAACTTAAAAGACATTGTAATGCACTTTACTGATCTAAACAGAGGGGGAAACAAGTAATTAAAAGAGGCCATTTTTTTTCTGGTCATAGTGGCTTCATGCTGAGGTCAAGTTTATGCTTGATTAACACAGATTAGGAAAGTGAAAACCCCTATGCACATCTCTATAAAATAAATGAGGATCATAATTTTATATTAGTCTGTTAAAAGCAACACGCTTAGCATGGTTATGTTTACCTGTAGATATTGGTGTCCATAACCCTAGGAAATACCTAGTGCCATCTGCCCATTCTTGCAGAGGTTCAGGAGGGATCGCTTAAAAATGGCAGGTGCACACTGACAAGAAAATCCCATTTGCTAAATGTCTTTAAGGAGCACAATGCCTCTGTTCAATCCAGCCGCTATTTTTGTTAGGACCTGTGCATCACTAGGAATGCTTCCTGTCATAATGCATTATCTTTGAACAAAAATGAGTTACATTTTCCTTCTGTGAGAACTGGGATCTGGAAGTACCTGTAACGAATTTGTACAATTCATAGCAAGACTGGAAACATTAGGCAGTAACTACTTAATCCTATGGCTATTTTATTATCATTTCTTTGCTATTAAGATAGTACAAATAATTGAAATTTTAATCTGGGATATTTTCTTAGACATTAAGACCACTGTAGATTCAATTCATGTTGCAGTGCTGTGGGTTAAAGATGAATTCACTGTTACAATGATATGAAATTATTGGATCTCAGCAGTTTTGAGGTAAGAGATAGAGTTGAGTTGGTTGCACTTGCTGTCTGCCCACAAGCTGTACAGAGATGATCAAAAGGTTAGCAAGCCTTATATGACTCTGGTATTGCTGCATGCTAATACAAGTAGACCTGCAAAAGCAGGATCTTCTCCTGAGGTTAACCTATAACATAACTATTTTAGCAGGCATTCTAGTGCAGACATAATAAAAATAACAAGGATATGACCTTGGGGAGTACTATAGTTGTCACTTTCTGATTCAGACTGTATGTCCTTTCCATTTAGCTTGAATAGAACTATACAAAATATTTTTAAAATGAAGGAATATGCATAGTACAAGGTAGAAGATGTTAGTGGTGTTTTAGTTCTGTTTTCATGCCGCATAGAAAGTGAGATAGAATTTTGGATATGTTCCTCAAGAAGAGGAGCCAAGAAATTCTGTTTTTAAAAACTGATACTGACATTTATTCATAGCCAGAAAGAATGAGGCACCTCCTGTGGCTTAGTTACCCCACTTTCGCTAAAGGATTGCTAATGCTAAATTGTCCCTAGTTACCCTATTTTCAAAGTGTAGAAGCAGTACTTATATTATGAAAATTAACTAGATAGTGTATGACAAATTGCTTTGAAGAGAGTATCAAAGAAATTGTGTACTTTTAAAAAGTACTTGGTATTTAATAACTTATCAGATAGCTGGCTTCTGCTCCCTCTGTCTTGCAATAGTTTTGCAATTTGTTTCAATGACTGTATGATGACCTCCGGAGTTTCTACAATTTTCAGCTATGTTTTGTTTGAAGATTGCAATGCTCTAAATGACTTCTGTATTTTCTCCAACCCCAATTCTGTGTAAAACTCAAAAATAGTCCTATGATAATTCAGGAGACAAAAGCTGTCCTTAGGCCCTAAGATCCTTTAACATTTTAGGTATTTTGTTGCATCTACACTCCAGCAGTATGTTGGATGCACATTTTCCCTACTTTCATTGCTCTTCATTCACTGTTTGAAAAGAAAGCCAGTTGTTCTGTCATTCTGAATAGTTGTGACAGATCCACAGTGACTTCGTGTGGATGTGATCAAAGTGAAATCATGCCTAATGAGAAGAACTAATAATAAACAGCATAGAACCAGCGCACAGTTGTGCACAGTTTGAGAATAAAACGTGTGCTCACTTAATGTAGAGAACTATTGTTTTGTAAGAATAATTTCCAAGCTACGGGAAAATAAATTTAAAACTCGTGGCATATCTCCTCATCTGAAAATGCAGGGGAATTTAGAGCTCCATGGGAAGTTTGTGGCTTAAACCCATCTCTGGGGAAAGTAGAAGTGTTGATGAAGTAAGTCAGGGTAAAACAGTGACAACTCATCCATTTAAAAAAAGGTAACTGTATAGTGATACATCTGAGAGGGTGTATCTCTGCCAAGAGAGATGATTTTTTTCTTACCCTGTTCTTGTCCTCTACTCAATGTACATACTTCTGTCTATTCTCAAAGGTAGGTACTGAGCCGGCAGGACCTTTAGTCTGGGCTGATTTTTCAGGAGCTGTACCTTTTCTCCTCTGTGAATGGGAACAGTTTATGCTATGTTCTGGCTGTGCCAGCCTTCTGTGTCCTCACCTGATTGCTTCACACCAAGAGTGTCACCAGTGATGGCGACCTCAGGCACTTCTTGTCTTAGCTGCTGGCAAGGCTCTGGCCTTCTAGCACTGGGCATTTTGTAGCTTTCCCATACTTTTGTCTAGTCCTCCAGATCATTCGGGTGGCATAAGTGCACTCTGGCTTTTCATGGTTGCAAAAGAGTTCTTTTTATACTTCAGTTGCTGGGAAAACAACAGGAGTACGTGAGCCAGATTTCATGTGTCCGTGCCATGTGCAACAGGTGGACAGAACTTTGTGACTTTGTTCTTGCAGATGGATGCAGGGCTGTGTAGGACACTTCTTCCTTCCCCAGTGCAGACATACAGCTGCTTTCCAGTGGGAACTTCTCACTGTGTCTGCAAGAACTTCTATGGTTACAGCAGTACTTAAGTTCAGGGTTGTTCAGACCCCTGGCACAGAACATGGTCTGTACCAAGTAAATTGTATTGGATTTAGAATCTGTTGTTGACCCTCATTTAAATCAACATACATGTAGGAGAAACAATTAAATATATTGCTTGCTAACTACACAAAAGATGTATGTATTCTATTGCATCTCATTCTACTATTTTTGTCCTTTGGTTAATAAATATAATAAACATGCCCAAGTTAAATACATTACTGCAGGATGCTAATATACTGAGGATATTGAATATAATAGTCATCCTGGACAAATGGTCCAACAGAACAAATGAAAAAGTACATAAATAAGTTTTTACGATTTGATGTGATTATTCTGTCTTAAATTTCTAGGCACAATAATTATCACTCTAATTTCTTTCTCAGAAGTCCTAAATAGCAAGATAGAGGAAAAAAAGGACCATCACTGGAGTCACAGTCCAGTAACTGACTTAGGTCATCTATAGTGAATTTTAGTCTAGATTATTTTAAACAGTCATTTCTTTAGCATATGCATACTTAAGGGAGTCTCTCCTAAGAGTACAAATAATATTAATGAGTAATATAGTTGTGCTTTATAGAGGTACAAGTCCATTATAATTTATAATGGTTATTATAATTTATCTGACCTTGGTCAAGCTTTAATTATCTGTTACTTGTTAGCAGACTTCTGCTTATTTTATAATAAATAAATAAATTATGAGAAATAGAGTATATAATGCAAAGAAGGCTTGCTGCACTGACTTTTTAGTACAAAATAATAATAATAATAATAAAAATCAGTAAGCTTTCCAGCACACAGAAATGCTGAACTAATCACTCAACATTACTTTGTGTTCTTTGATAAATGTTTCAGCATTGAAATGGAAAACAAATTTATCTGCCCCATGCAATATTCATGCAGATCCCACCTGAGCCCTGAGCTGTAAATGTATATACTTTACATAGGTTCTTATTTTTGTGCTGCACGTGCTCAGGGTTGGAGTAAAAACAAAACAAAACAACAACAACAAAACACACACACAAAAAAAAAACACAAATCAATGTGCATCTGAAGTCTGGGTTTAGCTTTGCACTTAGCTTGGCCAGGTTGGTTACAAATACAGTACATGAACTCTAGAGTAAGAGTGGAAAAGTCATACATTCCTTTAAACAGCACACAGCTTCATAGATACTGCTACTTTTCTTACTTCTGCACCGTGCTCTGTGGATGTCTTCAGTAAATAAAAAAAACCAACAGTGTATAGGTGATGCTTACGGCCTTCTGAGTCTTGCACACATTGTGGCAAGACCATACAAGAAATCCTCTCACTGTTTCTGTCATTCTTCTGTTGTTGATCACATCGTCCCTACCAAAGGCATTTAATCAGAGCCTCTTATCCATCTTCATACAGCAGATAGCCCTGAAGTTTTCTGTCCTAAACCATTTGTAGGGTACAACTCTAGTCTTGTTTGTGTTGATAATATACCCATATGAGTAGTATTTCATGAGTTTTCCTGAGGTCCTTAATTTGACAGACTTTGTTGGATAGGGGCTTTTAGGCTGTCATTATGTTTCATTTCCCAAATATGATTGAAAGAGGCCTGTGCTCTAATCTCCATATGACTGCTGGATTTTTATATTCCAAACACCCACCGGGAAATCTTAACTGCAATACGCCTAAAATGTGGCCTATAGCTTTTTGCAAAATTTATGGACAAGTTCACAAATATTAGTCATGCTGAGAAACGGTACTCATTTTAATCCACAAAACACCACGCTGAATAACATTGTGTCTCCTTACCTGTACACTTGTTAAAAATTATTTCACACACAACTGAACAGCAGGGCAGATGAGTCCTTGTATGAAGCTTCATATCTCTTTAAGTTTAGTGCTTGAAGGCTGTGCATCAAAGCATTTTGTGCATCATTAGTTTGTTCCTTGCCAGACTATGTGGTACCCACACAAATATTACCATCTGGTATCTTCTGTTTAAAGCAGCTGTTGTCAGAGTATTCCAGAATTTTAATCGGTATCTAGATTTCTAAATACCAAAGCCAAGATACCTTTGATCTCATTGCAAAGGGAAGAGCTTCTTGAGGTATGGGGCTGCGTTACAGATTGCTGATCTCCTTCTTGTACTAGACCCATGCACAAAAGGGCCATGTTCCGGTTCCCAGATGATAATTGACTTATTTTAGGATAACTTTCTGTGAGAACATCTGCAAGGTAAGTAGGCTTTACAAGTTTGACTTATATCAGACAGAGGGAAACGGTGAGTGGAGAGTGAAACAGAACAAGAGTTGTCCACTAAATTGTGATGGGCTGGGAATTGTTTGGGCTCTTGAGCTTTAAGGCAGTATGGAAATGAAAACCTGGTAACTTGGTTTGGTGCAATGCTTCTTGGCCTTACATTGATAAAAGCAGCTACTTTCAGGATTTGGTAGATGTTGATCAGATCACAGTTAAATACTGAAGCAATTTGAACAGCTTTGTAAGCAGCATAATCCTAAAAGGACCAGTATACAATGTGATTTTTATTTATTTATTTTTTTTCACAATAATTTATTTATCATTTCAGAAGGAGGCAGTAGTGGAAAGATATTGACGAAAAAAATGGCAGGAAAGGGGCTTCCACAGCTGACAAGTAACAGGTGTGAAAATTCCCATTTTCTTGAATCACCGGGAGTTTAACTTTTAAGCTACAGAAGTAATTTAGTAGGAAATTCGGTGTGATACAGTGGTGAGAAGTAGCATTGCCTTTGCTACAGACGCAGGACTTGGTTATTTTGTGACCAATAGAAAAGTGGGTTTTTCTCCAGGGACACTATTGGTATTTTTTTTTTTTTTTCCAATTAGTGGAGTTTTGCCATTGGTGCAGTATATAATAGTCATGACATGTAAGTTGTAACTATAGGAAACAATGGTATATTGCTGAAAATTACAACTCTTTCTAGGAGTTATTGGAGGGGAGAAAAATGGAGGACTTGTTGCTATAGTAGTGGTATAATGTAGCCCAGTATTTATTCCTGTCATAGCTGAATAATATTGGCATGGGATTTCTGTGAAACACAGCAGAGTGTAGGTAAGAAATCAGTGGATACATTTAAAGAAGGTTTAACCTTAAAGTGTTCACATATCAGTTCTCCGCTGTCTGATTGCACCCATTCCCAAAAACAATAAATAGAAGGCCATTCCCTTCCAAAATTCTAAATATAACATTTTTGTCCCCCTAACCCTTAAAGACTTGTTCTTCTATGCTGTGGAAATCCTGTTATTTTTCACACTTTTTTCACTTTTAGAAACTGCTGAAGCTAATGCTGTTTCTAGGGGATGCTCTGCAGGAGTGTTTTGCAGTGTGAGCACTGGGCTTCACAGGTATTGCGAAGAGAGAGAAGTGCTTTCCTGTGATTCTTCTGTAGCTTCTCACAGCTCTCCTTGCCTGCTGAATTCTTATGATTAAGGTTTTTCCACATTTTTGGCAGCTAAAGAAGCCATGTCGGCTTGACATCTGGTTGTCCCATGGAGTCTAGGAAACAGGTGGGGTACTTGTCTCTTCAAATTCTGATTAGTACAGCATTGGTGGTGTCTTCTAGATGGGGACTATATGTTTCCTGCTGCTTGTAGTAATCTACCTGCCTGCTTCTGACACAGCAGCCTGGATGCCCTTTCAATTGAAACTGTACTACCTCTCCACCAGGGATTAAGGGAGTGGATCTGAGCCCTAGGCTTTCACACAGCTATTGTCTCTGATCTTGTTCAGATCAGAATACAATTCAACAGTGAGCTACATTTATCCTTTGTTAATAGCTCCACAGAAACAGCACAGGAGATGAATTTGGATGAATATCCTGAAACATAGTGTATATGAAGACATATGCTCTCTTTATTGCCCTTACTTATGTTTAATGCATATCATTTATTTTGTAGGCTTATCAGTCCAGGCAAGGGAGTGTGTTTCTGTAAAGCACTTTGTTTTCCCTCTTCTCTGACTTCACTGAAGGCAGAGACAAGCTGGAGGCACCCACATTCTTTTATGCATATCTACTGCTGTTCATCAATCAGAGAGCCACAGTCAGCTCATCAAGGCACTTTGCAACCTTTGTAATGTGCAGTTGCTGGTGAATTTTCCCCTTCCAGCATATAATTGCTCAGTCCCTACTTTATCATGGATTTAATAAGATATTTTTCTCAAGCATTCAAGTGCTTTTGCTAAAGTACAATTATAGAGATTATATTAAGAAAGGTCGTGAGTTGAAAAAATGTATGAAGTCTTGTTTGGAAATGAGGTAATATTAGCAACACAAATTACATGAAGTTTGGAACTTGACCAAAACAACTTAAAGAAGAGCAATTTTTGGAAGACTAAGATATTTTTTGAATATCATAAAAGTGTTTAAAGTATTGAGAATATCACAACAATGCTGATTTTAAACAGGAATCAGAAGGTTTTGTTCTCACACTTAAGTAAATTAAGAGTGATTATACTGCAGCAAATATGATTCTGGCAATAGAAAAACAAATATAAGTAGAAGGAGAACCAACCTAAGAGATTCTTATTCTTCAGGAAACTCAATGCAGGTGTCAAGCCTGACATTTCCTATTTTCTTTGTTTGAACAGGCAAAACCAATGTGCCTTCCATTTTTTTTCCTTGTTTTTCTTGTGCCCCAAATGTCATTTCAGTATGAATAACATATATGCATACATTCTGCTTGTACTAGAAATCATAGCACTTAGCAGGGCATTCTGCTGTGCCTTACTCTGGTTTATGAACTCTGGTTTGGCAGACCAGAGTTCATAAGAAGTAGTCATCAGAAAGGAGGGAGCTTACAAAGCCATGACATTTCAACAGTACCCAGCTTCCCTTAACAAAACTCTTGGTAGGCAGAACATAAACAACAAGCTGCATCTTTCAAGAGCCATTTGATGTTATTGAATTTATGCTTGGTGCACCAGTAGCATTCTGCCTTGTATATTAGAACTAGACCATGAAAGTAGCCTGATTCTATTAGATCCGCTTGTGTAACATTTGTTTCTTTGGGTTTTAAAAGAGATAGGGACATATGACATTCTGAATCACATTAGACTATTGATTGATAAAGTCAGATATCTTACTTCTTACAATGGCCATGACCTAATACATGAGAGTTGCAAATAGCAGCTATTCAGATGTGGCCAACTATAAAATGCTGAAAACAGAAAGTAACTTCTGCCTGCTCCTATCACAGCTCTGAGAATTTAAACAATCTATCCATATTCATTGATTGTTAGTTAACATTGTTTTAAGGACATATTTGGAGCTATGTTTTTAATTAATATGTTTATGTTATTACAAAATAAATACAATTTTATGTACTTTTCGTAAAAGCAAAGAAATATCTATTGACCTTGAACTGCAGGTTAGAAAAATGGAAATCCCCTTCTCCCCTTCCCTGACATAAACAAGCTATTGAGACATTAAACAAGCGTATCTCAAAAATGAGAGAAGGGGGAACTGCAGCTTGTTGTGCCAAGTGCCACTGGTGGAACTAGTTCTGGTAGTAAATTTTGTTCAGTTGTAAATCTGTGTTGGCTTCAGCCCTCAGACACTATCTATGGATTTAATCAATGTTTGAAACTGGATGAATAATTCTATTTGATCTCTTTCAGCTTGTGAAATCCATCTTCAGGTTTCAGCTCCTTCATGTACTTATCCACATACTACCTGAATGCTTTTAAAACTGTGCTTGTCTCCCCTCAGGAAAATGGTTCCAATAGTATGAGCTGGCTCCTAGTTCTGCAAAGGGTTCTACTTAAACAGAAACAAATCAGAAAGGCTGTGCATGGGCAAAAATGCACAATTTAGCCATGATGTTTCAATCTCTGGATTAAGTGGATACGTGGTTGATATTCTAACAACACTGGAGTGAATGGCACAGTTCCCATGCATTTTGTAAATAAAATGGCTTCAGGTTTGGTCCCAATTCTTGCATGTGAGACTGTAAAATTCAGAATTGCTCATACTGTTTTGAAATGCCCAGCCCTACCAAATGTCTCTTGCCAGTTAAAAGAGAATGCAAAACTGACTAATGCTGTTGTATTATAAATATTTCTATGAATGTTTATTCGAACTCTTTTTATATCACCCTTGTGCTACAACTTCAGGTTGGTCTGGTTGAAATATAACTTCCTTAAAGTCAGATTAGGTTTTCTACCTTGAATGATCTTGAATCAACATAGCAGGTGATTCATTCCCTCCTCCTAAAGGTATTATACAACTACTTAGGTGCAAGAGAAACTTGGAGAAAAATGTGATTTAGTGGTGGGGATGGTTATCTGTTTATTTCCAATTTTATGAAGTCTTGGTTGGAGCAGCTATTCTATAGCAATCCTATCTCTTGGCTAAAAGACCATCCTGCATTTGATAGTCTCTGTATTTTGGGCTTACACTTTCTGGTTCTGTTAGGTCTCCATTCCTTTATGGGTTTCAGTTAATGTGCCTTATGTCCTTCATTCCCTATTAGACATCAGTAAAAAGCTAATATTCAGTACAACCTATTTCTAAAAGCTGAGAAATACTTCCTTTTTTTTTTTTTTTTTTTTTTTTAATGCTTCCTTAATAACTTTAATGAAGCTGTTTCTAGGTACCTTCCGTTCAGATCCCACTCTTCTCAGTGAACACATTTAGCTACTGACATCAAGAAAACAAAATTATACATTTTAAAAACAATCAAAGTGTGACAGTTAATGGCAATGTGATGAAATAGGAATAATGTGGCTTTATTGTGGGCAGCAGAAGACTGTTGTTCTTAATTATTCATTTTCTTGCTTTTAGGTGCTTGGATTTTTAATGTAATGTAATAGGTACCATTTTATCACATTGTTACATTTAGCGCTTTGAAGTGGATTTTGGATTATTTGTGATGATTTGGTTGTTTGTTTGTTGATCTGGTAATACTTGGGTGAAATGCAGGAATAATCTGTAAAGTGACAGGCTGGTGAGAGGGAAGGTCACACGGATGTACTTTGCACATCTTTGGGAAGGTGTAGGCTAAAATAAGTTGGAGACCTCTTTTTTTTTTTTTTTTTTTTTTTTCTTGCTACCAATATTGTTACAGAGCTGCTGCAAAGCTTTCCAGCAATGTGGGAAATAGTATTTATTTCTGTTGCAATGGTTGGGAGTTGAGACCAAGGCTGGAGATGGACTAATTGTTCCTATCCTGATACCACGTGATGAAAAGGGAACTTGACCTGAGTTGCATTGGCCTCTCAACATATTTCCCAGTTCTCTCCAGAACAATTGCGGCTGCCATAGCTTCTGATGGCTCTGCATCAGACAAGAAACAGGAAAGCTGCTGTAGTTTTGCTGCATTTAGCTTGCTTTTCCAAGTTGCTGTAGTCCACACAGATGGAGTTGTCTCTTGTATTCATCCTTGCCTGTGTTTCTTCCTCCTCATCTAATGTGACTGTTGCTGGCCTTGAAATATATGTTTTTGTGGCACAGGAGTAAGAGGACACCCCTGTATCTTTATATAGCCTTTTATTCACTGTGGAACTAGCATATGACAGGAGAAAGTGGAAACAGGATCTATTTTTGGTCTGACTCTTCCCTTACCTGGTGAATTGGAGAAGAATAAAGTCTCTCTTTCCCTCCTCAAGCATACCAGTCAGCAGCACCTCACTGTCTCATTGTAGGAGAAAACCTGCACTTTGAACAATCTGCTTGTAGAACACAAATCACAGTAAGAGTCCAGTTGACTGTAAGTCAGTGGAAGAATTGTACAGTTCACAACAACTTTGCACTGCCTTGTCCTTTTGAGTAATTTGGGTTCAGAATTATTCCGATTCAACTGTGAGCAGCGATTCTCTCCACTTACACAGAAACGACTGGAAATACTTCAGTTTACTCCTTCTTCTGCCTTCAGGGCAAAGATTATAATAAATTTCAGATTATGATCTGAGAATATATAATGCCTTTTCTTTATGGAGATCATTTTGTTTATCATGGCTACTGAATGCTAGTATGGGTTCGGCAGCTTGGTTCTTATTTATCTTTCAGGCCATTAAATGTGACATTTAACTCTGTGGGAAACAGAAACCATTTTGCTCCCCATTCTTATGAAGTCATTAGAAAGGCTGAGGTACAGCTGTAATGGCTGTCCATTAATATAATCATTATATTTAATAACAGGCAACTTGCAGGCTTGGATTTTCTTAACACCGTTGCTGACAGAACTACTAGTCCTGGTCTTTCCAAAGGACTATGGAGCTTTTACCTTCCTTCAGATGCAGGTGGTTGGAGATGTTCAGACCACCCACACCCCCTGCAATACACTGCCCAGCAGAACTGGAAGAGAAATGTAACTATTAGAATACCTTGCTTCAACCCATTGATACATTGATGTTTCCTGGGTACATTTTCTTACCTTTCTATAATATGAAAGCAGATTTGAGCCTTATGGCAGAAATTCTGAGTGGGTGCTGGGGATGTAAGCAACTTATGAAGCCAGTCTTGCTCCAGAGATACTACCCGGATGGCAGTCAGACTCCTCAGAAAGGCTCATTATCATTTCCTAATGTCATATTCCCATCATCAAGCAAAACAGCTTAATCTAATGCGAACAACATGTGCAAGATGTTTGAGTGTCTGGTGTCACCTATTTGATATATAAATATTTAAATACTAACTTATGGGATATTGTTTTTCTAGCATGCAGCTCTGTGTTTTTCTAAGACACAGCAGCTATCCATCTGCCTCAAGTATACAAAAGCACCCATATTTTCTATAACTCGTGTGCTCTCATGTAATTGAAAAAAGTTCTAGTTGCTTTCTGAAAAGTGACAGTAAATAATTCCATCTTCATGCTAGGGCTATTGAGTTATGCTGTCTCTTTCCAGTGACATGGTCTCACAGTGTTCAGATTAATCTTGTCTATACAGACCTGTTGAGCACAGTGAGTTACTGCCGATCTAGCTGTGGGCAGCATCCATCCCATTCTGTTGATCCATGGGGAACAGAACCCAGCTCTTAAAATCCTTTCTTGGCTGGACTGAAGTTGGCAGTTTACAAGCCTGTGTGAGGAGATCAGCTACTTTAGGAAAAGCTGTTTCTGTGTACTTTCGAATAGGATGATCTTATAAGAAAGAGCAAATGCAGTAAATAACTGAAAGCTGCTGTGCGTGACTGAAACAGGACAAAATTGAATTGTTGGTGTCCCAGGTTTCTCCCTTCTAATGCTTTATTCTTTCCTCTGGATTAGCAGCCATTTTCATGAATACTCATTCCTTCCCCTAGCTGCTGGCTAAGAGGCCATTTCTGAGACTGATGCGATATCTTTCAAGATGAGAGTGCTTTTCATAGAAACACAGGTTGTTGTCATATTCCTAACCATTCCCCTAAAACACAAAACACCTGTATACCACACTGTAAAATGGATAGAATGGTTCATTTTTCCTTTATGGCCACAGCAAGATTTTATTTTAACACCAACTTTGTGACTGTCAATGTAGCTACCTCACAGTTACGCAGGTTTTCTATGGAGACATGGGGTGTCTTGTCTGTGGGGGGAACTCCAACTTCTCAAGGTGGGTAAGTCTGCAACTCTGTTAATTGCATAGTCTACCTTATTGCCTTATGCTTCAACCTGCTCTGAGTCATCTGTTGTTCGTTTCTTCCCTTGTGAAGTAATGAATCTGTGCTTCTCTTTGTTTTCCACTCAATTCTAAAGTATTAATAGAGCCTTTTTTTTTTTTTTTTTTCCTTTGGAGATTGTTGCTTTTAAAACTCATTTTGCCTCTTAGCCTTTCTGATACTGTTACTGTATTCCCATACCATTTCTTTATATTTACACTTTGTCCTTTTATATGATTCCTTACCTTAAATGCTAACAAACAGAAATTTGTTTAAGAATTGATACAAATTATTTAATTTCTTTTCAACTTTTATAGCAAGTTCATAATTTTGATTATTCTTACACATAAAAATAAGTCATATAAATGCCTAAATTAATGGTGGATCTAGTACAGTCTTGTCACAACGTAAAGGATTTTCTCTTTCATTTTGAGTTCATCACTGTTTACTTTCACTGCAGCTGTGGTTATGTGCCAGTATAGTATGATGTTCCTATTGTGTAGCAATACTTTCCATGTTAACATATATTTGTAAAGGACAGATAACCACACATATAATTTTACATCTAAAATCTACAATTCAATTCCTATGTCTCCATTTTATTCTAATTTCTTAGAAGTAAACAATCATTAGCAAATAGTTTCATTGCAACTGGAGTCAGTGTTGCTACTTGTATGGTTATGCCTGTGCTGCTGCTGTTGAATGAAGGTACATATATCACAGAATCACACAGAATTTCTAGGTTGGAAGAGACCTCAAGATCATCAAGTCCAATCTCTGACCTAACACTAACAGTCCTCCACTAAACCATACCCCTAAGCTCTACATCTAAACATCTTTTAAAGACCTCCAGGGATGGTGACTCCACCACTTCCCTGGGCAGCCCGTTCTAATGCCTAACAACCCTCTTAGTAAAGAAGTTCTTCCTAACATCCAACCTAAAACTCCCCTGGTGCAACTTTAGCCAATTCCCCCTCGTCCTGTCACCAGGCACGTGGGGGAACAGACCAACCCCCACCTCGCTACAGCCTCCTTTAAGGTATCTGTAGAGAGCAATAAGGTTGCCTCTGAGCCTCCTTTTCTCCAGGCTGAACAAGCCCAGCTCCCTCAGCCGCTCCTCACAGGACTTGTTCTCCAGGCCCCTCACCAGCTTCGTCGCCCTTCTCTGGACTTGCTCAAGCACCTCGATGTCCTTCTTGTAGCGAGGGGCCCAAAACTGAACACAGTACTTGAGGTGTGGCCTCACTAGAGCTGAGTACAGAGGGAAATATATATATATATATATATATATATATATATATTTATATTATATATATTTATATATATAATATATATATATATTATATATATTTATATATATAAATATATATATATATATATTTATATATATAAAAGAAAAATATATACAAACTTTTCACCACCCTCATAGTAAGGAGGAAATTCTTTACTTAGTGGGTGGTGAGGCACTGGCAAAGGTTGCCCAGAGAAGCTGTGGATGCCCCATCCCTGGAGATCTTCAAGACCAGGTTGGATGGGGCTTTAGGCAACCTGGTCTAGTGGGAGGCATCCCTGCCCATGGAAGTGGGGTTGGAACTGGATGGTCTTTAAGGTCTCTTCCAACACAAACTATTCTGTAATTCTATGATTCTATGATCTTACCTTCCAACAGTACCACAGTAAGAGGGAGATGTGTAATATAGGGACTGAAGTTAGGAGCCCGAACACTTTGATTCCTACTTTTTGCAGTTCTGGCACAGCTAAGGCACCTTACTTGTGTCTGCAGAATGGACTAGGATCAGTCCTACCATAGTCAAATGATGTGAGACTGAAGAGAGAGGCATTGTGAAGAATTCAGAGTGTTGGTTAGGTAGAATTCATATGTCTTTGAAAGTAGACAAACGTTTATTTAGACAAATGTTTATATTTCTATCTCTTAAGTGTTGTATGAGAGAATTTTCCAAACTGCTGTTTTGCCAGTGATTTCAGAAGAAACAGTATTACCCTGATAAGGCTTTTTTTAAGAAAAACCTTACTTTGAATATTTTTCTAATGAGATAATGATGCCGTTCTGTCAGCTGTGCATTTTTTCTTTATCCGTATAAATGCCATAGCTGCTATGAATATATAAAATGTGACATTTTTAGGAAATTTACATCTTCACAGGGAAAGAGAGTTGGTATCTTTATCTAAATCAGGAAAACATGCAGTATTTAAATAAAGATACCTTCGGGTTCAGTCAGCACTTTGGTCACAACACCATGCAGCGCTACAGGCTTGGGGCAGAGTGGCTGGAAAGCTGTGCAGAGGAAAAGGATCTGGGGGTGCTGATTGATGCTCGCCTGAACATGAGCTGGCAGTGTGCCCAGGTGGCCAAGAAGGCCAACGCCATCCTGGCTTGTGTCAGGGATGGTGCAGCCAGCAGGAGCAGGGAGGTGATCGTCCCCTGTACTCTGCTCTGCTGAGGCCGCACCTCGAGTGCTCTGTTCAGCTTTGGGCCCCTCACAACAAGAAGGACATCAAGGCCCTGAAGCGTGTCTAGAGAAGGGCTACGAAGCTGGTGAAGGGTCTGGAGCACAAGTCCTGTGAGGAGTGGCTGAGGGAGCTGGAGTTGTTTAGTCTGGAGATGAGGAGGCTCAGGGGAGACCTTACTGCTCTCTACAACTAGCTAAAAGGAAGCTGTGGGGAGCTGGTGGTTGGCATCTTCTCACAGGTGACTAGGCCTAGAGGGAAAGGCCTCAAGTTGCGCCAGGGGAGGTTTAGGTTAGAAATGAGGAGACACATTTCTTCTCAGAAAGAGCAGTCAGACATTTGCTGACGTATTTCTTCTCAGATAAACTAGTCAGGCATTTTGCTATCAATGGGTTGCCCAGAGAGGTGGTGGAGTCACCATCCCTGGGGATGTTTAAGGAAAGGTTGGACGTGATGCTTAGGGACATGGTTTAGTGGGTGACATTGGTAATAGGGTGATGGTTGGGCCAGACGATCTTGGAGGTTTTTTCCAGCCTTAATGATTCTATGAGTCTGTGATTTATCTGAGCTTATTTAGGGCTTGTTTGCTCAGAAGCTGAGTTTGCCTCTACAGTTCATGGACTAGTGTGTTTACAGCCTACCTATAGGACCGTTTTCAGATGTTGTGTCTGACATGAGGCCTGAGAACTACAAGAGGCAGACAAAAACAGCTTACTGAGCACAGACTCACTGTAAACCGGTGTGTGAGCACTCCTCAGCCTGTTTCAGGACAAAGACTGCTTAGTTGAAGTCAACTCTGAAGCAATGTCTGAAACTCATCTGTTTGACTTGGTGGTGAAGCAGAAAGCACAAGATGCTTTTGGAAGCTGCTGAGGACTGATTATTATTTTATTTCTTCTGAAACAGATTAAGGGATGAAACTATGAGAGAGCAGCTTTGCCAAGCAAGCCCTGCCCCTGGGGCAGCTGCGTGTGTCACTGTGCAATGGGTCTGAACCTTGGCCACCTTTGGACTTAGCCCATTTTCTCAGATACAGGGAACTGAGGCCAGCTACACCAGATATGGAAGTTAGGGGATGTCTTTAGCCTAACATTTATGGTAACTGGCCTGGTGTTAATTGTCTTGTGATGTGACAAGGGACAAACAAGTGTTTCCTGCTCTTCTTTTTTAGTAGCTTTCCATGCATTAGGTGTGAGAAAAACATCTGAACTTTCTTGAACTTTGTAAACAGGAAAGGCTTTTATTACCTTCTTCAGAGAAGAGTGATTTGAGTAATTTATTTGTAACAAAATGTCAACAGATTTATGTGTGATGGTACAAGACCAAAAAGACACTTGAAACTTTGAATGTATTCTTGCATTGCCTTCTCTCAGCTCATATAGCACAACAAAAACCTTCTCTAATACGTTAGAGAAAATGCTTCTGGGTCCAGACATATATTGCTACTGTGCTCAAATGCATAGATTGCTATGCATATGCACTGTATGCAAAGGAGAGATGTTCTGTTTGTGGTAAACCATACAAAATTAGCTGTAGTTTTTGTTCTAAAATTCAATCAGAAAGAGAAACCTGGAATTGTCTGATGGAGTTTTTGATGGAAAAGAGGAAAAAGGTAAAATTATATTGAAGGTTTGAGTATTTTTGAATTGTCTTGAAATGAATAATTTAGGCTTTTGGGGAATACGTTCATAACTGCAAATTGTGATCAACACAGGAATAAAAACAACACAGATAAAAGGTTCAAACATGGAAAAACAAAATAATAAAAATAAAAAATACCCAAGCCATTTCAGAAACCAGATAAATTTATGGGACTAATTATTACTGTTGTTTTTGTTTGTTTGCTTGCTTTTCATTTTGAACTGCCCTATCTGACATTGTCTTCTGGTATAAATGTATTCTATAGAAGAGACTAAAAAGACCCTTAAAAAGTTTTTTGGTAACAGGTTTGGAGAGAAGAGGTAGTGAACAGAAAGGAATGAAATAAACAGTGAGGGCAAAGTGGATGTTGATGTAAGATCTACTAGCCATAATACTTTTCCAGTTTAGAAAATTCAGATGACTACATGTTGCAGACTGAGATACATGAAATCAGAGTTATGGCTGTATAGGCTTAATATATAATATATATATATATATATATATGTGATGCAAATATAGTGATATTTCCATTATTTTATGAAAGTAAAGAGAATTTCATCTACCCCAGTTCTCAGGGGATAACCCAGCATAATTCCCTTTCCTTCAGGAATTTCAAGAAAACCTGTTAATTAGCCTCTGATGTATAGAGCCTGAATCTCCCCCATCATGAATTTACACTGCAAAATCTTCATTAACTGCAGCAGATTCAGATTAAGTGAATTTGTTTAATACAACCCTGATTATTGTTAGTACCAAGTGCAGGCACACAAAATTTATACAGAGAGTTGTGGCAATTGCTCACAGAAATGATTTACACTACTTACAGAAATGAGAACAAGCAATTTGTTTGTTTGTGTAATAACCAAATGATCAAAAATGTCCTAAATAAATAGAATTGATCATCTGAAAGCATTTTTGTAGATGTACACATCAGGAATAAGATTTTGCCTATGGGGAAGAAAAAAGAAAAAAGAGAGAGAGAAGAAAAAGAAAAAAAGATTAAAGCTAAGCAATCAAAGCAGATTTAGAGCAGAAACTTATGCTATGACAAAAATCTCTCTTGATAATGTATGCCTTCGTATCACAGTGTCAGGCTTGCTTTGACCATCTTTGATACTTTTTATAGTTCCAATAATTTACTTATTTTTGACCTAAAATTCCCGAGCCTTGGTTTTCTGCGGGATATACTGTCATTGGTAGGTAGGTGGCAAGATTTAAATGTTTGCTTTTCACAGAGAGAGACACATCTGTATTAAAAGACCTGTATCATTTTAAATGAAACAGGAGCAGAGGAGCATTGTCCATCAAAATGGTTGCTGTAAGCAGTTGCTTGCAGAGAAGCTGGCATCCTGTACTTCAAATGTACAACACAGAAAAAGTTCTCTAAAGAGCTCCTTACACTAGTGACTTATTATCAAATAATGTATAGCAAAGTCTGCTGCAAGGCAGATTTTCCTACAATATGTATCTATGTCTTCATCATAGTTGTTCAAAAGCTTAGCTATCAGGCTCCTGGTAAGTATAAAGTTTTAAAGTTAATCAAAAAGACTATTATGGTCTTGCTTTATTTGGTCCTTGTCAACTGTGATTCACATTTCCTGCTCTTCACTGCAAACAAAGGACCAAGAAATCAAATTAAAAATAAAAAAGGTGTTCTAATATATTTGGCTGACATCAGGGCTTTAAGCAAAATATTAAATATTTTAGAGCTTCTGGTAGAAAGTTGTGAAAGTTGGGTATGTGAAACTATTGAGGTATCTGTCATAGGAACTCAGATATGGCAGATCCCCATATTAAGAGTTTCTATGAAAATTTTAAGAAATTACATCATATGAATGGCCATGAGGGCTGTAATTGCTTTAGTGCTGTCACATATGGGTCAGTTTCCAAAGTCTGGGCCAGATTACCAACCTGTGAAATTCATCAAAAATTTTTGTGTTTAATTAAATGTGAGGGATTGAGTTCTTTGTAACACAGTCTTCTGCAGCTTTTTTATTTTTATAATTTTTTTTTGTTTGTTTGTTTTTGGGTTTGTTTTTTTTTTTTTTTTTTGGTCTGGAGGAGTTTATCTGTTGACCATAAAAGAACTGGAATTATAAGTAGTGGATCAGAAATGAAGTGTGCACAAATGTTTGGCTACAAGTTAAAGTCCCAAAGGTCAAGTCATATTTTCTTTTACTGAGCATAATATTATTTTGTTTGTAGCTGCGTGTCTATATTTACAAGTGGATTCCACAATGTTCAAGTGCTATAATTACATTAATTCTCTTAACACGTCTCCATTTATTCAAATATTTAAGATGATAGATCAGAAATTTCAGGATAAGGTTAAGGATAAGACTGATGTATCACCACATTACTTAAAATAGCATTGCTTGTCTGTTTTGTTCAGTGGCCATTACCACAACTATTCCTATTTTCTAGAATATTAAATAATTATGCTACCTATATATTTTGAAGGAGTTAAAGAAAAAATAACCAGTATGCCTCAAAACACTGACATCTGAACTTGGCAAGTCCAAGTGCAACTGAAGGGAACTAAATAACTCAGGGTCCTTTATCAAAATTCATAATGGAGATAATCATAATATTGCACCACATGGGAAGGAAAAATGGATAGATAAAATAGATACAAAACTGAAAAAAAAAAAAGAGGGTACAGAAAAGAAAATCAAACCTTGTGAAGAGTATGTTATTCCCTTCTCCTTTGTCCTAATCAAAAACTATTGATACAGTTGAGAAAAGATACTTGAGCCTGGTTTGTGACTGCTACTTAGGAAACTCATGAATTAAAAAAGAAATCGTAGCAATGTAAGTCTTCCTTCTTTAAAGAATGGATCAAATTATATACTTTGAGGCACACCTGACTCTTAAAATACACTGGGGCTCTTTCAGCAGCAATTAGACTACATGCTGCATATGCATGTTTCATGTGAATGATGCTTAAGAAAGGAAGAATTAATGGGAACACTGATTTTGATCTATTCATTTATAGCAAAGAAGCTGTGGTCTTTTAAAGCCTTCTGGAACATTTGAGATACAATTATTCAATCTTTTAAGGGACTCTGGGTAATTTTCATTCAGGTTTCTGTTTCCTAACCTGTTCAATCAGCTGTTATTTGTAAAATACTTTGAAGATATAAAACATGCTATAAATGCCATGTATCATAATTAGTAACTCACTGGTTTACTTTTATGTGTCTATTGAGTATTTTGGACAGAAAATACAGAAAGAGAACATACATGTATGTGAGAAGAGAGTATATTATGATGCAATGACTTGTTCAGAAGACTACTTAAAGAGAGCCATGAAGGAAATGCTTTATCTAAGACCAAAAGCATGGTGACTTCTGAATATTACATCACCAAATGAGGAACCTACAAGCAAGACATAATTTCTACTGTAAGTACATTACTACAGACAAATATTTAATTTAATTGAACTTTGCAAGTTGTAATCAGCTTCCCTTGCTTGAGATGGTGGACTAGAGTGAAGAGTTAGATTAACTGATTAATAATTACATTGGAGAAAATGCCTCAGTGACATATGTTTCATTTATAAATAAAAGCATCTTATTTTAGTTAATCGTCTTCCTTTTGAAATACTGATTGTCTATTAAGGTCTGATTAGACACAAAGTTGTGTATGAGTTAAGGTTTGAATGGCATAATTTAGGAAAATTGCACCAGTTTTCCAGTATGTCATTACTGAGAAGGCTTATTTGGGTAGTTGGAGATATCTTTAATATAACTTTAATATGATCAAAATTCCACTATAATATGGTGCATATTTATTTTGTTATAGCAATATGATGATTAATTTGGATCTTGGATTAGAAAAATGTTGAGTAGACTGGTATTTATCCAGAAAACCACTTAAAATGTGCTTTCACTTCAACGCATTATTGTAAGTAGTCCTACCGCAGTCCCATATTGGAGGTCTTTGTGTTTTTCCTCGGGAATTATCAACAGGTATGTAGGTTTTGATTGGAAAGCCCTGAAGGAAAATCCTATCCAAAATCTGAGAGAGAAAGAAATTAATGCTCTAGTGTTTAGACTGCATGAAACAGGAAAATCTGTTTGCAGATCTCTATTCTGCTTGATTCAGATTTGTACCATAGATTTATGAATTAGTGATAAGTCTTTGAGCCACCACAAAAGGAGCTGTTCTGGGTTCAGAACGTTTCTTTTTGCTTTTGTGTATTTAGTGTTCAAGTTTTTGTCTTTTCTGAAGTTTTGGAAGAAAAAAAAAGTCTACTTCCCTCCAGTGTGACGTGCTTTGTTCATGAGTAAGAAATATTCTGCTTCTGCTTGGTTGTCTAGTCCTCAATGAGCATAAGGCTAAACATAATCTTGAGTAATATTTTTGGATTTCTGATAAACTACTTATTATCTTCAAAAAGGAACCTTTAATACCACATAATGGAACTTGATTCTTTAATGCAGTTCAGTTGTTGACACAGTTATGAGTCTGATCTGGATCACTGTCTACATTTATGAAAGTGAACAAGAAAACAAGAATTTGTATTTATTTGGAATGCTTAATTATCCTGAAATGATATCTCCTAAAATACCTGCTTTTTTTTTTTTTTATTTTTTTTAAGGACCCCTTTCCTTGAATTAATTAAATGCTTTATTACATATTCTTCTACTACTCTAAGGTGTGTACTACACATATAAATGCTGAGGTTGGAATTACTGATTAAAAAGCCCAGACTATAGTGATTTCTCCTTGTTTGACATTCCTTCATTCTCTGCTCTCTCAGAGTATCAGTGATCATGTTATTTTCTCTAGTATTATTTTAACTTTGTTTTCTGAAGCAATGTCAGAGGCTTTAGATAACATGTTAACGATTAGCTCTACATCTGAAGAATAAGTAGTTTTGAATCTTTAGGAAGCTAATTAACTCAAGCATTAAATTTTAATTTCTGAAAACAACTCCTCCCACCCCCCAAGTTATTTTCTGTCAAGTTTTATCCCATGATCCTAAAGAGAATGGAAAACAACTGAGGTAAGTTGTACTGAGGTACCAAAGCTGCTGTTGCACCCAAGTGCAGTTGTTCCATAGCCTGCAGCACCACTACAAACTGTCCATGACAAATGAAGAATGCATTTGTGGAGTCAGGAGGAGACCTCAGGCAGGCAGAATGTAATTACCTAACGAGAATTTGAGAAAGGCCTCAGGACCACCTGGGAAGGAAGGTGTTGTTGCAGTTAGTAGGGTGCCAGGCAGAAAATGTTTTTAGATTATTTACTACACTGAGTAACCTACAGTGCAGTCATAATTTAAAATGATAGAACACTAAAGAGAAAAAATGTAGTGTCAGTAATTTTCAACCTAGTAATGAAGCATAATGGAACAAAGCCATCATGCTATATTATACAATCTGCATTTTATAGAATGTGTGAATATAACTTCATCACAGATATTTGCTATCTATTGGGTAAAATTGCACCAAATTTATATTTAAAAACAAAAAGTACTTTTCTAAGGAAAAGTGAAGGAAGTAACTACTCTCTCTGCTCTCAAATGGAAGTCTCACACATGGACTTGGAGTAGGACGCAGCCTTTTTCAGTATTGGTGGCATTAAATCTGAGGGGTACATTAGAGTACATCTCAGAAGAGAGTTGGTGCACCAGATTTAAAAGGAAGGTGGAGGTGAATATTAGCCATGGACACAAAAGCCTTTCCATACGAAAAATAAAACACTGTTTATGAGCCCACATCTTTAGGGTTATTGATGCTGTTTCAATATTTGCAGGGCAGGAGCTGCAAGAAAATCTATAATTAAAAGGAGAAAGGTGAGGATAAGAGCAGAAATAAGGAAGAATCATAAACTGCCTAATATCACAATACCTCAACTTCTTTTTCTGAGGAGACACTGAGATGACAGTCTGTTAAGAGAGTAGGAAAGAGAAAGTATTTCTTGTATTTTTAAATGCATTAACACTAGCTATTATGTTTGAAAGTGAAAGAAAATAAGTAGGAGGCTGTCCCAGAACTGGCAGCAGTTATATGACAAACTGTTCACCTTGCAAATATTTTTTCACTAACCAAATGATGCTACTGCCAAATGGATGATGTGGCCTCTGTTCCATTATTCCATTGGTCTTCAGACTTTCTAGTTTCCTAGATTAGCTAAGGAGCCACATCAGTGAACATTATCCAGCCATGTTTCAGACAACCACAGCTGTGAGGACTTAGTTTGTAGAGACTATTTTAATTTATTTATGTTTAGCGTGTATGTTTTGTATTTCTGCTGGCCACTGCTGAGAACTTTACTGTAGTCAAGATTTTAAATTTGGAAGTACATGTATACCAAGTGCAGAGCAGGTGAAATCTGAAAATTGTCTGGGACAAGATAATGAAACAGGTTTTGAAGAAGTTTGAGGAAAAAATAGATGGATATCATTTCCTAATAACTGTAAAGTATTAAGTCTAAAAGACTTATAGACAGTACTGGCAAAGCATGTTTGAGAAGTAGAGAGGCATCATATTGAGATGAAATAGGTTCTTCATGCTCTTCTTGTATTTTAATGATTGATTACCACAGATAAAATACATAATAGCTTAATCTCTTCATATGTATAACCACTTCCTATCTCTATTAATATGCAATGAAAAGAGAGGATTTGCTTCACACATCCACTTCTGGAAGAGAAGGGAACTGCTCAATGCTTGCAGGCACATTCTTACAACATTCAACATGTTCTAATGCTAAGATCTTCAGTATGATGCAGTAAGCCACAAAGTAACATGAAGACAACTACCTTTTTGGCATCCTTCCACCCTTCCACTGCTTTATTTATTACATCAGTCTTTATTTTTGACTAGTGGAGAGAAAAAAAAAAAAAAAGTGATTTAAAGTAGTCAAGGCCACTTTTTCATCATTTTTTTTCCATCAGTTTTGTGTTTTGACACAATATATGCTACATGAAACACTGTACTTAATACATACAGATGTCCATGCATGATTTTTGACTTAAAGAGAGCACCGTGTTCTAAAGGGAGGTCAGAGTGGGCTGGGAGAGGGATGTTTTTATTTGTGCCTTTTCCAATAACGGTGAAATGCAGGATAATAGTGAGATGTAATAGAGTGTTTTCAAGGATTCTACAACAGTCTAGCAGAAGTTTGATTATATTTTTTTTTCTACATCTTCCTTCATATCCCCAGGAGTTTAGGCTAGGATCTAAAAATTTCTTTCCTAACAGTTCTGCCTGTTTAAATAAAATAAAACCTTTTACACTGCAATGATGGATAGAGTAGCTAGAAATGCAGCTTTGCAGGTGGGCGCTGCTCTCCAGCTGTGCAGTACATTTAATTTCTGCTGCCCCACACTCTATGTATAAAATGAGATCATGATGACAATACCCCCTTGCTCTTGCTTTTTGTCTCCTTTATCTAGCTGGACTGCAAAGTTCCTACAGAAGGAATTGTTTCTTGATGTGTACTTCAGTATATAAAATAAAAGGATGTGTGTGTGGGGGAGGCCCTGGAAAAACACTGTCCATTCCCAACTGTGCCTTCCTCCCAGAACTCCTCCTTCTGCTCAATCTCAGACAGCCATGATCAGTGACTTCGCAGCCTCATGAAAAATTTGGTGGGTGGTTTGTAGGGTCAGGAAATTTAGCCAACCAAGCTCTGTGCTGAGGCTTTAAAAGAGACAATACAGCAGTCACACCTCAGGAGGCCAGAGGTGGATTTGTTTTCAGCTTTCCTGATACTGGAATAATCTAGGGGTGCAGTTATTTGAGGACTTTCTTCTCCCAAACAACACTTTGGGCAGGTTTTACATCCTGTCAAGATAAGAAATCCAAAATATTTGGACAGAACAAACCAGTGTGGTTTTTGTGAATAAACACTAAGTGAAAAGAGCTGTAACTTTGAGTTTTTGCCTCCTGAAGCATTGTTGCAATTGCAGTCTTCAAAAGCAAAATCAATGGCAAAAGTTTCGGAACATCAGCCTGTCATCAGTGTTCAGCATCTGTTCCTTGTGCTTTGCAAGGAGATGGAGACCAGCTTTCTTGGTCACTATTCCACGAAGGAGCACGTAATGGATCAGGTAGATGGTATGTTCTCTGCAAATTGCTGCAAGTGTGATAGATAAGTGCTGCCCTGCAGCTGTGCAGAGGTACAGTGTGCTGCAAGGGCTTGTAGCGGTGGGAGCAGCGTGGGAGGTGAGCTGGCAGCGACCTGCCATGCTCCGCCTGTACAGCCCGGGGAAGGAGCAGCAGGAACCAAGTACTCATCCAGGCAAGGGAGACCCCCATGTGAGGCAGAGGGTAGCTGGTGATAGAGGTTTCTGCAGCGAACTTTCAGCTTGTCTCTGCCAATCTAGGTCAAGCTGACTTCAGCACAGCTCTGAGCTTTCCATCTCTCTGTGCTTCAAAGAACTGAAGTCCTTTCTGTGCATAGACTAAAGCAACTGCACTTTAGTAATATAAAACAGAGACAATTGTGACAGATTGAGTTCTAGATTGGTACTTTAATCCTTTAGCTGAAACACAGAGGATTTCCATAGCAGCATTAATAGTCTTTGTCTTTTATTTCTTTATGAAACTTTAGTAGAATCAGCCCTCTAACAGGAAGACTGTCTTTAATTCTTGAAATAAATCCACTGCATTGCAAGGACATATAACTAAGTAATCAACATTTTTTATTTTAATTTTTAAAAAACTCTCATGTGTTCTATATTTTGAAACAATTATACAAAAAAAATCACTCTCTTAAAATATGTCTTACACATTCTGCGAGTCTGCACTCTTCGATCTATAAAAAACCATGCTGTTCTTAGGCATAAAAATGATGCTCCTTTGCCAGTCCACAATGTTTTACGCAGAAACCTATCTTAACTATTACATTTATTTTAGAAAAATGTGAAAGTAAAAACAAAGCTCAGAATGAATGAAACCACGTGAGACAACAAAAAACATTAAAATGAAAACTGAGCTTGAAGCATCAAATTTTGCAAGGTTCTAGTTAAAAATAAGTAGAATGAGAAATAGGTTGCTATTTTAAAGAATGAACTTGATTTCTTTGATCCATGATATCTAAAATGTTTTAACTAATGCCTAGGTTAAAATAAAGGCATTTTGTCCCCTACTCTAGGTTGCAAATTAGACATTGAGCTGGATGGAGTGTTTTTTTCTTAATCCGAAGCTAAAACTGCAGTTTTGTTCTTTTCCTGGATGAATAGTCCTCTTGTAGCAGATAACTATGCATGTGGCCAGCACCCACAAAGTGGCACTTGGAAGCAGATTTCTAGACTTAACCTTGGAGCCACATCTTTGGTTCTGGCTTATGAAATGGATTTACAAACAAACAACAAAGACAAAAACCTAGTTGTTTCTCTCTTTCTCTCTTTCTCTCTCTCTCTCTCTCTCTCTCTCTCTCTCTTTCTCCTCTTTCTTCAGAGAAAAACAACATTTGCAGATCCACAACTATCACTTTTTCTCTGAATAAAACACATATCTGTGTGTGTTAAAATGTAACTATCATGAATCATGATAGGTAGTTTTCATTACTTCAGGATATTTGCTTTTGGGAGTAATAGCCAAAAGAATTATGATTAATGCAAGTTAAATGTATGGCAGTCAATTGGTGGTCCAAGCTTAACTTTTGAGCTGATTTAAAGGCTACTAACATCACCTGGAGTGTCTTCAGAGGATTATCAGGCAGACCAATATATCCCATATTAGTTGTTTATTTATTTGCCGTGTTAAATGAAGAATGTCTGTTCCTGGTTACATGTAACAACAAATACTTTTTAGTAAAACTATTTAACCTCCCCCCAAAAATATGCAAAATATATACTAATATTTTTAATTTTGATCTGAATTATTATTTTTTTATCCTAGTCTCTTGGTCTCTTGACAAGTTAGAGTTACTTCTTTAAAAGCTTGGTGGTGAAATCAAGTGATGCAACTAGGAAACTTTTATTTACTTTAGGTTCATGATTAATATTACAATATAAATGCTTTTTACTGACGATGTGAGGTGGGAAAAGAAGCCCAGAGAATAACATTCTTAATTGATAATTAATAACAATTTTTTTTTCCACAAAAACTAATTAGTAGTTTTAGAAGTTGTTGTACTGGAACAATATATTGGACAGAGATAGAACAGCTAGAAAGCAGTTTAAAGGAATTTATAACCTCAGTTTTTCCTGCTATCTGATAAGTATATGAGTCTCCATATATAAAATCAGTGGGATTCCATACAGGCATGGCAATCCATTTAGGATTGATTGACAAATAGAAGTAACCATGTTAACCCAATGTTCTAAGCCAAATATGTTGCTTATTTCTGTATTTTAAATGGACCAAACCTCATGTAAAATAAAATTAAAAAAAAAAAAGAAAGAAAAAAGTTTTAATGTCATATATTCCTTCCACTACTTAAAGGGGGCTTATAAGAAAGATGGGGAGAGACTGTTTATCAGGGACTGTAGTGATAGGACAAGCAGTCAGAGTATTAAACTAAAAAAGGGTAGGTTTGTATTAGATATAAGAAATAAACTCTTTACCATGAGGGTGGTGAGTCACCAGAACAGGTTGCCTGGAGAAGCTGTGGATATCTCCTCCCTGGAAGTGTTCAAGGCCAGGTTGGAGGAGGCTTTTAGCAACCTGGTCTCGTGGGAGGTGTCCTTGCCCATGGCAGGGGGAGGTGGAACTTAGATGATCTTTAAGGTCTCTTCCAACCCAAACCATTGTGTGATTCTATGATTCTATGTTCATACTGGAAATGTTGTGGAGATATTAATTAGGGGACAAGTGATTCTGACTCCTCTTCCTCAAACAACTGAATTAACATAGTCTGTATAATACTATAGTCTGAGAGTCTGTTAATACAAAATATACCTTTTATATATATATCTTTTTAACCTACAGTCACTTGAGTGAGGGAATGGTGGTTGCTGAACTGTTTATTTGAAAGCTCATCAAGTTACACAGTAATCACAGAATATCCAGTTTTGTTATCCTTTATGCCATTGAGAAATGCCTGTTATTTTGTTCTGTCTTTATTTTCATTTTGTTCCAAACCAGCAGTGTATCATTGCCTAAAAATGTGGTGGTAGGTAATAAAGAAAGGCAAGTGAAAGGTCAAATCTCTTGCAAAGTGGTAAAACCACATAACTTAAATTTAAATAGAAACCACAGTATATGATCGGATATGTACAACTTATGGGCTGTTATATTATTTATAAAGTAAAGAACATTATCATTAAGGGTGCCTGGGACTGTAGCGGTGTCAAATAAGGCAAAATTCCCATCGATTTGCCTTTTTGTGTGTTGGGTTCTCGTTTGGCCAAGGTAAAGGTATTTATTTTTATTTTCTCTGTTGCATCAAATATCCCTTCTATTTTTTCCCCACAGTTCGCAAAAATATGTGTAGGAAATAAAAACTCCTCAGTGGCAGACATGCATATACAATGATTTTATCTTGCTAGTGTTGCCATTATTTCCTCAAATAGCTATTTCAAATTTCCTACCTACCACTTATTTTGTATTTGCTTACAGAAAAAAAAATAGTGTATTGTGTGCACTTGTGTACACACAGGAAAATTAGACAAATGCCTACGGAAATTCTGACACCACACTCTATTTTCTCAGATTTGTAACAAAGGACTCTTAAGAGGCTGCTCCAGGGTGCTTTCAAAGCCTTGTTCTGCCCCCATTCCTTGGTTGAGGAGGATACCTTCTGAGATGTTACAGCCATACCTGAAGTGGTGGGAGGGCTGCAGAGAATGTACCCAAGAACATAGAAACCAGGAGCTCAGATCACAACCCTACCTATGAGCACATGAGGTTGTGCAGCCTCAGTAGTTCTGAGAGCTGAATCTTCAGGCCCATTTTGGAGTCCTTTCATGGTATAAGTCAAGGAGGCCATGACAACTGTTGGCTGTACATGCTGAACCACACATATGCCAGATGAGATCTGTCTTCAGCTCCACTGTTACTGTTTCATGAAGAAAGCAGAGCCCTGAACACCTGATTACACACTGGAAGATGATACAGACTATTATGGGACCAGGGGTGCCCAGTCTGCTGCTCTCCAACTCTCCTGTTGAAAAGGAGGCAGATCAGCAGGGTAGGTCTGCAGTGTGCACATCTTGCTGGCTGAGCCTGGTGTATGTAGCCTGATCTCTCATACAAATAAATGTTTACTCCCAAAGAAGTCCAGGCAGACAGATAGAGGAGTGGAGTGCAACATTTCAAAAAGCACAGTGAACTTGTATTATATTCTTATTTTGAAAGCATGTTACTTCCAATACAACCTTGCTATTACTTGGAAAGAACCAGATCAAATACTGCAACTACATCCACTACAAATTCATAAAGGAAAAGATTTCTAAAGTTTCTTTTCTTGAAGTCATTTTGGAATGCTTTGGATGAGACACTGACTAATTTCAAATGTTATCATGGTTACTTTAAGGAATTTGGAAAAACATTAATCAAGAAGAATAGGAAAAACGCAGTTGTAGAAATAACCTGGCCTGGGATTGAAGTGTGGAAAGATGTACAACCTTCTTGCTGATGTATATGCAAAAATAACACTATGAAAATTAATAGGTATCATCAGATTTTTGCTTTATTTTGGAAAACACATGTTAAAAAACAAACTGTAGGAGACTGAAAGTAAAATCCTATTAATATATCAAATACTGTTGCTTGGATTTGATGGCTTCTGGAATGCAATTTCCTGTGAATGGAATGGCAGAGAAGAGACTCACTGAAGAGCTCTGCTGAAGTAGCTCAACCCTGCTGTAGTCAGTATTTTGGAATATGAACTATGCTTTACCACCTGTCTTCCAAGCCATGATCATCTCCCCTCATACTGTCAGCAAACACACAGAGGCAAGACACCTGGGGGGTGCTGCACTCCACAGCTTCTCTTGTTCTTTGTATGTGCTGCTTGGGGTCAAGTCCTTTATGAGACTGGAAGTTGCCACCTAATGTGACTCCAAAGGCATTTTGCTGGTCCTGGGACTTACTGAGAGATGGCCAGCTCTCGGCTTCTGCAATAAAGGCGACTGAATGACAGTAGAAATTAACAGTTCCTATTCTCTTTAACGTGGGACAGAACTCTTACCTTGGTGTATATGACAAAAGTAAAATTAAATGTCAAACTCCATTGCAAGCAATATAAAAGTCAGTAAAAGCAATGTTTCTCTGCAGATGCTTAACTAGACAGATTTTCTTCATCATTGCCTGGGCACTGCACTTGGGCTGTGGTGCTGTTCTCCTGTATAACAAGTGTTCTGGGAGCCCTTTCTTTAGCTGCCTAGGGTTGCCATGAGAGTCTTGCTTCACTCACTGCATAAATGTGAGCTGATATTAAAAAATCCCAAAGAAGTTGATATATAACCTGTACCTTTTTACCAAGGGTAGGAAAAGACTAATTTCATGAAAACCACAAAACGAGGAATTGTTAGGAATGATATACTGCTGATATTCTTAAAAAATATATACACAAAAATTGCATCAGAAAAATCTGTCCTTTATGAATATAAGAAAAAACTGTTCTAGCATAAGTAAAATCATTGGAGAGAAGAAGCCATATGTTACCGGCCTTGGAAAATAAGCATACTTTCCATTAATCCTGTCATACAGAGTGTAAGGAGGTTTGGGTCCTCATATTCAATAATTTACTTCAGGTTTGCATATGTGCTTCTGTTCAACTGAGATAAATATCCTGCACAGGAGTACACCACCATGAAGATCTCATCTCGAGTGCTACTGGGTGGTAAAAAGAAGGCACATACGAATGAAATTCAGTATACAAGTTTTCTATAAGATGACTTATGGGTGCTGTTGCTTCCATAGGGAACTATGCACTGGTGCCAGGAAGAGAATGAAGCATCCAGAACACAAGTGCAAAGCCATGGAGTAGGGTGGATTAAATGGTCAAACTGAAAACTTGTGGAAAAAAAGTATGAAACATCTCTCAACAGAGATATAATGACAGGAAAGAAAAACGTGCTTATACTCTGGAAATACATTTCTCATCAGCGTTTGTAGAAGTGTTTGGGATTTCCAGTAAACCTTAACAGACACTGCTTTCCCACTACAGAAATCCTGTTTTATGATGTGGGTGCAGAATATCTTCTTTTCAAAAGCTCAGGTATGTGGAAAGCTGTGGGGAGCCAGGGCTGTAACAGGACAGTGATGGCAGAACTATGAATGCTTCCAGCCGCATGATTTGAGGTTGTGCTATGAGGCAGCCTGTATGATCTAGGTAGAAAATCACCAGCTCTTAAGCAGAGTGTCTGTCTCAGCACAGACTGGCAGCCTTCAGAGGTAAGAATGAAGAGAAGTCTGTTGTCTTCTCTACTGAATTCCCAGCCATCCTTTTGAAATTTGCTGACTGGGTGGGGGTTTGTCTGGGAACAAAAGCTTTGGTTTCTCCCCAGAGTATTCACTGATCCATTGGGCACTGTGCATTTGTTATTTTAAACCAACGTGAAGGTGTGCATCAGAGCTCTATTTCCCATAATCTCTGGGAAAATTGATGGGAAAGGAACTCATGCATACAGTTTACTTTTACTGAGTTTATTCAGCATTGTGTATTGCCTTACCCATGCATGGCTTTTGTGTAAGGATGTAATTATACACTGTACTCTAGCTATGAGTGTCTTATTTGCATCGCTGCAGAGTTAGCATACAGTAATAGGACGTAGGCCACTTGTGGAAGATGAATGCCTTCATCCAGGCTGGTGGCAGACAGAACTAGACAGGAGGAATGCAGATCTGGCATAGCAGGGACAACTGTGTTGCTGTTATTTGCTGCCATAAATCGGAACTGGTAAATATTTTTTTTTGAGGTGTAACAGAATGTCTTTGAAGACAGAAACAATTTTTTCAAGAAAAAACAACACCTTTGCTCACAGGAAAGCACTGGTCTAACTGAAGCTTCTCATGGGAACCTGCATTTCAGCTCCACCATGGCCACAGTAGCGCACCTACCTTACTTGCTGGTGCGGGGCTGGCCCAGGCACTGGATCAAGCAGATTTATGCTGGCTCTTGAGTCTCCGATGTTCCCAGAGAGGCTCCTTGACCTACCGTCTGCTTTCTTCTGTGGCATGTGTGTGGGTCTTTCACCTAGCTCTTCACAGAAAAAAAACACACAAAACTTGTTTTAAAAAGTTGTCATTCTTACAGTACAAAGAAGAGGACATTTGCATATATGGAAACATCTAGCTCCTGGCCAGCTGTGGTGCCAGTGTACATGCTGCATTCATAGTCTAGCTTCAGCAATTGCCTGGCTCCTTAGGTCGTCCTCAGCAACTAAGAAGTCATTTCAGGCTCTGACTTCCCTTAGATGACACACACAAAAAAATGATTTTATTTACCCAAATTAAGAAGAATATTTCGGAACAGCAGAAAAAATTGGTATGGAAAATCCTGAAAAAAACAACCAGCATTTAGACAACCAAATAACCCACAATCAACCTATTCTCAGTCTTCTGATTCATTTTCCTAACTGTATCCAAAAGCACTTATTTTGTTCTCTTTGACTGCAGTTCCATCCCAGAAGGGGTTGTCCTCCTTTTCACTATGATATTTTCTCTGTTTCACATGGGAACAAGCACAGTCTCTTCAGCAATTTCCAAACACGTACTATCAACAAAAGTATGTTGTAGACGTAGGTAACCTTGCTAACCTTTGCAAAAATCATAGAAAAGAGTGTGGGGATTATGTTAGAAAAGGTGAAAAAGGGTTGGAAACATAAAAAAAAAAGGTAAATGTAGGAAAAGATTGTTCCCACTGCTTTTTAAATTTGTCTTTAAAATTTCTACTTGGCACTTTGACAGCTCACAATTCAAATTTTTTCAATCATCTTAATATTTAATCACAATTTTTAATTATACTAGTAACTCCAGGCTACTTCTTAACTCAGCAATAACTCCATCTTCTATTAATAAATGGCACATATCTTCGGCTTTGACACTTACTTGCTGTGAGTGTTATGGCTTTGGTGGAACATGCAGTCCTGGACACTGTTATTGCCTCTTAAATCTCAAATCTTCTCAAGTTATCAGTACAGTGTTTCACCCTGATGATGATAACTTAGTATAAAGATATTCAGTTTTCACTGTGGTTCTTAGTGTTACTGTTGCTAAAAAATACAGGAAATTAGAGAAAAAAGTTCTTAAAAAAATCTTGTTCTAGAACACTTTCTTATTTCAGAAGATATTCCTTAGGCTGGAAAAGGGGCACACTGGTATCTGAAAGCTGTGGACTGCAAGGTCATTACATCTCAGCGTGACAGAGAGGGCTTGGGATTATTATTATTATTATTATTATTTGATCTGTATGCCAAATTGGCTCCAATTCTGGGGTTACAGCACTCATGTGGCAGTGGTTTGGAGGCTGCTGGGGGACATGAGCCAATGGGCATGACTTCTTCTGGGATGCAAAGGCCATCCAGCCCAAATCCACAAGGGAACAGTAAATGATCTGGGACTTGCTGAGCTATCCACTCTCCCCACAGCTCTCTGAAGTGTCTGGTCTATGTGGCTCTGTGAAAATTGGAGAATGTGGTTTATGGGGTCAGGAGGGTTCACCAACTCTCTTGACCCTATGAGACCAATCTCTGGTGTTTTTTTGTTTGTTTTTTTTTTTTTTTTTTTTAAAGGCTTTATGTCAGATAAACCTCTATATAAGCATCTACGCTGATCAGGCTCTATTTTACAATGTGGGTTTTGTGTTCTCAGCCTCCCTGTTGAGAGATTGTTCCAGAAGCTAGCACTTCTCATGCTTTTTCTGATTTCCAGCCTAAATTTATTCACAGAATGGTTTTGTTTTTGTGCCAGCATGGTCCATTAGCTCAAAAAAGTCATTTTGATGTATCCACACACAGCAATCAGATATTTTCTCAGCTTTCATTTTGCCAGAATAAGGTAGATGAGCTCTTCCAGTTTCTTCTGACACAATCCATCTAGAAATATTTTCTGCTCCACGTTGGGTTAATTTTTGTGGAGCACCAATGACTAGAGCTAAGTGCACTTTTCCTGCTTCACCAGCTCCTGTGGGTTAGCATGCAGCACTCTGATAGCATTTGCTGGCCAAACCCTCCCACATATATATTGGTGATGTTAGCAAAAATAATCAATACAAAGATGATTTAACAAGACTTCTAATAAATTTGGTTAAAACAGACTAGGAAGGTCTGGCTTATTATAGGTTTGATGGCTTCCTGCTTGAGGACCAGCAACTTTGGATTCCTTGCAGGAAGAGCTAACTGTCTCCTTTCACTTGTAGGAGACCTAGTGCTGATAAGAATCTCCATCTTATGGCCACAAAACTTACTTTAGACTCAGGCTGAAGTGAGGAGTTAAGGGTAATTGGACCTTGAATAGTCTTAGCCAGAAGTGTAGCATTCTCTGTAATGCATTGCCTTGAATCAGAACAGCTCAAGAGCGAGAGGAAGACAAGGGTCAGTTTCCCTCCCTCACAAGCTCCAGTGTTACATATACCTGTTTTCTATGTTAGTTTGCATTTGTTAGTTGGAAAGACTCATAAGAGTTACAAGATTCAACCTGAGCATTTTCAGTAATTACTACCCAAAAACACTCTCTGATACATGAAGAAGACATTGAAAAAGAAACATGCATCCAATGTTAGAAAAGTAGAAAAAAGAATGTGAGAGGTGAAGAGCCTGGAAGAGCAGCTCAGGACTACAGCTGCTGGAATCCTCTAGAAATGCATCAGGCAGAGGGACTGAAGGAGGATTTTGTCTCTTCAAAAGGAAAGGTTTCTAAGAAGAAAGGTGGGCAAAGCTAGCTATTTTATTTTTTTTTTCCCAGTAATTTTGGGCCAGAGGCATTGGATACAGTTTAATAGCCTACAATTATAGAAGTTTAATTGCCATTTTGTGCTTAAAAAATTCAGGAGAGTCACGCTCTTAGAAAGAATGAAATTCAGAGAGGTATTAATTACTTATGAAATACCTAAAGAGAAATTTATTTAATATTTGTAAAAAACTCATGCTTTTTTCAGTGTTTATGGGAACCCTATTTTGAGATCAGGTTGCAGTGGACTTTGGAGAGCAGAACTGAACAAAAAACATTGTATGAGTCTGACTTACCTTTAGAAGAAGCAGTATTACTTTGTCAGGTTGCAGAACATGCTCAGATGGGACTGCATTTTTAGAATGAAAAGAGGTGACAGCACAGTAGATTGGATGAACAAACAAGTCTTATTAAATAAATAATAATAAAAAAGATTGTCAAAGTGAAGAAAATGTTCAACAGATCAATTATCATGGGGAGTGAATTTGCAAGAAGTAATGTGAAAGTTTACACCTGAAGGAAAAAAATGGGGAACAGAACAATGTCTGGCCTTTGACAGAGCTACTATTCTGGAAAGAAACTAAACTAGCTGTGGGAAGCCATACCTAAAAGGAAATTAAGTATAAGTACTTTGCACAGTGTAGAAGATTGTTCTGTGGAAATTGCTCAGATAGAGACCTATTTCAGATGAGTGAAATGCCCTCTTGAACAAGAATGGAATTGTTGTTGCTTATGAACTGGATATTGATACACCAGTCAATACAAAATCTTAAGTCAATCTGAATACGAACAAAAAAGCCCAGATTGTGCAGTGACAAACTATTTCATAATAGCAGTATACAAACTAAATGTAATTGCATAGAATTTTACTTTTTATTGAAGGAGACAGAGGCAGTGTTTCATCTCACAGGGAGAATATAGAAGCTAGAAAGCCAAAAACACTTACAGGCAGAAAGAAAAACATAGATTAAAAGAAGACAACTAAATGAAGGTATAGACAGCAAAGCAAAAAATTATAAAAAGGCAAATTTCACAAAGAAACAAGAAGACAGTCATTACTGTCATAAGAGAACGCTAAGGAAAATGTAGAACAAAGATCAGAAATTGTTAAACATGGGTGTAATAAGGAAACATTCTGTTATATCCATTATATGATTTGGAGATTTTAGAAGAAAATGTCCATGACAAAGGAGAAAAATGGCCCAGTTCTTTCAGTGCACATTGACAACTGAGTATGCAGAGAGCTGAGCCACAACCTGATAATTTTTTTTTCCATAGGAAACGCCATATGTAATGTTTTCAAGTCAGGATTTTCTGTGTCCCTTTGATGAAAATGAAGCACTTTTCTACCTCTAAGAATTAATTAAATAAAAATAAATTCACAAAGTTTTACTTGCATATGATATGGTAATAAGGCCAACACATATCTCTAGCTAGCCTTAGCAGTCTCTACTTATGAGAAGATTCCTGGTAAGGACTAGAGGAATAAGCCACTTGGAATAATTGCCATTCTGTCAATCGTGAATTAATGGGTGACTGTGGTTTGGCTTGGCCTGTCCACCTATTTTTAATATTACATATAAGTGGGCTTCTATCATAGTTCCAGTTTATCCAAAACCAAGCTGTTTACACTTTTCAGGTATGCATTTTTAGTGTTTGCCTTTTGAGTTTTCATGCAGATAGCATTTTCTGAGAGCTGTGCCCTGTTGAACACCCATGGAAACTTCTTAAGTAGGTAGGCTACTTCTGTGTCATGGTATATGGGAGACCTTCCCATTTTCCTGAGCTCAGAATCAGATGCTGGCTGAGTGCCAGCTCTGTACTGGGGCAAGACCCAGGCATGTGCCAAGCCCCTCATCTCTGCACCTCTCTGCCCAATTCCCATGCCAAGGAAAACTCAAGCCCAGAGCCTGAGCATGAGCCATGGCATGTTGCCACCAGGCGTTGGTCTGAATGATCTGTGGAGCAGGACCCTGGGGCGTGCCAAGGCTTGCATGGGAACATAAATATAGCCACAGCCATAGATAATGTGAGAACTGAGTGCCTCTAAGTTTTTAGGCTTCCTTTGAAGTTTATGGGAATTTGCCGGAATAAGTTATGTGTAAAAACGGTATAAAAGAGTTCAGTTGTGGCCTGTTAGGACATGGGTGCCAGTAGTAAATGCTTTATTGCCAAAATCATAAGTAGCTAAAAATGTGGGGATTAAGAATACCCCACCCAATGCCTTGCTGGTTAAAGCATTCAAAGGGAGGTAGAAGCTGTGGGCCCACATCTCCTCTTCTGTCTCCTGGGTGAGTGCTTCAGCTACTGAGTAGCACTGATCCGTGCCTTCTAGCTCTTTGTTCTCTTTCTGCCTACCTTCCCGCTTTTTAACTCTGCCCTGTCTTTCAAAATAAAACACCAAATTGACATCTGGAATCCAATGTGCAAACAGATCCTCCCTTGAGAGGTTTAGATCCTGGAGTTTGACAGGGTTTAGTCCACCTCTGTTCCTGCTGTATTGCCCAGTGGCTAGTTCATAGCGGTTCCTGGAAGCTGAGAGTTCCTTTGTAGGGTGACTGGCTTTCTTCTTTTGTTAAACAGGGAACTTGAGCTGCATATGGCATGTTTGAAAGGTGAATAACATTAGACGTGTCAACATAGAGGCTGGTGATTTAAATCATTGTGTTGCCTAAGCCCACAGCCCATAAGCATTGAGGTACAAGAGGTAGTGACCAAACCTTGGCTGACTTTATTTATACTGGTGTAGTCTAAGTCAGTGGGATCACACGGGTATGCAGTAAAGAGACATGGAGACATGGATCTGGACTGCGAGAAATACTGGGTCACCACCCCTTGTCTTCCACTATTGCAGGCTACTGGACTTTCACATACAGGTTAGCCTCCAAGAATCCAGCTTGGCATTATAAATTCTGTAGCATTAAATGAATATGAGGCTAAGGAACATAAAGTTAATGACTTTACTTCTACAACATCTGAATGATAGCTCTGATCTTGTTGTGTTATAGTAGTGTATAAGCAAGGTCATTAGGAGTATATAGGGAGTGTTTTAGCAAGCTTCCTGTATTTATGTCATTATTATAAACTGATTATGATGTACTAATATTATAATATAATAATAATTAGACACTATAGCTGCTAGATAAAGGAAGTACGTATAGATAATACAGAAGTATACCTATCTATAAAGTGCAAGTAATATACTGAAGGATGTGTTGCTGTTAGTTCATCAGTAATTGTTGTATATGGCTTTAATGTCATTTACTTTAAGAGAAACATGGTTGGGTGTGACTCTTCAAAATACAAGTTGTGTTTTTCCATATACAAGTTTCTGTTAAACATTCTACAGAGCAGCTATCTTGTGTATGTTCTTCCCTAAGCAGTCATTCTGAGTGACTGATAGCTCAGCAGTTATTGACAGGTTGCTTTCTTGTCTAAAACCAGAGGAATGTGTGGACCCTTGTACACAGTAAGCATTTGAGTAATAATGAAAGTGATTGATGAGAATAAGATTTCTTTTTACTCTTCTGTCATGAGCAACCTATTGGGATCAAGAGAACACTGGGATATAAATTAATCTTCCTTGAGTTATTCTAAACAGTCATCTGATGGGAGATTTCTTTGATCTCATTCATTTGAAATTGATTAATTCTGTTAATTACTCTGCTTGAACTGAGTTAGCAGGAGTTTTCTGTGTGTTGCAGCATCCTTGATGGTTTGTCTGCTGGCATGCCAAACAAGCAAACTTGTTAAAGAATTCAAAGGGAGGCAATGTCAGTGTGGTGTTTGCTGACTAAGACTGATGATGACTATCAGTGATAAATACACGTCGAAGTGATCAGATGTAGTTTGTTTCTGTGCTTGGATTTTTCACTGAAACTGTCGCTGGTTAAAATGCATAAACAGTCCTTGGAGCAGGAACTCATGTCTTCCTCTGCCAAGTGAATACAGAATCACTAAGCCAGGAGGGTTTTCTCTCTAGCTCTCTGTGTCCTTTACCGACCTCACGAATCTGAATTCTACAGGAAGAATTGGGATCTCATGAGACCTGTTTAATGCCCGCTGGATTATGGCATTATTGTATATCTAAGGAGGTGGCTTGAATTTCATGCCATCTACTTATTACTCTGATGCTTGTTGAATAGGTTCTGATTAATACTAATAGTAGAAGCTAATTTTCTGCCCGTTGTCTGATTTTTCCAGTAATGAGCCTCAGTCTTGCAAGCTAGAGGATAAACTTGGGGTGTTTGGGACTGTAAGAACATGCTGAAATACACTGAAGCATTTGCCGCGTACTGAGGCAATGGGTGGTTAAGGTCTGCTAGGCATCCTGAAATCTGTCTTAGTTCTAACTAGCTTTCAGTTAAAAAAAAATGAAATTAATTTATAATACTAAAATGTTAAAATAATATAAAATCAGTGACTATATCTGCAGAAAGGAATGAGAAATGAAACTATGAAACATGCTGTAGCTAAATCTCATTCTAGTAAGGCTTGAAGGTGATTTCTCTTTCCCATGTAGCTGGTAGGCACTTGAGCCAAAATACTTTCCAAAATAATTCCCAGAGCTCATAGCCACTGGAATCTGGTCCTCTCACATCCTGCCTGCCATGCGTTAGTCTTTGCTCTGTAGAGATGCCTTTGGAGTGTCCTTCTGTGGCAGCACAGGCTCAGGCAGAAGTCAGCAACTACTTGGTTCTGAAGAAACCTTTTATTCAGTATGAAGGCAAGACATAATGACAAGCTCAGTGCTTGGCCTGAGGGTAAATAAGTCATTTACCTGTTTTCAGTAAAATTCTTCCTGCTGAAGGCAAAGGAGGGTAAATTTTCTAAGCACCCGTGCAAGTATATTACAATTTATAACACTCGAGTGTAAAACTAATTTTGCACCAGTACATAGGTAAGAACAATAAACATCTCAGTAATATCTCTTAGTTACTAGACGCAATCACAGGACAGCATGTGTGGGTCCAGTAATGTGTCAGGGATTGATGATCTCTAAGTGTGGCTTGACGGAACAGGGCAAGTCCCAATGACAGGCTCTCTCCAGGAAGGCAACAGATGTAGATTTAAATTCCTGTACACAGATAAATTATTGGAGTCCTTTTCCCCTATATCCTGAAAGAGTTCTCTAGTCATTGCACTGTTGCATAAAAACATGTGGAGGCGTTTATTTTATTTCTGTTTTAAAAGAAAGTGGCAACCGTCCCTACATTTTACATAAAGTTTGTTCTGCTAGCCTTCCAGAAAAGCCTTCCAAATAAACTCCCCTGAGGAGATAAGTAAGGAAGGCTTATTTTCTGGATCAATTGGGCGTAAGAAAGACATTAGTGTTGAGCAGCATGGTGGGAAGTGTTTGTGTCCAGAAGCAGAAAGCTTGCTAAAGAACATCAGCAGTGAAAACTGAGCCACGCAGAAGTTAAAAGAAATAGGGTTCCTGAAGGTCACAGCTCTGCATATGGGCACCTCTATCCAAGTCAGATGTCATGTCTGTGATGTCTGTATTCTGCACCATGACATAGGAAAAAGGAAAGTAGCTGGCATAGAAGCAACTCCAGAACTTGAGGCAGCACAGAAATGCCATGGAAGCACTGTATTTGAGCTAGCTTGCCATGCTGAGAGCTACCAGTTTGTGTTGCTGTGAAGACCATACCTGTCCTACCTTCAGGAGCTGCCTATTTTTGTGTTGTGCCACACAAGCTGACGCATGTAGCAGCTTCCTCAGAATCCCCACACAGCAACTTGTGGGGGCACTTGTGATGTGCAGGTATACCCACATCCATCATCTGGATTACACCTTGGGCAGCAGATTTGCTAGAAGGATGTGGGACCTACTCCCTGTGATCCTGTAAGGTAGAAATAAGGGATATTTTCTCCTCAAGTCTACTTTACTAGTCATAGTATTGCAATCACAGTTGACTTACCAAAATCTTATAGGCAATTTTTTATGAGTAAGAAAAATCATTGCATCTTTCCTCTAAAACGAAGAAGGAAATTGCCAATGAGTCCCCAAGAATATAGTGCAAATGTTCAGCCTGAGGCTTCCTCATTCCCTGCTTTTGTTGTATTTCTTCTATTGAGATATTCTTAGTGGATAAAGCCTTAAGTAAATTTTCTGAGTAATAATCTCCTTAATATCTGAAGTTGTTATGAGAGAGAACATGAAAAGCCAGGAAAGCAATAATTTTAGGAATTGATTTCTTTATGTTTTTATTTTTATTTTTTTTTCCTACTAACTTCTCTTGGCAATCATGATTCTTAAATATGTATTTTCCCATTTTTTAACAAAAATGCATTACAGAAAGTTTACTTTTTTTTTTTTTTTTTTTACAGTAATTTATTTATGTTCTATCTGTTGGCAATATAAATAATTTAAAAGAAAATAGATTTTATGAAGAAATGCCATTTAGTCTGTCATAAAGTATTTTGTAAAATCTCTCTTTGACCACTTATGCAACAGGGCAAATGATCTTTTTTGGGCAAGTGATTATGAAAATATTAAAATGTTGAGGATTCTAGAAATAGAGTGTCCTTTAAGTCCAGACTGCTGACATATCACAGAGATTTTATAATATTAATATTAGGTGTTTTATGTGAAGGGGTCATATAAAGTAACTTTCTCACCAGTACCAGTCTGAAGTGTGTCTGGTTCCATTTGATGCCTGGGGTATTTACATCTGGGTTATATTTGTATTTGCTATTCAAAGTGGAAAATGTGGGCCAATCTTCCCCCAATAGTACCTCTACTTTCCTTAGAGCTAGAGACCAGCTTGTGATATTCTCTCTAACAACTGAAAATAAAAGATGAAACTGTACAAAGCAACAAATCAATTTCTTTGCCTGTTTGACATCAGTGGCAAGACACAATTGAAATCCTTATTTCTAGCAAAAAAAAATAAATGTATAGAGATATTTGAAAACTCCCTAAAACTGAAAGGCTGAGTATGAACCTGTAGCTTGTTCTCTTGCCGGCACTGACCATAGCTTCCAGCTCAGGATTCAACCACCAAACCCCAGCTATCAAGGTCTACACTTGAAGAAAAAGTAGGGAAGAGTGTTCAAGGATAGACGTACCAAACAATCCCAGTGTACTGAGATATGTGTCAGAATGGCAGCAGTTCATACTTCTTGCTGTCCAAGCATGTTATGAAAACTGGGTTCTGTTGACCCAGACTTCTGCCTGCATCGTGCTGGTGGCATTTTTACCAAAGCAGAAAGATTCGGTCACTGGCTGGGGCAGGTGATCATTTGGAGATAAAGCTAAGTTCTTAGGGCAAATATGATACCCTGATTCTTAAAGTCAGAGTCTTCATGTGATAAGAAATTACTTTTTCACCCTTGTTTAGGTGCTTAAAAGTGAATCTAGGATTTTTTTTTTTTTTTTTTTTTTTTTTTTTTGCCTAGTTTTTAAAGCTGGAACTCTATGCTTCTTTAAATTAAATAACCATTACTTGCAACTGCCATATTTTGACATTAGCATTAGTGCAGAGCTTAGTTTCCCAGTGTGATTTGTGAGCTCTGTGCCTGGCATGAGGGGAGGAGAAAATGACAAAATAATTGAGAAGAGATAAAATAAGAGGTCTATCCTTAGAACAAGTGATCAGATTAAAAAAAAAAAAAAGACTAGCAAATGCCTGTCTTTCTATAAAAAATCTGTAGCATCTTTTCCAGATGCATCTCCATGCAGCTAAGAGCTGAGAGACTGCCAGAAAACTGTGTCTTTTGTGCACATTTGAAAATAATTAATATATTACATTGCAACTTTTTTTATGGCTACTGCCAAGTAGAATAAGTTCGATGCTTTTTAAAACGTAGATGATACTTAATGTTCTTCTTTTTCATTTACTCATTTGTATTCTTTATTTCTACTAACAAGTTCTTTCATTATCCCTGCATGGTATTTAGTAATGCCCAGGCCTCCTCTGCTCTGCTCTGCTCTGCTCTGCTCTGCTCTCCTCTCCTCTTGCTCTTCCCTTCCCTTCTTGCTCTTCCCTTCCCTTCTTGCTCTTCCCTTCTCCTCTCCTCTCCTCTCCTCTCCTCTCCTCTCCTCTCCTCTCCTCTCCTCTCCTCTCCTCTCCTCTCCTCTCCTCTCCTCTCCTCTCCTCTCCTCTCCTCTCCTCTCCTCTCCTCTCCTCTCCTCTCCTCTCCTCTCCTCTCCTCTCCTCTCCTCTCCTCTCCTCTCCTCTCCTCTCCTCTCCTCTCCTCTCCTCTCCTCTCCTCTCCTCTCCTCTCCTCTCCTCTCCTCTCCTCTCCTCTCCTCTCCTCTCCTCTCCTCTCCTCTCCTCTCCTCTCCTCTCCTCTCCTCTCCTCTCCTCTCCTCTCCTCTCCTCTCCTCTCCTCTCCTCTCCTCTCCTCTCCTCTCCTCTCCTCTCCTCTCCTCTCCTCTCCTCTCCTCTCCTCTCCTCTCCTCTCCTCTCCTCTCCTCTCCTCTCCTCTCCTCTCCTCTCCTCTCCTCTCCTCTCCTCTCCTCTCCTCTCCTCTCCTCTCCTCTCCTCTCCTCTCCTCTCCTCTCCTCTCCTCTCCTCTCCTCTCCTCTCCTCTCCTCTCCTCTCCTCTCCTCTCCTCTCCTCTCCTCTCCTCTCCTCTCCTCTCCTCTCCTCTCCTCTCCTCTCCTCTCCTCTCCTCTCCTCTCCTCTCCTCTCCTCTCCTCTCCTCTCCTCTCCTCTCCTCTCCTCTCCTCTCCTCTCCTCTCCTCTCCTCTCCTCTCCTCTCCTCTCCTCTCCTCTCCTCTCCTCTCCTCTCCTCTCCTCTCCTCTCCTCTCCTCTCCTCTCCTCTCCTCTCCTCTCCTCTCCTCTCCTCTCTCCTCTCCTCTCCTCTCCTCTCCTCTCCTCTCCTCTCCTCTCCTCTCCTCTCCTCTCCTCTCCTCTCCTCTCCTCTCCTCTCCTCTCCTCTCCTCTCCTCTCCTCTCCTCTCCTCTCCTCTCCTCTCCTCTCCTCTCCTCTCCTCTCCTCTCCTCTCCTCTCCTCTCCTCTCCTCTCCTCTCCTCTCCTCTCTTCCTTAGTTTTGTTTCTTCTAAATGTTATTTGTGGATTACTATACAAGAAAACCACTAATACTATTTTAGGTGATTTCCAGTGTCTGTCTGTATTTTATTTTATTTACAGATTGTTGCACCAAAGGTTTGCGTAACTGTTTGCAGAATGCCCTAAAATGTGCATGTGCTATTTTGCAAATATAAAACCAGATTCTCAAGACATAGTTTAAAAATGAGCACCTGCATACTTAAGAAAACCTGCCTTAGTATGAACCTTGGCCATTCTTTTGGTCAAAGCTTCATGCATGTGGTCTTACATGCATGTTCTTTTTGTTTAAAAATATTCAATGCCTTTGTTTTTCCATTCTGCAGAGACAATACAGAGACTAAGTTTCCATGTCATAAGTCATCCAGCTGTGCCATGAAAATCTATGAGGACAGTTGCATGATTTGTACTAATGGGTGTGGACAGCCAAATATAAAATCTAGATATTACCATTGTCAGTCTCCTACTTTAAAGAGACCACAACTAGCAAAAATTAAAAATAAATTACAAACAGCAATTTTGTAGAACATTTGGATGAGTAACAACAACAACAACAACAAATAACAAAAACAAAACAAACAACAACAAAAAATTGTAATCAACTCAAAGCAACACTAGATTTCCCTCAAGGAGATTACTAATTCAAAGTACTAGTAAATTTTTCCTGTGCATAAATAAACCATAATAAAGGTGACATATGGCAATTCACATTTATCATTGATGAGAATGACATTGAAAAGTTAGTTATAATTGTTGCTTCGGAAGCTGCCCAAGCATAACAGATTTGTGAAAGCAAATATGAAAAAACAGTGGCAGAACATGTGACAAATAAATCCCATTAGATCTGGTAACACGACACAGGCAGGGAGGAAACCCACTGGGAGATTTGCAAGCCAGTAAGGAAAAATACACATTCACAATATTAATTACTATAGCAAGTACTTTGTGGATCCTAAAACAACTTCCCACTTGCCACACGTGGATTAATAGATAAGAATTACTTGTGATGGAAAGAATTAGAGTGTAATTAAAACTGACAACTGAGCTGTATGAAAATAGATAGGCACATGTAAATATTTTTTCTATGAATTGATGAGGTGCGGAACAATGGCTTTTCTGCTGAACAAATAATTCATCACACTAAAACAGACGCTCAGGGTAGGTAGAGCTCATTAATACATATACCAGTTGCACCACGTAATGTTTAACTCATTTAAAAATGTGAATTAAAAGTGTTCATGCATTTTTAAATATTGCCAACTGATAGGTGCAGTAGTAGCATAAGAAGTCTTCAGTCAGGTTTGCAGGAGTCGTGGTGAAGGTTCATTCTTGTCTGTGCACGTATGTTTGAGCAAGGAGTGGGAAGGAGGCATTAAAAGACTCAGATAGTGTGGATAGGATATAGTAGGGAGTTTGATGTTGTCCATGCCACCAACCGCTGTATGGATTTCGAGAGGTGAGCAAAGGCTGAGTAGGGATTTACTGTAAGCGCCTCCAGCCCGGCACCTTCTCCATGGCCTTCACTGCTGGTGGTGGGAAGGGAGCATGGCCCCCAGACCTCCCCGTCTGTCTCCTCATCCACTGGAAGGAGAAGCGGGCTGCATGCTATTAGTTTCTTGTTTTGTGTAAATTCCCTCGGAAGGATATGACTAACAGTTTAGTGGCAGAATACAGTGACATAGCATGGCCCTAATGTCATAATTATCCATAAAGAACTGACAGAGATCTTTCAATGTCTCTGACGGAGTCAAGAGACAAGTCATTTTTAGGTTCTGCTGAATACATAAAAATTGCCTAAAAATTAACCTACAAAATAAGTGCAGCAGTATTTCTTCTGGGCTCTGTTGTAATAAAACTGAGCAGCACCAATCTTTTCACGACTGGTGAGAAGCACTGGAGGGCCACATCCCTGAAGCATCTCTGGGAGGAAAACAGCACCTAAATTACCACCCATGGGCCCAAATGTGCCTGGACCCTTGTCTGAGTCTTCTCCACGTTTCCCTTCAGGGTACAGCAGCTATGGGAAGCTGTGTTTCTGTGTGGAAACCCAGAGATGCTCTTGTGTTGGGAGTAAGCAGGGAGGGAAATGCCCTCATGGGATGCCGTGCCATAACAGCCCCTTGGGGATGCACAAATCCTCGGCAATTAAACAAGAATAAAGAAGGCTGGAAGCTGGGATGCCTCCTATTGTGCAGCTGGATAGAGGAGAACAGAATTTGTGTCACCTGGCAGTGGGGCTGCAGAGGAACCCCTTGCTCTGGGCCCAAAATGCTTCTCCTGGCCTTGCAGGGAGGGGATGGCTCCTGTGGCTGAAAAGAAGAACAGAAAGCGGCAGCAGATAAGGGTATTTTTTTATGTAGGCTTTTTAAATTAGTCTTTCTATTCTTCTGGAATAACTATTTCCTTACAAGTGCGCTCTTGCCCTATCAGATCTATGCTTAGGTCATGTCCAGCTGTTATTTGTATGAATATGCGATTGCTATGTTTATCATGTCACAGGCACTTCCTCTGCCTGCTGCATGCCTGCCTCTCTCGGACGAGCCTACTTTCAGCATTTCAAAGGGTCGAGCAGCTTCCTGCAGCCGCTCTTTGTGAGCACTGTGGCCATCCCAAGCTCATGCCGCCACATTTTAAGACAGCTTTTGTCAGTCCCGTATTTTGCCAGCCTTTCTCGTGTTAGAGTGAAATACACAAACCTGTAGATACTTTGACTTGTAAGCATTTGAGGATTTTCTTTAGTTTGTTCAGATAAATCTCTTGGCACAGCAGCGAGCCCATTTGCTTTCAAGGCTGGAGCTCTGTGCTATAACCCCTTTTATTACTTAATCTCATCCACATTGGTTGGTGGTGTGTTTTGTCAGTGACACACTGCCGGTGACACACTGCATTTGAGTGTGTTTGTTTAGAAAAGTTCAGGACTGCTACAGGCCTGAACTTTACACCGTTCAAATGCCAGTTCCAAATTTGAGGGTGAAATGGTCACACACAATATTCAAACTGTGTGGTGCACGTTACAATAAAAATATCGGTGGGCACGACTACACAGAATAAATGTTGGTGCTGTAGAAGGCCTCAAGAACATGGGAGTTGTTACACACAATAGCTTTTGTTGTACATTTTTGTTGTACATTTTTGTTGGATGGTGCTTGTTGTTAAAGGTACCATATGTGAAATGTTTACATCCCTGGTGGAAATGCGATTGCAGAGCTGAAGTCCAGTCTAAGTAAGCAGTCATCTCCAGCTGGGTACTGTGGCTGTGATCACTGTAGGTGGAAAATACCAGGCAGTTCAAAGGAGATATTTAAGATGTTCGCTAGATAATTAATTGAAATAATTACGTTCCCAGGGACAGCTTTTCAGCTGTCAGAGGTAGGGCACCATCGCAGTCATTTCTGGAGAGGACCTCTCCTGCTACCCAAAATGGTTCCTGCCCGTTTGGTTGAGTGCCTAAATGAAAGGTCTGATCCAAATGCTGCTGAAGCTATCTGGAAGCTTCCCATTGCTTTCAAATTGTACACAATAAGAATGACCCTTTTTAAACATTTAATAATAATTCCTCCATTTGCAAAAACAAAATTGGATTCCAAATATTTAGATTGCTAAAGAAAGGCATGTGGTAGTATTTTCCACAGTATTTTACACAGACTCAGTGTGCAGGAAAATGCTCATGCCTGATTTCCCATAGGATGCTGGAAGAAATCCTATGAAGTGATTCTTTTCCATGAGCTAGGACCAGACAGTGTTTACATACGCTTGTGGCTGAGACATCTTTTGGGGAGAAGGGTGAAAGGCTATGATATTTTTTGGTATAAAAAGAGTTCCAGGCTTGAAAATCCTCTATCTTCAAGAGTCACAGGGCTGACTCCTGCCACCATTTGAGGATTTGATTCTTCGAGGATTAGGACTATGTGAACAAAGTCCTGCATGTGATGGAGGAGCTACTTGCTGTGTTGGGCCCAGCATCTCTTGTCACTCAACAGCTGCTCCGTCGGCTGGTGGGATGAGAAGTGGTAGGAAAGGATTCGAGGAGAAATCGCAGAGACGCGGGCACGCCAGGGAGGAGCGGCGTGATTGATGCTGCTGAAATGGGAGTCCTAAGGAACTCGGTATTACACTCATTTGTATTATGTCACATTGATACGGCGACGTGCTAAAATAAGTGGCTTCTAAAGCGTTTCCTGATGGTGCTGCTGATCTGAGCAGGATTAAAGCCCATCAAGCACCCGAGGTATGACTGCCTTTGGCCGTTTTACAGAGACAGACTCTGGCGTGAAATTCTTGCGACCTACACCCACTTGGTATGGTGAGTAAATTCCAAACGCGTTTGCGGAGACATTACACAGTGGTGGAAGCAGTTTTGGGGTGTTCCTGGCAAATGTTCTTCTGCCTTTTAGATGAGCGCAGACCTTCATCACCTGGCCATGAACAACGGACCCGTGGCTCACATCACGCGTGGCTGACACTGGGTTTAGCCCGAGGCCAAAATCACGGGGACCAGTTCAGGCTCCTGGGGGGCAGCAGCCACAGATCGGGCAGCGCTCCTGGCGTCTCCCTCGGCTCGGGCTCGGGGCTGGGAGCCAGGTGGCCGGGGCTGGGAGCCAGGGAGCCAGGTCGCCCTCGGTCCCTCGGGTGGGCGCTTGGCGAGGGGCGCGGAGGCGGGCGCGGAGCGGGGAGTGGGAGCAGGGGCGGGGGGTTTTCGGGGGCGGCCGCCCCCCAAAAGGGCCGGGGCTGCTCCGCACGCCCCCGGTGCCCGTCCGGAGCCGCGGGCACGCGCGCAGACGGGCACGCGCGGAGGCGGCGGAGCGCGATGCGCGCCCCGAGGCACCTCGCCCGCCCCGGGGCCGGGGGGAGCCCGCGGGATCCGCGCCGCCAGCCCGCCCGCCCCTGCCGCTCCCTGCGCTCCGGACCCACCCGCCAGCCTCCTCCTCCTCCTCTCTGCCTTCTTCTCCTGCTTCTTCTCCTGCCTCTTTAACCGGCTCCGACTGCACCCGCCCGAGCCCCGAGAAGATGCCCGCCCGTGGAGCGAGGAGAGGGCAGCGGGTCGGTAAATAAGAAGTGAGTAGGAGCACAATGGCGTGCCTCCCTCCCCGCTGCCAGCCCTGCGGATGCTGCGTGCGCCCCTGCCTCCCCGCGCCCCTCTCCACCTTGCCTGGCCGCCTGCCCTGCCCTTCTTCCTTTCCTTTTTCCCTTCCCTTCCATCCCCTTCCCGTCTCCGGAGCATCCCGGCGGGGGTCCCCCGGCGCATTGCACCGGCCGCGGGGAGGGGGCGGCGGTGCCCGGTGCCCGCTCCTTTGTTCGCCGCCGCGGCTCGGCGGGGCCGGCCGGGAGGGGAGGGGGCGGCCCCGGACCCCCCCTTCTTCCCCACCGCAGCCCCCATCCGCGGGGGGCTCGGAGGGTCGCCCCCGGGCACGGTGAGGGGCGCGGGGGGGTGAGGCCGGGGGTGCGCAGCGCGGTGCGGGCAGGTGTGTGCAAGGGGGGCGCCGCGCCCGGCCCCCGGCTGGGAGGGGGGTCGTGGTGAGCCGGCCCCGAAGGGGGTGAGAGGGATGCGGGGGTGCCCAGGACCCCCCACTTTGTCCGGGGGTCGGGGATAGATGCTCCCCCCCCGCCCCATCCTCTGTCCCCCGCCGCAGCAGGTGCCCGGGGTGCCCCTGCGGGGCCGTCGGGTCCCGGCTCTGCCAACCGGGGGGGCTCCGCTCTGCCTCCACAGCTGGGCTTCCACCCCCCCGGCAGCTGGGAGCCGTGCTGCGGCCATTCAGCGTGTACTTGTAATTCAAGACAAATTAAATATAGCTTCTGCAGTCAACTGCTGCGGCCATCATCCCGCAGGAGACCTTTACCTGCACTTGATGTGGCGGATTTATTTTTTTTTTCCCATTGCCCGCGTAGTTGCTGGCAGTCACATGAGTTATGGAGACACTTGATAACGCGCTCAGCTGCTCGTTTCCTAACCCTATGGGTTTTCGTAGCTGTAAATAAAAATACCCGCTTTAACAAATGGGTGACTTTTCCAGTAAGTGCACGTGTTTGACTGGTATTTTCCGAAGGGTTTGATCGATACGCAATTAACGCTTTAGGAGTGGTATGATGAAGAGCGCATTGTTTTTATGGCTGCGTCTGGGGAGTTGCAAAGTGATCGTGCAACTGTTGTAAGAGAGCGTTTGTCGGATCACAGGGTAGAATAGGTAAGAGAAAGACGGCTTTGCATTTTTCTGCTACTTCTGTAATGCCAAGGAAATACAGCTGGAAAGCTGCTTAGCAGTGCTTAAGGCAGTGGTGGACGTAAAGAATCTCTGCAGCAAAATGCCACCTTACACAAATACGCAAATAGGGGGAATCCTGCCTTTTGGAAGTGATCATGTATCGTAAGGGGACACACACAGAGAAAATGTTGCAAATGTGGGTGTGAGTGTAAACAGATAACACTTCCCCGAGCAGCAGTTTTGTTGTAAGGCGGCATGGGATTTAAGGGAAAGATTCCACTATGTAAGAATTCCACTTGGAAGCAGTAGAATTTCTGTAATCTCTTGGCAAGAAGGAAGCTCTGTTAACACACGTTGACCAGCCCTGTAAAAATTAACTTTCTTTTTCTGTTTTGTTAGTGGCGGCACCTGACTTGCTGGATCCCAAATCGGCCACTCAGAACTCCAAACCAAGATTATCATTTTCTACCAAGCCTACCGTGCTCACTTCACGGGAGGAAAGCGATTCAGCTATTAATGTTATGAAATGGAAGACAGTCTCAACAATTTTTCTGGTGGTGGTCGTGTATTTAATAATTGGAGCGACAGTGTTTAAAGCCCTGGAGCAACCTCATGAAACCTCCCAGAAAACCACCATTGTGATTCAGAAGCAGACGTTTGTGTCTCAGCATTCCTGTGTGAATGCAACAGAGCTTGATGAACTGATTCAGGTAATCCATACAACACCTTTGTCGCCCTGCCTTAGAGGGACAAATAACGTATGGCAGCACTGCTGGCATACAGGGGAGAGCTGTCTTAGCCGAGCTCTGTGTTGGCCATGCAATGTAACAAGTGGTGAGGCCAGAAGTTGAGCAATAGCATTTCCATGCAAAGCCTCGTGGTGGAAAATCTACTGCTATTTTTAGGTCCAGTGCACTCAGTAGACAGCCTTTTCATTGAAGCCACCCATTATGGTAATTAAATGATTATTCATCAGCAATATATATAATTAATAGTTCACAAAGGAGTTGATATATTGATTCGTGCCTTACTAGGTCTGTCAATATCTGAGAAGCCCAATTCTGAAGAAGAAAATACACCATCCATTGCCTTAAAGGAGTTCTAATTTACCGTGATTGTATCAAGCTAGCTTTCCTTCCAGCTGTATGCTTCTTTTTATTGATTTTGTTTTAAGTACAGGAAAGCACCATGCACTTGCTATTTTGATCTTAAATCTCAATTTTCTGTGCTTCTTAAAGGCGCATTCCCAGCTGATGTAAATCGGTGTGTTCCTACTAACACGACTTTACCCTTGCAGGTCACCTGGCTTAGAACCATAGGAAATACTTATTTGCAGTAGCACAGAAACAGATTCAGAGCCTCGTGAGGCCCTTTCCAAGTTAAATCCTGTGCGCCTGTATTCTTATGGCTATCCAGCAGCACTGCGGGGAACAGCAAGGGGCTGCCAAAAATGTCACTTCTGGGAGTGGGAGGCTGGGGTGAACAGCCAAGAGCTGGCAGGGATTGATCTTTTCATTCACAGAAACCGCGGGGCCATCTGGGGCTGTGGGGCTGGAGGTGGGAAGGGGACGAGCAGAAGAGGGTGGGGGGAATCCGTGTGCCATGGGTAGCGCAGGCTCCGGAGCTGGCCAGTGGCATGGGCCACAGGGCCTTCTGGAGGTGGATTTTAACAGCAGATCTGGCCGAGAGCTTAGAATTTTAATTTAGCTACCTAGATCAACCTGCCTTGAGCATGGCATTGGCACAGACACCTGTTTTTTTGCAGCTTCAAATACAAAGCTCTGGTTTACTGAGTTATTTTTATGACACACCACTTCTAAATTTTGAAGGCAAACTAGGAAAATGCCTTGCAGTTTGTGATTTCTGCCCCCCCCCCCCCCCCCTTTTCCTTTTCCCTCAGAATTATTCCAAAAGTGGAACCCTTTAAAATGACTATTCAGCAATTCCTATCTCCATGCATCCCAACTAGGCATGCCTGAGGAGGTGCTGTCGATCTGTACAATTTTGATGCTATGTAATAAATATGTGTCAGCGTTTTTACCAGCAGAATGTGAGCTAATCTTTCAAAGAGATACACACACATTCTGATTAAAAATAATCTCTTGTAGCTAGTATAAATATCCCATATAAATTTTTTAGGTCAGATCCTGTACTTTTGAAGATAAAAATAGAAATATGGAAGCAATATTATCTTACATCATCTACGAGATGGTCCTGAAGGCAAAAAAAAAAAGTTGAAATTTGCACTGGAGTATTTAGATATTTAAGCATTTATGATTCCCTACCCAGAAGCACAGACTGGTAGTAGAAAATCACTTAATCAGCATTCAAAGCCCATTTGATGTGCTGTGTAAAATAAATGACAGCTTCAGCACAGCTATCAGTGCACAGATACCCGTATCAGAATTAGTTCCCTTCTAGCTAGCAATCTTGGCATGACCAGAAAAAACAAAGGCTTTTGGAGCATGGCAGGTGACACAGCCACCCACAGCACGTGAATGCGAGGTGGTGCTTGTGGGGAGAATTTGCTGTGCTTGTTGGCTGGCTAAATGGAAAAACTTAATTCCTCCTTGTTCCTTTCTGCTGATCAGACCCCTCCTCAGCACTGTGAAGACCAGGGCATGGAGTTAGGAAGGTGCTGTGGTTCCCCTCTTATAGGAGGAGGACAGAGGCAAAAGGGAGCCAAGGCCAAGTCCTACAAGTACATGTAACTGCCTTTCTTTCTGTGGAATAAGTGATAAAGGATTACATCAAGTTGTTTAAGGATCTGGAATTAAGTGGCTTGCCCAAAATAAAATAGGAAATCTGTGGAAAAGCAGCATCTCAAATCAATTTTTCTCCAGCTACCCTAAACATGGGGTCAAATTTCTTCCCACTTTGTCACAGAAGCTAAATTATTGGGAAGTGTTTTGTCTCTCTGGGCTTATGTCTGACTGTTAGTACAATATAATGCAGTGTTTCTTCAGTTTCCATTGGATGTCTGTATGAATAAAACTAAATAGTGCATGTAAGGAAAAAGTAAATGATATTTAAGAATTCACTGAAAGATACCAAACTGAAAATTAATACGTTCTAGCGCAGTAGGAAGCTGGAATGCTTAGTGTGTGTGAAGAAAATTACAGAGCTTACAGACTATAATGTCTTCTTTAATCAAGTGTTTACATTGAGTCAAACTATAATGAAATTCATTATAAAATTTTCCTTTTGAACTTAATGTTCTGGGAATTCAGAAACTGGTTTGGCTCTCGTTTGTTCTAGTCTTTGCTCAAGGTGCTTATCATGCAAGGCATTTTCAATATTTACAGTTTTGGGTCTGCCATTTAACCCTTACTCTCAAGCAGTCTTGACCATCCCATTGACTCCTAACTGACAGTACATTGTGTGGTGGTTCAGTCAGGTGAGCAAGTTGGGAAGACTAGCCTGAGAACACAAATCCAACCAAATTCATTTGTGCAAGTGGAAAAGTCCAATTCACTAGCACACAGGTGCTAGTTCCATCGTCTATTGATAAAATCTTTATTTGCCCAAGAGCTGACTACAACACACAAAGTTGTTAGCTTCTAGCAACGCACACAGGTCAGGGAATTTTTGCTGTCTTTCAGTCTTGTTTTCTCTCACTAGTCACAAAAAGCCTTCCTGGCAAAACGGTATATGCTACTGATAAGTTTTCAACACACAGAGCTTTATTGCTCAGGTTCTGAATTCCTGAAACTAAATGTTTTCACATTGATTGTGTGGCTCTTCTAGGTGTGCTCAGTGGGAATTATATTTTTATATACTTTATATATCTGATATACATGTGAAGCCAGGGGTGATGGAGAGTTGCTATACAGTGCAGAGATCATGTAAAGTGAATGAAATAGAGTGCCCTGCTGATGACAGCCAAGCAAACTCATCTGCCTCAGAAAAATGACCTGTGTTTTCTTCGTAACTTCTGGGAGGGCAGCTGAGTCCTGCAGCATTGTGTGTGTGCTGACAAAGAGGTGGTCTTCATGACCTTCTCCATTGCTGACCTCCATGCTCTGGTGCTGCAAATCTCTTCCAGTGCTCACTACTTCAGTTCCTTGTTGCCTCACCCCAATAAAATACACCTGAAATGAACAACAGCAATGCATGACCTTGAGGCCTGATTCCAGAAACCATTTTTTTGATATTCCACAAGCACTGCTATTTAGCACCAACCTTCATATGTGCGCAAGTCATGCAGAGGGTTTCTTTGCACCCAAGAGCCCGTTTTTTTCAGGCAACTTCAACTCTCTTTGCTGTAGCCTGAAGCAAGTATTAATAACAATATTAAGTGGATCACTGTGTGTTCTACACACCGATGTTGAGCTTGGCAGTGCACAGCGTTAAGTGCTGGTGTACCCATGATCTACAGCTAAAGAAATCCCCCATCATGGAAACTTGTGAACATACAAATGCTGCCTGGGTGAGTCTGATGAGGACGCAACAGCCCAGCTAACTGTGTGTGGTCTCATGTCAAACTTGTGTTACTAAAGTTTCGGCTGGAAGGTCTTGAAAGGGTCTTGGTTATTAAGAGATGAGGAAGTGTTTGGTGAAAGTTGTGTATAATATCTCACACATTATAAAGCTGTGGCCAGAGACTTTGCTACTATTTCTGCTATAAGAAGAAGAACTCTTGTCAATTTTCATGGATTTTTTTTTTTTTTTTTTTTTTTTTTTGGTTTCTCCGTCTGTGCCTGCGCTCAGCTTGACCCTGACATGCCATAGCAGATGACAAAATAAAAGAGCAGAGGTAGTCAGGCTGTCTGGATTTCATGTATATGAGAAAGGAAAACAAACAAACAAACAACAAAGCAACAACTACAGAAACAAAACAAAACAAACAAACAAACAAAAAACCCGATCTCCATTGGAACTTTTTTTCTCTCCACTAGTGAGTTTTTTGTTGACAGAAGCTGATAGAAACCTGGGAGTAATCCAAGGAACAATAAGAATTAGAGAATGAAAAAAAAATCTCTAATTAGAGCACTTGAATCTCTAATTATTTTATTCCAGCTTCATTTCTCCTTTAGTGTGTCGACTATTCCCTCTGCTAAACTTGCCAGTAAAGTTTTGAAAATGTCGGAGGCAGTTTCCAAGCTCAGATGCACAAAGTGTTGTCAGGTACCCAGAAAGATCTCCTGCTGTATTCATGCTGTATACATGCACATCATGTTAGGATGTGACCAGTGTTGTGTACTGTGGGCTGTCTTGGCAATGAGAGACGAGTATTTGTCCTCCTGCCAAAGAGAAAGCTGATTAAAAAAAGAGGGAGAGGGAGAGAGAAGAGCTTTTTATATAAATAACACCTAATTATGTATTACTCAGCAGTTATCTGTTTTAGGGTTGGCCTTTATAAACCAAAATGAAAAGAAAGTCCTTTTACTCCCCAAGCATCAAGTTGTTTAGTGTATTATTGTACAAAAATTGGAAATAAAAGAAATCTCAGTTAACTTATTTTAAATATCTGAAGTGTCCTAGCAAACTGGTGTGAATTATTTTAGTTATCTTAGTAACTTACTTATGAAACTTAATAAAGATTGTTAAAGTAAAAACTGAAACTAACTAACAGAACATATCTAATTTTTGGTTCTTTTAGCAGAAAATTCCTTCAAATATGTTCATTCTGAAGACCCCAACAAGTGGAAAAATTAATATCAGAATAAACAACACAATCTTTTAATGTGTTCCAAGTGCTGTTTGTGGTAACTCTTGTTTTATAAAGCCTTGATTTCAAAATCTGAGCAAGTTTTCATGGTGCTGCACCAAGCTGTCCCTGCAGTAAAGGACTTTATAGAGATTTTATCCAGCCCCTTTTAGAGTATGTGGCTTCCTCTGGAAACTGAATGCCCACAAAAAAGCACTTATATTTAAAAGAAAAAAGAATTAATGAACCGTCAAGATTAGCTGAATTGATCTTGATCACACAAGTTGATCTTGGGTTCTGCATGGCTTTGTGGTTAACATGAGAAGAAAGCTCTTAGGGTCCACAGTCATGCGCCTTGCCTCTTTGAGTTCTGTGTTTGCAAGGGCTAAATTCTCCCTTTACTTTGCACTCATCTTTTGGGTTGTGAACAAGACTAAAATGTGTTTTCTCTTTATCTCTCTGGAGGAAAGATTTTTTTTTTCTCTTTATCTCTCTTGAGGAAAGCCTGATACAGTTATGAATGTCATGGGACCTACATTCCTGCAATTCTTTCATCAAACTTGTATCACCAGAATGTCATCATGTCTTCTGACTTAATTACTTGTTAAAAATGTTTTACTTCAAAATATGTATTTTCTATGACTTCGTTTTTGTAGATTGAAGTAGCTTGGATGTATTTTTCATTATTGTTAACCTCCACCATTAGCTGAATTTATATATTTTTTTTCATAGGGTTTTTTACAACTTGCATCTTAGCCCTAAGAAACTAATTTTGCTGCATCCTCAGAAGGATGTTGTTTTATTTCAGCCACATAAGCTCCTTGAGCCACAGCCTCTCAGAGTTAAAATAAAGAAGTGCAAGCCCTTCTTTCTCTCCCAGAGATTATAGGCTTTTTGAGCTTGCTCTCTCATTTTTGGAAATAATAACTCACAGATATGTAAAGATTTTGTTTTCAGGCAAATCTGACATTTATTTATATAAATTTAAAATGTATTGGCTAAGCCTGTTCAACTTGAATGAAATTTTATCCATTCTTTGAATTGCAATGTTGATAGACATTCTCAGTCCTGTGATCTTTCTGAGGAACTTTTTGGAACTTTTTGAGGCAGTTTGCCAAACACCAGCTCAAGCCCTGCCCAGCTCAGACCAGCTTAGATTCTCCCTTTTGCAATTCCTTCCAGCTTCCCCCAAAAGGAACATGAACTATCCCATCTTGGTCTAGATCTTAGTCTGCAAGCAACAGGTGTTTGTACTTCATAAACCTTAGATTCTTGAAAAGACTGACAGACCAGCATAAAAGAAATTGATGCTGCAGTGTATTTGATTTATTTATCTGGGGATCCAAAATACTGTTGCATCAGTTTTTTTAATGTATAAAGTCGTGCTGTTGCATTTCAGACTTGAAGCTTACAACAAATTGCAAACACCAGTCGCAGAGCTGCCTGTTAATGCTGTTTGTGAAGCAACATGAAATGAATGACATTTAAAGCAGTGAAAACACGAAGTGCAGGAACTGTAGGCTGTGTTGTTACCCTGTGCAAGTGTCTGTCCTTAGTAAGGAGTCTGCCCATCAAAGCAGGTGAGCTTGTGTATTCTTATTTTGAAGTATAGAGGTAGTCCTGGCTCTTTACCCTCCCCTCTCAGAAGTCCCCTCTTCTGTCTCAGCACAGGGAGAGAAGGATTTTTTGCCAAACTTTCTGTTGCCTGGGACCACTCCTGTCATAGCACACTGTCAGTACAAGTCCCTCTTCTGTAGTTATTGTCTTCATGGTGGTTAAACCAAAAGTGATTTTTTTATGCACATGCTCTTTACCCTTCATGAGCATAAAAGCAATACAGACTTTTGGGAGAATAATAAATAAGTTCTAACCATCCTTTTCATTTCTCTGTTCAAGCAGAGGGGTTTCTAACTTTTTTTTTTTTTTTCCTTGCTGCTGGCGTTTTGGCTCTTACATGATATATTTACTTCAGATGAACAGTTTTACAGGACCAAGAACCTAGCTAGTTTGAGTGCATCTGAATGACAGCTTTTGTCTTAGAAGGATGGCAGCTATGACTCATTGGTAAGTCAATTTTCCTGAGCAGCTGTCTGAATAATTCTTCCCGTCTCAAGAAGCTCAAGAAGCAAAGAAAAGCCCTCTTCCCTAGATGTGTGTCTATACATATGTATATATATGCATGTAAGCACACACAAAATTTATATACATACAGTTTTTAATATATAGTTAGAAATATAAATGTTTTTCAATATGTTTCTATATATTTTTAGTTCAAGTAGATTGTGAACATTGGATGAGAAGTGTTCTATGGCATACTGGGTATTAGCTGGTAGTATAGATTACAATCATAAGTTATACAAATGAAAAAGAAGTACATGCAGTCACAGAAATACAATGCAAACATCATTGCAGTCTCTTTCAACAGTAAAGCTCTAAAGCATGTGCTTTGGGAGTCCAGGGAGTCATTTGATAAGTGTTAAAATCATCCTAGTGTGCCTCTGAACACAGAACTGGGATTTCCATTCTCTGTAAACCAAAGTACGAAGGTAGGACTCATGCAGTAGCTGGGCAGCATGCGGTATGCAGCTACACTGGAGAGAGAGGGAGAGCTCTTGTCAAAATTGCAGTAGCACAACAAAGGAGTAAATCCAAGTGGAGAACAAAGTTTCCAAAAACTTTGAGGCATCTCTGACTTTTTGACATCACTCATTAATTGATTGCTAGGAAGCACAAGCTAACTCCTGACAAGCTGGGTTACAGAACACGCTGCGTTTTTTTATCAGCAGCATAATTTAAGGTGAATCTATTTTAATCTTTGGATAGAAAAGCTGAGAGTAATGAAATGTTGTGTTACATCATTTCAGAAAAGTGAAGTGACTGCAGTATGGTACAAAAGCATGTATTCAGAGCCTGGTGGAGAATAAGATGAGAAGGGGCGGCTGGTTTGACATATGCTCATTTCTGCCTCTTCTGTAGATTAGAAAGTGGATGACTACCAGAGGCTATTCTCATCAGTTTATAAACCTCTCTGTATTTGTCCTGTGGCAATGTGGACCCCAGATTAGTGGATGCAGCTCTGTCATCAACAGGCTTGCTTTTGTCTTTCATCTCCGTTGACTCCTTGCAGGGTCAGAGGAGCAAAGGTTGAAATCCCTGACCTAGGAGAATTGGAATTGTTATCTTTTTTTTTTCTTCTTCCCCCTCCCCCCAAAAAAAAACCAAAACCAAAACCAAAACCAAAACCAAAACCAAAACCAAAACCAAAACCAAAACCAAAACCAAAACCAAAACCAAAACCAAAACCAAAACCAAAACCAAAACCAAAACCAAAACCAACCAAACAACCAAACAACCAAACAACCAACCAACCAAACAAAAAAAAAACAAAAAAAAAAACCCTGCTTTTTCAAAGGCTGTTTTGTGTGATAAACTGCAAGGGTAGCTCAGCATGGCATCTTCAGACAGCTATCTGCATGAACACAGAGATGTGATAAAACAAAACTGCACAATATATTTACCAGAAACTGTTTCTAAATTATATAGGAAATGAATAACTGACATTGAAGTAAAATGAGATTTTATGTTGTCACCCCTGTTTTCCCCGTGTTCTTGGAAACAGGATGAATGCAGTGTTTATGTTTTTGGAACTCAGGTCCTGTTTTTAAAAGTTACACAAGTAATGCCTGGCTCACCCATTCTGTGCTCAAACATCTCTGCCTCTTTTCACTGATGCTCTACTGAGGCTTATTCCTGGTTAGAGGTGCAAAACCAGGTAGTCTGGCTGTAGTTCAAGTTAGGACCTGAACAAAGCTTATGCCTATGCCTAAAATACATCACAGAGCTAGCCTAAGGGTCCTAGTGACTTAAAAAAAAAAAAAAAAAAAAAAAAAAAGAGAGAGAGAGAGAGAGAATTAAGTTCCTAAAGTTTTTAGATGTTTGAAAATGTTATTTCTTTCAAAAAAGCCCCAAATTTCACCATTATAAAGACAAGTAAAAAACAAGTAGTCAAAAACCTAGTATTTTTACTGAACAGACATAATAATACTATTAAAACTATTTCACATAGAGACAGACCATGATTGGATGCTGTCTGCAGGGTGACCCCTCCTCTGCATAGTCCTCAGTGATCTCATACAAAAGAGATAAACAAATACACTCAAAGAAGGCAAGACAAGTGAAATAATCTACATGGTTTAAGAATGGAAACAATCCACATTCCTATTCTAGTGGTGAGTGGTTCTGTAGTATTGAAGTGGAACTGAGGTTTAAGCCGGAATTTAATTTGTACATGGAATACTAATAAGAAAAACTAGAAAAATTCCCTCTAAGGCTGTCAATTAACTGTATTGTTGTACTTTTTTTAGAAGCCAAGAAATTCCAATGTTAAGATAGCACAAAGCCTTTATCAGCTACAACCTACAATAAAAGCGAAGATTATACAGAGTTTTCATGATTTTGACTCTTTTAGGATTGAAAATGCACAGTTAATAATGCTATTTTATAAGTTAGGATATTCCAAAGGGCTCAGAAGACAGAAAAAAGGTTATAAAAAGAAGGAAAGTCATGCCAAACTTGTGACAAATGAAATGGTTGTGTTTGCTCTTGTAGTAAAGCATCAGTCAATAAATAAGGCTGAAGATCAAGAATAAAGTGACAGAGAAAAGTGGACCTAAGAGCACTGACAATGAATAACAACATGCTTTTTAATCATAGAGGGTGAAATCCCGGCTCTTGGTGAAGTTGGCAGAAAATACTGGCACAAGGCTGGGTTTTTATTCTGTGCTACATTTGTACCTTTGTATAGTGGAGATGATCAAAAAGAAATATCTGCTTTGCAGATATTGCCCTGAAATGCATGTATGTTAGGAATTGTCATATATATTATTTTCTCTTAGTATTTTGGTTAGGAATAGTCTTAGATGAGGACCTGTTAACCGGCACTGACCAAAGTAAGAAGGAAAGATAACTGCTGATCCAAAGAATTTAAGATGAATTTACCCTCCCAGTAAAATCCAGAGGCAACATTCAAAGACTTTATGAGATGTTGTTATTGATCACAGTAAACCTGCGACTTTGCTGCTTTTAGGCCTGTCATCCTTCCTTGTTAGTAAGGAAGACTTATGGACAGCTCGGAAGGAATGTAATGTAATATTTAAGACTAGCTTCTCCCAAACATGGCAATCACAGAGAAGAAAGCATTATAGTGTGTATTTGGAAACTTAATAACCAAACGATAAAGAAGGCATCATCTGGCCCTTTCTGACTAAAATTGTATTTAAAATAATGCTTAAGGTAAATCAGTAAAGGTACAAAGAAGGTCAATGAGAATACTGGCAATAAAGAAATACTGATGTACAATATTTAACAGGTTTATTTAAATAGGTAAATACATTATTTAATAAGAAAGAGCCTTTAACTTGGAAAAGAGGCAGCTGATGGGTCTATAAGATCATGAATTTATTGGAGTAGACAAATAAGAAATTTCTGTTGAAATATTTCTCATAATATAAGAACTTTATTATGAGGAAGCACATACTAATCTCAAAAGGGAAGTGCTTTTTTAAACAATCCACAGATAAATTGCAGAACTCACTGCCACAGTATTCCTTGGCTCCACAGTATTTCTTGCCATAGGTCTCCAAAAGTAGTCAAATTCTTGGTAAAATGATCCACCCAATGCAATCTTAACACCATGATGCAGATGCAGCCTTCCATTCAAAGTCCATCAAACTTCTGGTCTGAAGCTGTGTGAAGAAAAAGCCACTTTCCTACTTGCCCTAATTCTACATCCTTTCCAAATTAGCTGTTGGTTAAAACCAGACATCAGAATGACTAATTGTCTTTTGTAGCCGTATGTTGTGTTTTGTCTGGTCTGACCCAACAGAACAGTTTTGGGTTAAGTTGCTTCTTTTTTTTTTTTTTTTTTCTTTTTTCCTGGAATTCTGTAGTTGTAGTATACTGCAGTTAGGAAATGCATGGATGCCATGGATCTTTGAGCAATTCCAATGAGCATATCTTTCACAGAAAAGACACTGATGCAGTCTGGCTTCAAAACTTTGTGGTGGTGATACAAAGTTCTGAAAACATTTTACATCTGGATCTGCATAAAAATTGGTCTTGTTAGACTGCCTAAACAGGTGCATTGTTCTGTATAGGGCATTCATGCAGTACACTAGACTGCAATAAAATGTGAATGGTCCCATAAAATTATATTGATCCAATGCTTTACCATATGATGTCCTCAGTGGAGAACACATTCTCATTTGCAGGTACGAGGACATATGGTGAAAATTCTTGGTTCAGTAAAATTAAAAAAAAAACAAAAACAAAAACTCAAAATGTATTCAGTAGGCTTCATAATGCAGCACACTAGGGTTTGTAAGTCAAAGGAATATCTGTGATGTGTAAATTCTGAAATCAGTACAACATCTGGTTTCCACATGGGGCTTAGTCTGATGTGTCCCTTCCTACAGGAATGTAGACACTTGTCAGTACTTATCGTTGCCAAGTTGTAGGTAATGTACAAATGCAGAAGCAGCATTATTCTGCAAACCCAAAGGAGAATTAAACTCTCTTCCTCTCCCTCTCCCCATCCTTTTCTCCTTCCTCAGTAGGACTGAAAAATCTTTGATGTCTGCTTTTCTGGTATTTTAAAGCATTTTAAAATGAAAACATTTGAAGGTATAGAAAATAGAGTGTGTAAAGTCCATGTAAAAGTACCCCAGCTGGCTTTCTGTTGACAACCCTGGGTGCTGAAAATGGCAGCAAGATTCCCATGGCTGTAGAGATGCAGTTGTGAATTTGGAAATGGTTGCTTTGTGCATCTGAGCTTTGACAATGGCAAACTGGAAGTGGGGGATTTTGGTTGAGATCGAGCCACTACAAATCGATAGCCTGGTGATCCCAGCACTGATATTTTGTCATGTCTGTCCACAACTGACTTCCATGGACACTGTTTAGAAACAAAAATGGTTTCATTAGCAAATTATTGATGTATTTTATGATTCAAAATAATAATAATTCTGCAAAACAATCTTCCTCTGAAACAGTGGAACAGTTTCAGAGGGTTTCAGTTTCAGAACAGTTTCAGAAACCGAAACAGTGGGTTTTCTGCCCACACAGAAAACATTCTGGTCTACCCTGTCTTTATCTGCAAAGTAATTTTTGGACAACTCACCAAGCAGAAAGCTATTGGTTAGTGAAAATGTTCGTTTTAGCTATGTAGGATTGCTTCTTCTGTTGTTCTTTTGTTAAACACTAATTATTGTTACTATGATCATGATTATGAAATAAATCCTGTTTTAAAGTTTCAGAATGAAATTATAGCTTGCGTTTCTTAAAATATTTATTGTGAGTTTAAAAATACTTTTTCTTGACATGTAGTGTTTAACTGAAATGCTGCTGGTATATACCTCCAATGGAGATAAAACTGCACAGGAATCCTCTTTCATGATAACAATTTACAGTAGGTGACATTGCCAAAATAAGAAATGTTTTGTATTTCTCAAGACTCTGAAAATGTCACAAATGTCATGCTTGTTCATTTCAGCTGCTGGAACTGAATTTTTCAAGGACGACATTTATGAAGTATATAGTTGTATAAACTTGGAGATACGTGTTTAGTATTTGACTCTGGATTTGTTATTAATATAGTGGAAGTTTTATAATCATGAGTGTAATTATAAATCTTTAATTACTGAATCATCTGTTCTACAGAAGTGTTTCAATTAATTTGAGTTAATTTGATCCGAAATAATGTATGGAAATTTTTTCTTTTAAAATGACTGTGTTTTAACAAATACATCTGCTTACCTAACTCAATAGAGGAATATTTGGGGAAGCTTTACTTGCAATTCTTTGTCTAATGCATCATTTTATTCACCAAATAGTTACAACATTTAAAATAATTGTGTTTTTCATCTAGTTAAGGTGACTTTTATGGACTTTGTGGATTTTATATTCATTTTGTGTTAGGGGTCTAGAGCTCAAAGCTCTGCAGCTCGCTGACATGCTCAGGTGTGCTCTGAAGTTTAATTCCTATCCTGACTGAATGATAAAACTCAAACAGCCCAACACCCATTCTTTGCTGGTTTATTGCTTGGGTTAAGTAAGTGACTTATCAAAATACTGTGTAATGTGTATTAATATCCTTGTTTCATGAATATTGACAAAAATCTTTTTAAACTTGCAGCAAGTAGTGGCAGCAATAAATGCAGGAATCATACCTTTAGGAAACACATCTACTCAGATCAGTCACTGGGACTTGGGAAGTTCCTTCTTCTTTGCTGGCACTGTTATTACCACCATAGGTAGGACACAGCTTATTATCTTTTTATAGTAACTAAAGAAACTCTTTTGATTTCAAATGTGTGCATATATTTGTCAATGGTATATCTTCCAAATCTTTTTTTTTTTTTTTTTTTAAGCAAAGAGTTACTTTTTAGCTGCAGGGGCATATGTGAGAGCTCTCTTTAACATAGCTGAGTAAATGTCTGCAACAGAAGAAAAAATGTTGCTGTTAGGATTCTGTGAGGTGACTAGAAGAGGCTGTGGAAACATTTTCTAGGGGGAATTTGGTCAACTGTGTAATTGTAAGTGTTAAATAGGGCATGATTTAAAGCACATGTGCATTAAACCTTGATGGAGATGTATGGAGTTTCAGGTCTGTATAATCCCACTCTATGTTTTCTCTGTTTTGAATAAGATGACAACGTGGTAAAGATTCAGTTCAGTGTACTCAGTTATGAGCACTGTATTGATGGACAGACTGACAGTCAGGGGCTTACTTTGAGGCTTCTGTTGCATTCAGGAAGGACCAAAGCTGTAGGGTGATTTGTCCATAGACACGAGCTCAGTGAGCTTTCTGCATCCTTCTGCATGCAAGAGCCACTGTCCCTCTGGGCAGGTGTGAGCAGGAGCAGTGTTTGACCTTTCGATTTCTTCCCCTTGACTAGAATATAGTGCACACGGTAGACAGTTCAAAGATGTAGCATAGCTCCCAGGTCACAGGAGGGGCATCCACAGAGGGGGATATAAATTTGAAGAAATCAGATAAAAACATCTTATGTAGATCTTATTTTAAGATCTACATTGTTAGAATAATATATAAACAATTGTTTCACTGTTGCACTTATTATCTCTGTGTAATATTTATATGCACATTGTGAAGGAAGGGGTGTTCTTTTCACATACCTTTGTTTTTTCTTTGTGTACAAGTGCAAACATAGTTTTGTGTGTTTGTGTGTGTACATGCCTATGCATACGTATAAATATTGTGTCTAGGTGTAATATTTTTTCACATCCAGTGAAACTACAACACAGATTTAGTGAAAGCAAAGGGTCAAATTCTGACCTTACTAAGGTTAGAAACGAACTCACAAATTTTAAGAACTGAAAAATGAAATTTTATCAGATTATAACCAAGACAAGCAAAAGCTGTGGAAGGATAGCTATACAATCAGTCTTATGTTACCTTCTACCATCTTACCATCAAGCATGAAGCTTGATGTTGTAATTTTAGCCTCTATTTTAAACTGCATATTTATTAATACTGGCCAATGTCTTTTGCAGTTCACTATGTTTTGCTTCTAAATTACTTACCCCTTACTCTTTAGGATATTTTAATGAAAGTATATCATTGCAAGTATGTATCCATGGTCCTGTAGAAAGTGCTTAGCATTTGTTTCAGTTGCAAATAGGAATAAAAAAGTAGGAAAAATGTCCAGGGAATTAAATGATTCAAAAAATTGTCTGAAAGCAGTGGAACATTTTGTTTCACTATTTCATTTCTAAATAAAACTTTAAGGTCCTTCAGAATCAAAATGTTTCCTGATTTAATTTATTGACCTGAAACCACCAAAACATGTGTCCTGCTTAGAGGAGAGAGGGGCATCTGCAAACGGATCCAGTCCTCTGGTCTGCTGTCCCCAGGAGGCAAGATAACCCAATAGGAAATACATTTGAAAATTAGTATTTCAGGTCATTTCTGCAAACCAGAGTAGTCAGAAGGTCAAACTAGACAACTCTAAATATTCATTTCAGGTTTTGTGATAGAAAACATAAGGAAAAAGTCTAAGAAAAAGTATTCTGAGAAATATCTTGGCTTTGGACCAACTGTGCTTTTCATCAGAAAGCCTTCTGATGAAAGCTCGCAATCAGTTACAGTTTTTGGGTTTGTTTCTTAGGATCTCTGAATTGTATGTGGACATTAATGCTGTTGCATATTTGTTACTGTCTTGATGCTGTTAACCATCTTCCCGATGGTTCAAAGGGCTTGCAATGTGACACAAAAAGAAGGTGTCATGAAAAGCCTTTGGAATTGTGGCTCTCCCAGAAAAATGTTGATGAGCATGATGGTTAGCTGTATTTTCACAATTCTTTATATCATGACAGGCCATCAGCTGCATTTGTGTTCACAACGTGAGCTTTTCATATATGAGTAACCTTTTGAAAGTGAAGGCATTACTTCCAACTTGGGGGCATATGGTTATCATATAATTTGATATTTGAAATTCTCAAGAGTCTAAAAATGCAGTTTATGAGCATCTCCAGAGAGCTGCTGTAAGTTTCATCCAAACACTATGGATAGATACTCTCTGTGGACAAAGACATGACCTTATAAATTCAGAAAACTACTTTGCAGAAATAATTTATGAGCGATATTTATAAGTATGAATAAAATTATAAATATTATGTCCTTCAGACTGAATGCCTCAAAGAAGTACTTGAATAGAAGGAAAAAAAATAAATTACTACCACCTACAGAAAATGATAGCTTTCCAGTGTTGCAGCAGATTCTCTAGTTTCCCAAACCTCTTATTACTATAATTTTACCTTATCATTAGCCCACACACCTCCTGCTGATATCTTGGAATCCAAGAAATTTTAGTGAAACCAATAGTTTATTTATGGATAGTTTTTTTTTTTTTTTTTTTTCCAAACCTTTCCTCAATGACAGTACCATTTGTATCCACAAAATATTTGGTTCCTGGGGAGAGGAGATCATAAATAAAGACTTTAGCACTTACCTAAGCAACAAGTATTGTCTTACAGTTACTGTTATTATTGTATTATACCAATGGCAAGCATGCAAGTGAAAAATCCTGACACTGTATTTCAGTGGCTGTTGGCAGAATCATGTGTCCTTTCTTACTGCTCTGAATTTCCTGTAGGCTGCTGAAAGGCTTTCTGATGGTGACGTGTATTTACCGAGGGTCAAAGCCAGCTAAAAAAAGCAGAGGTAATACTAGAGAAAGCATGGTGTGGCGTTTTTTAAACTATTTTTAAAATTCTGTTTTAATCCTTCATGTTATCTAGTAAATGTTACTGTATGTATAATAAAATTTTAAACTCAGTTTTAATAGAATATTATTTGCCATTTATTGCTAGATCTTTCCTAGGAAGTGGATTTAATACAGAGGCCAGTGTCAAACAATTTCACAAGACTCTATTTAATAGAAAAGATTCTTTTTAGCCTTTTTGCCATATTTGAGTGGACTGATTTTGGCTTTGCATTTATTACTGTGCAACAACATCAAGAAGCTACCTCGTGGGTTATGGGCTTAGTTTGCTTAGTTAGGTTTTCTTACTTGTGGATGTGTTTCTAGGATAAATATGGCTCATCTTGACAAAGAAATACGGAACTATGTGATTACTCTGTGTGTATGGAACACTTTCAGGTAATCCCTAAGAGGGAAAATGGTAACAGAGGGATATGGGAATGTTGTTTGTGAAATATACTGTTGCATTGTTCCCTGGGATACAATGTGCTGCAAAGCACAGAAGACACTCTTTTTTTTCTGCCTGAAAATGCCATTATTCACTCAGTTCTGTTCTAAGACCACGTCTATAGAAAAGAAAAAACAAAACAAAACAAAAACAAAAAACCAACAACAACAAAAAAAAGATTGAGGGGAAAAGCATGAAAAAATGGTAACTCAATCATAAAGCTGAAGCCGGTGCTGAGGAAGGATGGTAAATAATCTGTCACATTTTTTTTTTCTGAGGGCTCATAATTGTCCTTCGATGTGCATTTTTATTCTCTAGATTGTTTCCTTCAATAGGTTGCTTAACTCAGAAATGGACAGTCAGCCTCCCTCCCTCCCCAGCAATTTATATCTTAGGTCCTGAGAAAGTTTCTTATGGGCAACAGGGTAGGGAAGGAGACCTCTCTTGCTGCAAGCTTGAGACCTTTATCTAGAAAAATCAAAAAACAAAGTAGACATGCCAAGATATTTAGTTTAGTGGCCTTTCTCATAAGTGACTGCTGTCTCAGCACATAAACAATGTCAGAAACCATATAATGAAAACTTCTAGTAGACTCCTACAGATCAAATACCTGTTCTATTTCTGCTGTTATTGCAGTTGGTCTGTAATGACTTTTTCAAGCACCACAAGCAGACATATAGTAGAGATGGCACTTCTTTGGAGTCCTGGAAGATGGAGTATCTTGAATAGCAGTTGTGAGTGTGTCAGGAATCCCAACGACCTCATCAACAGTTGTAGTTTTCAGGAGTATGTCTTTCCAAACAGAGCTGTGTCTATGCAAGGATGAGTTCTTGGAGCTCCTGAGTACCTGAGCACTAGACGATACTTGGCAGCTCTATTGATGTTCATATCCCAGAGTTCTTAATAACTTTCTCAACAAATCAAAAAGGAAGAATACATCATTTCTTTTTTGTCCTTTCCCACTTTGTATATATTTATTTATTTATTTTACTAGCCCTTGATTTTTGAACCCAGACTTCTCATAGGCACTTGAAACTGAACCTCTAGAGAAGTTCAGTTATGACTGAGCTTTAAGTTAGCTTCATGTAGCTACCTACTGTAGTACTGCTATGCTGTTTGGGTCCAAAGCCTAGCAACGATCATTGCAGAGTGCAAAGGAATATGAATCTTAAATAACAAAACCAAAAACAATAATGATGATGATAATAATAACAACAATACAATTATTTCTAAATATTTCTAAATATTTATATTTTAGGGAATGATTTTGAATAGCAAGCAGGTAAAACTATGAAATATGGTTAATATTTTTAACTAGAAATCTGAAGTCAATTTGTCACTTGATTTGCAATTAGTTATGTAGGTTCAAAAGCAATTTCACTGTAAGGAATACTTTTTCTGCCATTTTCCTACTGCCTGGACACAAGCTTCTCCTGTGAAGTCAGGGTATTTTAAAAGGTCTTATTACATTGCCTGTTAATTTGAAAAAATAATAAAATTCTGCTGATAAATCTGACCCTTCTGGCATAATTTCACTGCCTTTTTGAAATACAAAGTAAAAGAATAATGTGTTGATAACTGAAATACACAAAATATGTTTGATGTTTTTGAAGGATAAATACTGTTGGTAATCTAAATGCGTTACCTGTTATGCTAGATAATAAAGATAAAAACTGCAAGTGATGCTGAAAAATTTGTTCCCTTAGTACAGAAAAGTAGCAACTATCACAAATGTATCTTAGAATGTTTTTTGTTGTTGTCTTTGTTTTTGGTTTTGTATCTGCTTTTGTCACCAAAGAAGAGACTGAGTTTTTCTCAGCTTTTCTTGTGGTGTGTAATTTCAATAAAACAGAAATAGTAACAACCCTCTTTAAAAACAACAACAATAAAAAGACCTTTAAGTGTCCACTTTTTTTTTTTTTTCCTAAAAAACTTGCCCTCCAATATCTCCTAAACAAAATAAAGTGTTCAGATTATATTAAATGTTGATTTTTTCATATTTTTCAATTAGCTACCCCTCAGACTTTTGAGTGGAGTTATGGACTCCTTCAGACTTTCTTTTTAATCTTCTTCTGCGATTCCTGCATAAGAAACCCACACCTACCATACAGCACAGACCACATGTTGAGAACTGGAGCAGAACTAGGCTGGGATGGCAGTACGCCTTGGTTATTTCCAAAAGTAGATGCTATTGAGGATGAGCTTAAAAAAAATAATTTCAAAAGATTACTCCAGTTTGCTGGATATCAGAATATAAATGCTGGGGTTTCTGTGCCTTGTGTGTTTGAAAGGGAAAAGTGGTGAAACAAACAAAAGAGAGTGAAGTGCAAATGCAGAGGTGATTGAGGAAGGGAGTCATGAAAACCTCCTAAAAGTACATAACATAAAATATATTTGCCTGAAAATTATTCTGCTACATGATTTTCCCCATCAGATCTGCCTTTGGGACAATGACTTAAGTGAGCTTGGCTTCATGGTGGATGCTGAAACACATGCTTTTTGAGGATCTGTTTCTCTGAAGGTTCCTCAACTCAATATCATCTTCTTTGTCTCCCTTTCAAATGCAACAAGTTAGGTTTCAGTAAAGTAGGGCCATGGATCTTATGGATCTTAGCTTGGATGCATGTCCAGGTTTCATATAGCTCCCAGTGTAGATGTACCAGGGGGAAAGCTGAGTATAACCAGTTGGTTAGACCAGCTGTAGAGCAATGCAGAAAAACAGTGGTTAGGAATTAGAAGATGAAGATGCAGTAGTGAGAGATTGCGGGGAAATGAGGTGGAAGTGCTCCTTCCATCTCTTACTCTATGGAGGAGTCTGTAGAAAGTGGCAGTAATTTCATATCTGCTTGCAAAGTGTGTTAAATATGTATATCTCATTTGACCAAATATTAATGGAAAGAACAATTTTGTTTAAAAAAATCCCCCAAGATCTCTTCAGAATTCAGTCCTTCGTCTCGGTTCATGCTGTGCCCCCACACTGTGGTTCCAGAGAGAAGATGGTGGAGCTAAAACTGCTTTTTTCTCTCCTTTTTTTTTCCATTTTATTTTTTCTCCTTCAATTCTTTTATTGCTCCTGTAAAGAATTTGACCCAGTTATTGGCAGTTGACAAATAGTGGCTCACTTGTGCTCTGAGGATTTGACAACAAAATTCTCCAGATATTTCATCCGTACTGAGCATACTTCCTTCCAGAACAGTACCAACTAAGCAAGATTTCCTCTGTAATTATTTCTCCAAGGAACAGTGAGTAGAGAGCGTATTACTACCGTGCCCTCAATTTTCTCCTGCATTTGTTCAGGCAGTATGAAAGAGAGCTTATCTGACTCCAATGGTGAGGAAATAACACTTGGACCGTACGAGGTTCAGAAGTAATAAATTAGAATAACACCGCTGGGAGTTAGGGGACCTGGAACAATGGTGCTGGAAACACTATGGTGAATAGCTGAAAGGAAATAATATTAGATGAAGAGCTCAGTCGGAGACATTGAGGGATTGTATATCAGAAAAGGTGTGAGTAGAATGAGAGAAAAGGTGAGCCTCACTGACCACAAAGACTGAGACTAAGAGAAGGAGAGGACCAAGTTTTCCTTGTGCATGCCAGAATACCTCACAATGCTAAATTTGGCTCTAAAAGCTAAGAAATGTAAGTTTATGGCATGGTACACAGTTTTAATTGCACAGATACTTGCTATTTTTTCTACTATCTCCTTTTTGGTACACAAATGTTTGACATACAGGTATCTGATAAACTGGAGGCACTTGCATGTTCTGTGGGCCATATTCAAAACAGAAAGCATATGATATTTCTTGTGATATTGTTACTTCAAATTATTAGCTATATCAGAAAAGCTCAGGCCAGTATAGCCTCTTAGTAGTGTGAATGTACAAGGGAATTTCTGTTGACATGACAAGATTCTGGAGAGAAACTTTACAATGGTTGGTATAAAGGAATGCTGTCTCTTGAGAAAAGGCAGTAACATCAATGACATTTTGTATCACCTTTCATATCTTTTTTTTTTTTTTCACTGATTTTTTTACAAATTTTTGGTCTTTTAATACTGATTTAGAGGACTACCAAATATTTACTTGTCTTGTAAAACTGAATTTCCAAATATATATGTACTCTGAAATATTTTTTTGCAGCCACTGGAATCTTTTCAGCATTGACATGAATTCATTAAAAACTGTTTTTGTCCAAGTAGCCTTTTTATTTTCACTGACAAACATCCTCCTAGGCAGCACTGGTGATTTTATTTTGGTTTGGTGTCTGTTTCTTGTTGGACCTTGCAAAGGATGGAGATGTAAGATTTCTACAGTTTGATGTGCATGCACATTCTAACCTTTTAATTTTCCTTTTCCTAAGAAACAGCAAACAGTTGTGTTAAAACAAATTGCCAGGCACACAACTTTCCATGCTTCTTCTGCATCTTCTGTAATTTCCTAAAAACCAGACTACATGGTTCTGCTCTAGTCCTGCTGTGGAGTGAAAATGTCAATTTGTCAGTTGTGGCACAGTCCCCAATTTACGCTGCAAATGAGCACTGAAATTTTCACAGCTTACTCTCTTAATGCTAGTGTGCTAATGGAACTGGATTTTATTTTCGTTATTTAGGTTTCTCATCATCAACTGTGATGTGCAGGGTTTCTGAGCCTCCCAGTCACATCCATTTTAATTTCCAAGTTCTGAAAGCTTGTTGTTATCAATAAAGGAAAGGCTGCCAGGAAGAGGTGCTGAATGCAGTTACATTGTTTGCAGAACACTAGGATAAGTGAAATTATTTCCTGCTTCCCTTTTTGTTTAATTTCATAATTACATCAGTAGTGGTGCAACTAACCACGAGAACCTCAAATCCTGAAAGCAAACAAGAAGCACAGGATTTGGGAAAATACAGAAAGAAAAAACAAAAGTAAACGTTTTGTGCTTTGTTTTTACTAGCCATGAAGTAACAAAATTGGAGCCACTGAGTGCGCAGTGCTTAGAGGTCAAAATAAAAGCACCTGTATTTGTATATCCCACCAGGATGATCTGCTAGTAAACTCTGCTTTGACTACATTAATCTCTTTACCATGATACACTGCCTTGTTCAAAGCTGTTTGCACTTACTATTTAGTTGAGCTGCTAATCAGGATCAGCTTTTAAAAAGGGGATGGCAGCCATAATCAATACCAGATTTTTTTAATTATTACTACTTTCTAACAATCTAAGATTAGCGTGTTGGGCAGCAACCTGCTTTGAAAGTGAAGCTGATCATCTCAGCTGGGGTCCCTACATGCTGATTGCTTTAAAAAACAAGGCACTTACCTAGCTCTCTTTTAGCAGAAAAATTCTGGGTTCTGGATGCTAGAATATCTGTTGTTAAGTGGTTTTGTGAATCTGTGCAAAAGGCACGAAGGCATATTGTTTTATACCAGGTGAGAACCTGCCCACTGTAAGTCTCCCTCTGTTCAGTTTGTTTATTTTAAATTATGTTGATATGGTGGCCATGGTATGTCATGGCAATTTTTATTCCTGCAAACTAAACTCTGAAAAAGATTGCTTACATTGTATGGAGGTTTACTTGGTCATCTTCTCCCAAGCCCCAGGAGCACCTCTTGGTGCCCTGGCTGGTTGGTGCGGGGAAGTGGCAAGTGGCTAGGGAATAGCTGTGCCTGGGTATTCAGTGTTGCACTGAACTGGAGAACCTGCATCCACCAAACAATAGACTCAGTTGGTTAGGATAGACTCTTGGCTACCACTTAACTCAAATGTGTGAATGTGATCCAGGCTGTATCATTCCGATCACTATTACCCACGTTCTCAGCCAGCTTTTCACCAGTGTGCTTGCCAAATGCATTTACCTCTAGGAGGTAAATTCTCAGGCTGTGTCTAGGTCAGGAAGGTAGCTGTGCTGCGGGAACATCTAAAACTATGTTCAAAGAGCTGGCAAACAAGTAAGAGTCTAACATTAACATGTATTTTATCAATTGCTTGTTTGTCTGGAAGTGAGGCTTATGTTGGATTTGAGACTGCTTTTTTTTTTTTTTTTTTTATTTATTTCAGTGCTACATTAAAATGTAAGTTTAGTTTCATTGCATTCTTCCCTGTGTAAAACAGTATAAAGATCACCTATTATTTTTTTTTTTTTTTGGCTACTTTTTGTTTTAGCTCTAACTGTAGAAACACAGGACATAGAACTTGGTTCTGTGAAATTAAAAAATGTCTTTCAGTTCCTGTTCTTTAAAAGCTGCATACAGTATCTAAGGCATTCTGTCTATATAACTTGATATGAGAAAGTACTTCTTAAACTGATGGGTTCTGTTTTAATGGTATTTGAGATATCTTTCTTTTTACATTCTTTGGAGGAAAAAGAAAAAAAGTTGTACTCTCAGTCTAGAATGGCTTAGGTGTATCTTAAAGTGAGATATGGGTAGTATAAAATCTGATGTGTTGTGCCCCTGGCATTAGGGTGTAAAATAGCATTAAAGTATCACTGCAGTGTGTGAGAATATCCATTAGCATTTTATAATAGCATTTCTTTTTTTATACATTGAGAACTCTCTATATTTTATAGATTTCTCATTATTACTAGCAGCTTGGTTCCATTAAAAAAAAAATAAATAGACAAGAGCAACAAAAAAAAAATCTGACCCACAACTGGAAAAAAAAGGAGGAAAGCTACCTGTAAATGTAGGCAAAGAAGAAATAAAAAAAAAAAAACACTTTTTTTTCTTTTTTTTTTTTTTTCCCCAATAAGTATCTTGCAGTATTGAATCCTATGGCACTTTGGAAAATCTCATCTACTGATCTCCATCAGTTGGTATGACTACAAGTGAAGTTTCAGTGTGCTGCAGGCTTGATTTGCTCACATCTCAGTGTGGGTTTAAAATCCATATTTTTCAGCAGTACAGTTTTATTTCTACATTAATATGAATATAATCTACATGTGCAATCTTTCAGATAAAGAGGATAAAATGTGTTGAAAACTGATTTAAACAGCTAATGAAAGTATAATTGAGTACCAAAGTTATTTTCTGAAGACTTCATTCTTTTCATTTGGGAGGAACAGATATTTGTTAGTAAAGCGGGTGATAAAAAGGACTCACGGAATGTAAGATTTAGGTGACAACACAGAAAAGTCCTGGTCATGCTGCGTTTGACCAATGAATGCTTCAATGCTTTTCCAGGTGTGAGAAAAGGGGTGATGTAGGCTAAAGGAAAGACAGCTGTCTTCTACATAGTAGCTAATAATAAATAAATGTGGGGTAGTAGAACTGTTAGCCTGTAAAACATGATATATATATATGTATGATTTTTTTTTTCTTGAGACATTCATGTGTGAGTACTGGTGATTAAAATTTTAGTCTGGGCTTATATATGAGGATGATGAGTATCGTAATCTCCTTCTAGTTAACCTACCTGTTTAGTTCTAACTAAGGCAGTCTGATTGGTGGCTTTTAATTTTATTTTTAGCTTTTTTTTTTTGGGGGGGGGGGGGGGGGGGGGGAAGAAGCAGCCAGCAGTATTCTTTGATATTAATAAGTGTACCTTTTGCATTCTGGTTTTGTGGGGACAAATCTACAGACAGTTTCACCATTGTGGTTTCACTAAAGATGTGCTTTTCTTGCTTTTCTCCCTCTTGTGTGGGATTCTGATGTATTTTGCTGGACTGTTACCCAGGGGCTGGAAAAAGCCAAGAATAATTAAAGAGAAGAGATTACTTCATATAGACATCTTTACTGTGAATGTTTCATAGCAACCGCACAAACTGTGTAAATTCAAGTCTTACTTGGCAAACAGGAATTTGGTGGTAATCACAGTCACAGTGAGGCCTCTCTCACCTACAGTGATCTTTACTCAAAACCAGTTGTCCATCTGTAATCAGTAATTCACTATGCTCAGATACTGTGGGTATGGGCATATTAATTTCATATTTAGATAAATAGAAATTATCAAGCAATCTGAATAGGAAAAATAGCTCAAATCTTGAGAGTTAAAATACTTTACAAAATCAATCAAAACTGTTTTTCTTAAGCTTTGAGTATAACTACTTTTTTTCCCACAGAATTTGCTATTCTTTTCTATAAAACATGTTTAGGTAACAAGTATTAAGACTAGATCTGGTTAAGGACAACAGTATTTGAAAACACTGCTTTTCTTATCTCCCAGCATACCATGAAGATGCCTGAAACTGCAACTAGAGTTAAGCACGTCATTTGGGTGTTCTCTCCTCTCTGATGGCCAGACTCCAACTCCTGAATAATTATTTCCTTGCTGTCATCACCTGTTGCTATATAGATTTTTTCATCTCTCTTCCTTTCTCCGGGCATGTAATCTGAATTAAATACTTCTCAGGAATAGCCTTCTGCCACTTGCTACTTGTCAGGCTGACAAACTCTTTTCTATCATTGGGATTAGTTGTACAACTTATTTTAGTTCATGAGAGCTTTCTTTTAAAAAATTGAAACAACAAAAAAGATGGTTTCTATTAAATCTTAGTAATTTGTTGACCCATATAAAAGTTCGCCATCTGAAAAGACTGCATTGGAAGGAAACTTTTTGCTCGTCTACAGTTGCTGCTGCTTTTTGTCCAAAGTCAGAATATATTTTTTTCTCCTCCTCAACTCCCAGAATTAGGCATAGTGAGAATTATTTGTTGTCCTGTAATTTTTGCATACTTCCATCATTTATATCATTGGGTTGTATGTTAGTCATGACCTGCTCTGTTTACTAGCATTCTTTGGTTAATATGGCACAAAACAGTTGTCAGGGGAAACATGGTTGGATGACCTTTGTTTGCAGGCCTTTGACTATTTTTGCTGTGTGATCCATCACAGAAAACAAATGATTGAGAAAACAGCATGGTGCTTGCCATCAGTTGTTTGGATCCCTTTGCTGCTCTGCTCATATGTCTGTCTTGCTTATTTAGATCACAAGCTCTTTGAAGCAGTAGTAACAACATGATGGAGTATCCCAAGTAGCTGTATTGCTCAGTTTAATTGATGACACATCAAGGACATGTTTTACAATATACAGCTAAAATTGCTAAATTTAGTTCTGGAATCAAGAAAAATTCATATATCAAAGATCCCTGAGATTGTGTAAGTTAGAAGTACAGATTCTTTATCTAATTTTATGTGGTAGTTGAACAATGTTTCAAGAAGCAGACTAATTTAAGAAGATTGAAACCTATTTTTTTCAATGTAGTAGTGAATCTTTTAATCTTGATAATCATTTACTTAAATAAGGGAAAGTGAAGGTAGAGGCCATTAAAGCCTCTAGCTTTGCTTTTTAAGTAGGTAATATTTCCATGGCCTTTGAGCTATTCCCCATAGGAAATAACATCCATAATTTTGTTAGCTTAGAAAGTTCTCTGATAACATATTGTTGGCACACACTCTAACATCATAGCAGTTTGACCTGTTGGCAGTCTGAGTCTAATTTTAGATTTGGACATAAATTTGCTGAAACACATCTGGTATCACCAAATGCTGTTTCAAATCCACCAGTGTCATTACTTGATTAAACCCTTTCTCCTCTTGAAACTGATCTGAAGATAGCAATTTGTGCTTTTATTATACCACAGATTGATAAGCTTCACTCTGATCAGAAAAAATAGATTTGCAAAACCCAGCATTTTGGCTCTTGGTGGACAGCTTTGAGAGCTGCCTGGAGAAATGGATTCAGGGAAATATATTTGCTAGAACTCAGTTAGTGCTAGGACACCAGATCTGTGGCAGTGCTCCTGGTGGAGGCAAAGAAACTTCTGCTCTATGGCTTGCTCTGTTCTTTCCCTGATATAAAAGGGATGGTGAATGTGAGAGGAGATATGTTAGGGGGTGTAAACCTTGCTCCACACACTGGACTGTGTAATTGGAAAGTGTAATTCAACAGCCTGAGAACAGAGAACCTCTCTGGCCACGTGTCTGTCTACTGTCTGGTTAAGCTCTGGCCAGAGAAAATGTGCTTACCAGAATAAGAGTCCATTATCCAATTCACTGCTCCATTATACACTGTCAAAACTGAGAAATTTTAATTTTTTGGTGTCTCATTATGGGATTTACTGAGCTTCAACTGAGCCCTGAAGTGGTATTTTCTTAGGCTACATAAAAAAGTAATTTAGTTTTGCACTGTCTGAAATACTGTATTTTGCTGTAAGGTGATTTGTAGATTATCTGTGTGAAGAGAGATCTATAAATTTGTAATGACTTATGACAGATTTATATATTGTTCATCCTGGTAAATAGCTTTTAAGTCTGCACTTGGAAGCATCGCATGCAAAATAATCACCCTTTTCTTCTCTGAACTTTTGACCGCTAATTAGTAATTGCTGTTAAATTCTTCAGAATTCTCATGTCTGCAAATATGAAATATAGATTTGATATTCAGCTAAACTGGTAGTCCCCTTTGTCTACTATAAGTCAGTGAAGATTTGGAGCAGTCATTATTCTGTACTCTTTATTCTGTGTTTTTAATCCCACAATCTTCAAGCTATGCTTTTCTCATGATTGGATGAAAGGAGCAGTAGCAAGTGTGGTTCTGCAACAGTAACTAAAGAAGATAGTAATCGGTGTTGTCAAAAATCCACACATATTAATTGAGCAATTATTACTAGGGGAATATTAGTATCAGTATTAATAGAGTTGGATGAGAATGAAGATGCTGAAATGCAAAGATTAAAGATGTCATGTAAAATACGTGAATTTCTGAAGCTGTCATATTACCAAAGAAGTGGTTTTGGTAGGTCTAGCATAAAAAAGGGGGGAAAAAAATCTGTATCCTTCTACTAAAACAATTCATTTAGGGTTAGTATATGGGTCAAAATATCTAAATATTCATTTTTGTTGCCATATTTGCAGGAGCAACAGATGTTTACATGGACAGATTTATTACTGAGCAAGCAAAACTGAACCTTGTGTCCAAGGGTACAGTATAAATTTGTCTGGAAATTTGTGCAGTATATTTCTTTGGTATGAAAGAACATGAGTATGTTGCAGAGACCAAGGACCATGTTCCACTTGAAGAGCGAGGTTGCAGAAACCGCAGTTGGCAGATAAATCAAACTCCAAGACTGGGTATTTGAACTTATAATAGAAATGATAATTCGATCCTAAATTCAACTTTTTGTTTCATGAAATTTAGTAGAATTCAGTAATGTGATTACTCTTCTGTAAAAAGAAGTAGGATTTGTAGGGAAAGGGAGTATCTTCCTAGAGCCACTCAAAATAGCTGGAAGAACAGATAAGCTTTTGAAGCATAGCAGGGGAATATTTCATTTACCCTGAATACTGTTGTTTATCTAATTCTATCAGGTACTCTACTAATGATCATTGCCTTTTCCTATCACCTTATCCCACTATGTTCTCTTATCATTGACTATAAAAGTACTATTATTATGCCCTTCTAGGAAATGTTTGAACCATGTTGCAGATGTTCAGAGACTCATGTCCACACTCTCATAGTAAAACATTTAAAAGTTCGTTATTCTTGCTTAATTTTAAAAATGAGATTTCTGGAATGGTATGCTGCTGAACCATCATACAAGTGATGGTCAAGTATAATGCTGGCAGTGTAAGTGCAGACAGACTCGCATCTGTGCCACTCAACTTTTTTTTTTTTAACCAAGTTTAATGTTTACGGCATCTCAACCTTAGTGGCTATCCAATATTTTTCTGTGAGTGGTAATTTACAGGGATGAATTTGAAACAATCATTTTCATGAAATCTTGAAATCAAGAGAACAGGTTTAGAAAAAGTAAGTTGAGAGATGATTCATAAAATGTAATGAAGCAGTCAAAATTATTTGTCAATCAAATCTATTTGTATTGCATCAGTTTCCACAGCAGAAACATCCCTTCTTCAGACTCTGGCTGGCTGAGCGAGCCCTGTCATGTGCTCTGCAGCCATGAAAGGGCAATAAAGGTGGGAAGCAGAGAAAGAACCAGGACAGCTTTCCCCTAGAACTAGCAACAAAACACATCATCAAAATGATGAGACCCATATTCAGGTCTCGTTATCATTAAGAATTTCTATATTAGAATTTGAGATGAATGAGCTCACACTTTTTGAACTGATAGATTTACACTGTGGTGTTTTTTGACTCCTGTGTGTGCATGTATGTCTGTGTCTAACATTGTCTGTGCAAGCACTCTGCCAGCAGTGAGCAGAATGCCTTTTCTGAGGACAGAAGCTGTGATGAGTTTCAGAAGAGCAATAAATGGCTTATCACTGGCTGGCCAACCACTCCTGCAATTGTAAGATGGTTCATGTGCCGGCTGTAAGGTTAGTACTATATTATTCTCATCCTCATATACATCCATAAAGTTCAGGGTTTTTCAGAAGATAAATTTTTGTGCTCTACTTAGAGCACATCTCTATAATGCTGGGATAGAAGAATGAGGTATTGAAAGCTGCTGGAAGACATGAAAGCTCTTGGAAGACCAGATGCTTGTTAGAACAGCATGTCACTAAGTAGTAACGCAGAGACAGGATGGCAACTTTGCAGACCTCCATGGAAATGCTCCCACAGAGATCTGCTTATTAACAGGCACCAAAATAACCATAGCAGGGGAAGCTGGAAAAGCAGCTGGGATGGAGAATGCTTTATTGATGAAGGACCACTGAATGCAGAATAGTGCAAAGCATGTTCCAGCTCTGAGGATGTGCTATGCCTCTCCCTGCCACGTGGCCTTTGGAGAAATTGTGAAGGAGACACCTACCATGAGCATCAAAACTGGGATGTTCCCTCTAAGTTGTCTGGAAGCTCAGACAGGTGATCTTCATCCTGTATTCAGTGTTTTTTCCAACATTCCCCCCCTTCTCTTTTTCTTGCAACCTTTTCATCTTGTGTTCATCACCACCTGCTTTTCTTGGCCTCTTTTCCATCCACCCTTTGCCTGACCTCACCTGGAAAAGTAACCACAGAACTAACAGAACACCTTGACATGAAGGACTGTGACCAGCATCTGAATGGGGCTTTGAGATGGTTGGTGGCACAATTTGGAGATGCTTCTTTTTATCATGAAGCATTTTTAAAGCAATTAGTTTTTGATCTGTTCTAGTTGTCAGCTACTAGTAATAAATTTGTCATGTATAATATATTGCATATGGAGCTATCACTAGCATTATGGCTAAACACTAAGCCACAAACTTATAGGGGAAATTAAAATCACAAGATTCCAGGCAGAAAAGGAGACTTGACCATATTGACACATACAGCTAGTAAATCAGTAGTAATCAGATGGAATCATATCCAACCATGAACATTAAAAAAAAAAAAAATGTATGAAATGTGTTAAAATACTAGGTCCTGAGTCTACAAATGCTCATACATATGCCTGACTTCAAGAGTGTGAGGAACTTTTGTGTGAGGAGTGATGATGTTGAGCGCAGGAGAAGACAAGTTGTGCTTGGTGTTTCCAGTGGATTTGGTATTTGCTAGTTCAGTGATGTCAAGTCCCAGATTTTTCCACTCATGGAAAATCTTTTTTTCCCTTGTTAGTGGTGTATGCATTCTGTACTCATGTCATTTTGTGTTTCCTGTGAGTCAGCCTTTAATATTAATACAAATCAATATAAATACATTAGAAAAAATAATATTAAACAAAATCCTTCAATCTGGTGAATACTTCCAGGATCCAATATAAAGGTGGTTTTACTGAAACCATCTCTAAGTTACTCTTAGTAACTAACAAAGTTAGTCTTAAATGTTTCTTCAAATCAGTGCCATTCTATTTTTCTTTTAGGTATTAGATGAGTATACCTTAATACTGCCTCAATGCTCACTGCCCCTCTTTATCCTTTCATTTACATGTCAGAATTCTATTTTTCATAGAAATTGTATATTTCTATTGAGTTAGAGGCTTTCAGTCTCCAAAAAGCATGTGAATTCAATGATCAGCTATCATATACTTCACTTATGGTGCAGTTGCTACCCATGTTTGTTGTATTTTAGACGCTATCCACTAAAGCCAATGACTTGATGTAGAGCAGAGATGCTGAGTTTTATGTTGTAGGGAACCTGTATGGGAACAGGTGTTCCCATAATTTATCCCAGCTTGCTCAGAGCTATTGGGAATTAAAATAACTTCACTGGAACAGCAAAAGACCTCCACAAGGATATGTTTACTATGTAAGAATATGAAGATTTTCTGGTATTTGGCTACAATACCAGGGCTCAGCTATTTGATAAGAAGAACTGTATAACAAAACCTGTATGCAGTAAGCTTTTAAAAATTTTCTTAATGCACAAATAATACAAATTTTTTAAGGTATGAATGTATGTTTACACATGTATTTGCATCATGGTCTTTTAAATACATATATGTATTGGCATCTCAACAAGCATTTTGTGGCTTTACCTGGGAACCTATTGTCCATATCTGCTGACAAGTGCATGTTAACAACTTTTTGTTCATGCAGAAGCTTCTCTGCATGAACATGATGATGTAAAGGTGAAGTGGGGGCACATGAAAGAAAGTTTACTTATTAACCTTGGATGAAAAACTTCTGCATCTATTCTTTCTGCCCTTTGCATTCTCCCTTCTTTCAAGCCTCCTCAGCCAGGACTTCCCCGAGACTTGTCTAAATGATGTTGTTTCCTCTTCCATATTAGCTAGTACCATGTGGCACAAGGGTGGTGGTAACTGAAGCCAGAAACAGTTGATGGTAAAATCACAGGAGGGTGAGTGACCCAGGACTGTCCTTTGTGCCTTCTTAGAATAACAGCGGGGGGGAAAAAAAAATGCTTTTGGTGTGACCTCCCTGAGGAAGAGAAGTAAAGTTAGCAGAGTGTCCAATTTTGTTTCTTGAGCATGAAAAACATGGAGTAATCTAAAGTAGCTGACTCTGTTCATCAACATGCTTAGGGGAAGAAGTGTTATTACTTAACATTCTTAATTTTATTACAATACTGTCCAAAGGCCAGAGTTTGGACAGTTTGGAGCTCTACTGAATTTTTCATATGTTAAGCTAAACAAACATATGACAATATTTTTTGGAAGGAGATTTTTATTTGTAAATCAGCTTGAGACTGGTAGGGGTTAAAAGGAGGGAGACAATAAAAGAGAAGCATTAGCCACTTTGAGGAGTATGCAACTTTTTTGTCCAATCCTAAACATTTGATTTGGACATTTTTCATTCCTTTCTCACTTGCACAGGTTTCCCTTATTTTTCACCCCGTTACAGGGGGTAACAGGGTACACTGCATCCTAAAATACCAGTGCCTAATAAGAAAACACATTTCTTTTTTGTTCTTGTTGCTGACTAAACATTGTAGTATGCAAAGAAGATATGATTAGAGAAAACTTGTTCTGAGGATATTTGTATGTGTAGCATCAACTACGTGTATTTCCAAGGCTAAATTGTTCAACTGAGTGGTCATTTGAGTGTTCAAGTTTCTAGATTATCAGTTTGTTGAAATTATAATAGTGCTGTAGAAAAGGCTGGTCATGCACTAGATGTTCATTAGAGCTCTGTAGTGTTTATGAGCACAGGGCTGTATGACACAGCTGAGGCACCAATGTGGTTTTCAGCTGAAAAGAGGCTTCACTGAAAAACTCCATGCCAGCATCTGTTAAGGACAGATTGGATTTCTCCACTGCAGACATTAGATTTACAATTCTTTTTTTGCAGTTCTTCTGATAGATGAAAATGAGCATCTGGAGGCTATTGTTCAGGATGGAAGAAGTAGCATCAAGTGGCTTAGTCATATGCAGTAGATTTTTTTAAAAGATGTGCAGGGAAAGAATTGTGGTATGTAGAGCCAATTATTCTCTCTATAATATTGAACACAGCTATTTCCAGTTCACAGTGTGCTCTGTGCTAGGAGGAAAATTGGATTGGCATTACAGATTTTGTAATTTTATGGATCAATATAACCTGCAAAATATGTAGTTAAAATGGTCCTTCCCCCCCCCCCCCCCCTTTTTTATTGTTCATATACATATCTGAAAATATACTTATCACAAGGAAAATAATTTACCTTTGAGATTATCTGTACAAAGTTGTGATAGTATTGTACTTATGGTTATTCTCAGAATTGGTGCTTTTTAACTGGGAAACTCTTCTCAAGATAAGGAAGGTGATTCATATATTTCATGAACAACATTGTATGATATTCATGCATTATTATCTACCCATGTTGAGGATCCTGCTTTTAAAATCTGATTACAATTCACTTTTTTCAATTCCATGAGTATGAGACTGTCTCTTGGTGTGCAGTCATGATTTTGTCTGTTATTGTTTTTGTGTGTATTTTGCACAATATATGTGGATCATAAAGGCAGAAGTGTTAAAGCTTAGTCTTAATATCTTTTTGGAATGGTGTTTCTTTAACTAAATAAACACACTAACATGAATTCATAAAAGTATCAGTTATTGCATTACTGGAGCAGTTTGATTTAGTACCATTGTCTGAAGTAATTTTCCTGAAGTGAAGACACATCTGTTGCACCTAATTTTGTTACGACATTACATGAGAGTAATAAGTTGCATGGAAAGAATAGGTTACAGTTATGAAGAATATTTGTGCATTCTCTGTGTTTTGTGAGCCTGACTGCATGACAGCCCCAACCCTACATATGTTCATAATGGTTATTCCAATTAGAGAGAACATTGTCCCACTCAACTCTGCTTCTGTGACTTACTCTGGGAGGCATGCATAAACACTTTATTCTACTAGGAAAATGCAGTTGGGAATGGTATTTCTTTTGAGAATGAGTTTCACCTGTAGGCATTTCATTAAGAAGTTATTTCTGTTGCAACCTTTCATCTGGTTTCAGCATTCTAAACTGTAGAACTAATAGGACGCTCAAATTGCATAAAACTGTTTTAAAACATTTCTAGTCTATTTATCATTTTAATACATTTTAATGTATGTAGTGGTGTAGTATTTAGATACTAAATAATCTAAATTGCCAACAGTTCCATCTGGAAGAACAGTGAGTGTCATTCATTGATTTATAATTCTTGCTGTCTGAGTGGTGGAAATGCATTCTCTGTTACGCTTAGAATGCTAAAATACTTTATACTGATTTCAGGAACTATAGTACGGAAAACCCCTAGGTCCTAGAGTTTCATCCTTCTTGTTGGAGCTGATGTTTGTTGGATCACAGAAACACAGGCAGCTAATCTTTTGGTCTTTTTTGTGTGGAAAAAATGGCTGGTGTATAAGTTCTTTTGACTGCAGCTTTAACACCTGGGGTGCAGTGAGGATTTCATTACCGGCAGGTTAAGAGTTCTAAAGGTTTGTTTTAGTATGCTGGGTGATTAAAAAAAAAAAAAAAAAAAAATAATAATAATAATAATAAAATAAAATAAAAATAAATCACATTTCTACATGATAACTTAAAGACTCAGTCTTGTGAGTCTTGGTGACGTGGATAGACGATAGACATATGATAACTTTCATCTATTCATGGTATGTGTAAACAAAGAATTCATGTGATAGTTTTTTCTCACAAGTCACAAAACTATGCTGGAAAAACAGAATAGCAACAAGCAATTTGTTTTCTGTTTTTGTGCCTACAGATGAAGCTGTGACACAGCAAACAGACACAGATTGCTCTCACAAGCATTTCTGGTCCTGGTTAAAGCAAGACAATCTTTAGACTTCAGTTAATAATAATTAACTTTGTAACAAGTAGCTTGTTACAACTGGAGGATTATGGTGCTCTTTTGAATGAATAGTGTGTAGTGGAATCAGCTAATTGTAGTGGAAACAAATGAATTTAGGCTTTTTAGATAGACTTCTTATAAACTTTCCTTGATTTCCAAGTTAGGTTTCACTCTGGTTGCTTTAGAAAATGAGATCTTGCTAGCAGAGGCAGCTGGAGCATGACATATTTTATGAGAACTAACCTTTGCAATGATACTTCTATATTAAATTAAAAAGGAGACAATTTATTTTGCTTACATATTTGGACACAAACTACTTACTCTAGTTTCCTTATTCAGGATAAGTGAAAAGTAATACGGATAAGGGAAAAGTGCATTTATTTTATGCTTTGTTTCCAAGTTTGTGTGGTTCTGCAGGTTTCTGCAAACATGCTTATTAGCTGCTACTGTTTATCAAAAAAAAAAAAATAATGAAGAAACCGTTATGCAGCATTTCTCTTGTTATAAACTCTTCAGCATCAATAGTTTTGGTTATGTTGGTGTGATTCTTCAGGGTGATATATTCCTAAATATATACGGAAACCTTTGGAAGGAATAGACAAAAGTGTGATGAGTAATACAAGAGTATTAACCTAGATATCTTATGTCTGGGTTTTCACATTATCCCATCAGGATAATATGTGGAATAATAACAAATACTTATTCAGGATGAAAATGCTTGCAAACAACAGTAATTTTCTAAATAATAGTGTGAACAAAAGCTATATATGTAAATGATTTAAGTGTTCTAAAAGACACTGATTCAGATATCCAAAGACTGCTCACAAACACTGATGCAAAATAATAAAAGTCTAAAAATGTTCTGACTAATATTAGAAAATAAATTTAAGGATAATTAATGTAGACTTATTTTTATGTACAGGATTTTTCCTTAAACATAGCAGAAGGAATTTTAGATTCCATGCATATTTACTGTTTCAAACTGGAGTGACTAATAATGGAATTCACAGCAACTAAAACATTAATGAAACTTTTCCTACAATTAAGGATGAGTCCGAGCTGTAATTTGCTTATTTCTAGTAGTAATGGAGTAGTGTGGACCTTTAGTGAGGCTAAGAGTTATATTCTCTTTTGCAATGCATTTGAGTGCTATAATAAAAATAGAGGAAAAAAATCAATCCATGTTATCTGCAGAAATACTGTTAAAAATATTACTCCTCTACCTCCACCTTACTACTTTGATTTTTAAGGTTTAATAAGGTCATAGGATATACTGTAATGAAAGTAACTTTTTCTCATACCAGGAGTAGTGCTATTAAAAGTCATTAGGATTTACTGTTCTTAGATTGCATAGCTGCTGTGCTGTTCATTTCTCTATAGGCTTTAATGTTTTATAGGGAGAAACACAGTATTATTTTATTCAGGAAATGGTTTTTCTTGTCGTTCAGTTCAAAGACGTATCGTGCCTTTGATGAAAAGGAAGATGTTGCTTTTACAAGATGTACTGACACTTAAGAGGAGACAGCAAAAAAAGTAAATTGATGCTTTTGTGTTTTAAAACTGACATATGGGTGAAGAGGCTTGCCCAAAGTAGGAACTAGATCAAACCTGAATCCATTAAGTCTGAAACTTTTATATTGAATGACAGTAATATGTGTTCCCCAAAAGTGATGTCTCTTTCCTTTTCCAGCTCCACTTTGTTTGGCAGCAGTGATGCACTCCAAGACTTCATTTTTCTCTGTATCTTTCCTGAGTCATCTTGTGCTTTCATATGGCTTGGTGGACACCAAAGGGCTTCACCCTGCAGGGTGTGAAATGCCCACATGTAGTTGGGATTTAAATAAGACATAAGGCTTATAGCTCCTCTTCACTTGTGGAGACCAAGGTCAGAGAATACCTGGAGGCATTTTGGGAAGGCTGTGGAAGAAGGAGGTTGTGCCTTATGCCTTGCAGTTGTGAGGGAGAGGAGCACTATACTTTTGAGATGATCTCTTTTAGCTAAGTTCTCCAGTTATTTTCCTTTTGATTTTCCTTTTATTTAATAAATAAATAGCTTAGAGATTTTCACCCCTAATATATGGGGACTTTTTACTCAAGAAAATAAGTCATAAATAACTCCTCTCACTTTTTAAATAAATGTTCACCCCCTTCAATTTATGGAGAGGTTTAGTTGGTGTGTTTGGTTTAACTGAGATTGTATTACACCTGATCACACCTGATTTCAGGAACTAATACAGATCCCATAGACCAAGCAGGACTCAAAGAACTTTGTTTATGGAGTCAGTTCATTGTACGGTAGCTGTTTTTATTCTAGCCCAGGGTTTTGGGTGGTAGGAGAAAAAATGAAATAATGTCTGAGAAATGTTTTTTACATGTGGTTGAAATTATTGTTTTGTTCGGAATTTTTGGTTAGAAGTGCAAACTTTTGTGATAAATTTATCTTTATTATTTTCAACATTTCTCCACCTTTGGACTTTTCTTTTCCAAAGAATTGCATGAGACTCTCCACTGTGCTAGCTTACTGAGTGGCTTGGGTGAAGACATGAAATTAAGCTGGGGGTTGGTAGGATGCTGGTGAGCCACAGAATTTCCAGGTTCCTCTGCCTTCTGCTCTGACACCCACTGCAGAAGAAAAAACCCACACCTGCATAGCTTAAGGTCTCTAAAAATTGCAAGCTATGGAAGAAGAAAATTAGTCTTTGCTCCTTTCAAGGATTTTAAATATTTTTGCAGTCTTGTAATTGCACTTTCTTCAATTGCTAGGATAATGACATTATAACAAAAGAGTTTTTTGATATGCAGTGTGAAATTCTGGGAAATTAGAGAACTCGTGACAGCATGATTTCCAGAACTGATTTCTGCCACATCACGACACTGTTGAAAATCAATTAAAAATCTGTTAAGCATTTCATTTGACAAAATATATATATTTGTCCAACTTTGCAGGTATATATGCTGACAGTGTGAATATTTAAATGCTTGCTGAATAGAGATAAATTTAAAGGTATTCTTAAAGTTTAGCACATGCTTACTTTGCTGAATCAGGAATATAGCCTATAAGTAGCTAGAAGCTGAAATGTGAAGTCAGTAGAAGTTACTTATGCGTGGTGGATCCTTCTTCGTTATTTTCTTTAATGTTTGAATATTAGTACTGATTATAAAGATTACTTGAGGGAATGGAAAACCAAAGGACAAATGACCTCACACTCAGACACTTGGTGAGCCACAGTGACAAAAACTTATTTCTTTTTAAAGTAAATCTATGAATTGAGATATTTAGTCTTTTTTTTTTTTATAAATTTGATAATGTTCATTTTTAGCTATTTGAGGAATTTTTCTTCTTACTACACTGGTATATGTTACAGCTATCTGTGTCAAGGCATTTGTATTACTAGCTATTTGATGCTTAACAAAACAGCATTTATCTATCAATATAGGTATGCTTTACATGCATGTATGTACGTATTTTAACCTTTTTTAACCTTGAAAAGCCCTTCTTTCTGCCATCCTTACTAAGATTAAGCAATGAAGTAGTTAAATAATGTGCAACAGAGGTTTTTCCCCTTACTATCAGAGTCAGTTCTGTCTCCTCCAACCTGCTTGCCCTTCCCCAGAATTTCTCTGCCTCTCTGTGACTCGGGGCAAAGGATCTGGATATATGGGCTGTGTAATTGTAGTTTATAAGCAAGAATACATAGGAGATATGACTCTTCTTTCTCTTCTGTCAGAATTAAAATTGCAAAGTATTTGTGTTTTTGAACACTGAACTCATGAAGCCTTTGTGAAGATGAAAAAGGTTGTGTGAAGAACAGTTTAAAGCTACAAAACAATTTGTTTTTGAGTTGTCTTGAATATGTGATTTCACTGAAATCAGTGTGGGATTGCAGAATCTGTGCTGAGAACTGGTGGTGCAGAGCCAGTTCCACCAGAAAAACTGGATACTCTCACCATGAGGAACAGCAGTGCTCCTGGAGAGGCAGGGCAAGTGATAGAGACTTTATATATTTTAGCTCTTAATTCAGTGCTGTATGTTTGCTGTTGTCCTTAACTTGCACGTGTTTTTGCCATGCTACTTGTAGGAAACAAAAAGGAAAGGCATTAAAGAAAGCTCTAAGCTCTAGGAAAAAAAAAGGTATTTCAGACTTACACTAAAGTTAGTGTCAGAAACTTACTTATCTATTTATAATTATTTTGTTAGTGTATCTAAAAATCCACAGTTTTTCTTTGGATCACGTGTCAATGTATTTTATCAATACATTGATATTTCTGATGACTTTAGTGCAGAATGAGTGTTATTTTTATCACATTTGCTGTGTGGTTACACTTGGTAAGAAAATGTGGGTAGTAAAACTTCCATGGCATTGTGAGCCATTAACTTTTTCTTTAAAGTACATTATTATTATGTTGCCAGTTATGTTAGTCAAACACATTATTCCCATGGAGCAATCTCACCTAAAGGCAAAAAGAGACAAAACAGCAACAAATCACAATAAGTGGGAATTTCGGGCTTTTGAAGCTGATTCAGTCTTACTCAAATAAGAATTAGGGGTAAAAAAAGGTCCAAGTTGTAACATACAGACTACAAAAAAAAAAAAAATATTGGAAAAGGGACAGAAGTCTTTGTTGGGCAAAGTGACAGCTAAATGAATAAGGAACCTGTACCAGGGGGCAGAGCATCTGATGTTTAAGCTTTTAAAAGGCTTTTAACAATTATTACCCAGTTCCTTCAGAAATTACCTTAGCAACTGTATGTGCATTACTGAATGTGGCAGCAGCTTCTGCATTCATAACACTGAGACTTCGTTTACAATGGTCCTTCAGCTCCCAAACATAGCACTTTGACTCGAAGGAAACTTGCTTCCCTTGAATATATATAGCCTGTTATTTGAAAAAGTTTTATTGATTTGATTACTCTTCCCTGAGAAAGCAGATGAAAAGAAACCACTGAAAGGAGATTAGCTTCTGTTTTGTCAATTCTTGAATATTACACATTTTATTAATGTCAGTTTAGGTTTTCCTGTTATTTTTCATAGTTGAAAAGGTAATGGAGATTTTTTCCATTTTTTTTTCCAGGCTTGAGACAGAACATTAGAACCTTCAAAATGATAGATTGATATTGTTGTGACACAGAATTATGGACTAGTGCTCAAAGTCAGAATTTGTAGGTTGGAATCCAATAATACCACAAGAAGTGCTGTGCTGAACGCTGATATTAAGGAAATAACAGTACTGTGTGACAACATCCTTCCCAAATCACTGGCTAGAGCTATTTGAAGAACTGGCTTCTAGGAGCTATAGTGACCAGTAAAGAAATTACGCTGAACTCGTGTAAGATGGATTTGAGGTTTTGTAACAGGCCACAGTTTAAAACAGAAGTATCTGCATCTCTTTGTTATTGCACTGGGTGCTTCCTTCAGTGGGGTCCAGGCTGTGACTTCAATAATTATGTGCATAGAAAAGTATTTTCATTTTCAGTGTGGAAAATTAACTTGGAGGAGAGCTAGCTGTATGATCCTAACAAGGATCCACAGGCAACAGAACAGCTTGTGGGCAGTGGCTCCAAGACACAGTAACTTTTGTGTGCATTTGTTGGAATTTATGTATGTGTGTAACATAAAAACATCATGCTTTTATTCAAGTGTATTAATATCTCATTCAATCAAGTGTTCATACTTACAAGTAGTCTTTGTCTTTATTCAGCCTTCAGATTACTTTGCACTGTGCTCATGAATATGTGCATGCATGTGTGCCTGTGCCCAGCACAAAGGAGAGGACGTAGATGCACATAGTCACAAACAGATATCTGGTCAGCCTTGAACAAGTTCAGTGAAGGTTCTCAGATTTTAGAAGCTAAACTTTCCTCAAGTTTGGTGTCACTGTAGAGTCATTGCATTGTCCTCATCCACAGATTCAGTGTGAATTAGGGACCTAAATGCTACGGAGGATTTTGGACGACTTCTTTGTGTTTCAGTTTCCTATTTATGAAAAGGGGGAATATCAGTTCTCTACCTAAAGATGTTATGAGGATACTTATATGGGAGACTGAAAATTCTCTTACACTATACTTAACGAAGTCCTAAAAAATGTGACACATATCTTTGTAATTATACACATGTATGACAAGGACATACACCAGTGTATCATATTTTGGAGAGCAGGGCAGAGTTAGAAAGAAGAAAGGAAAGAGGATTGGTGTAAAAATACAGTAGTTACCATGCAGTGAACAAGAAGGTGCAGTTTGAAATTTTCTACGGTATATGCAGAGATTTCCACAGAGACAGTGTGGGTACACACAATACCTTCTTGTTTGATTATACTCACGTATGACCATTATTTCTACTAAAAGAGATACCTATCTATGAATAAGTGCATATCTTTGTCTTGGCACTGACACTCTGGCATATGTTTAGATGCTAATCTCTGGAGCCTGAATGGCACTCCAAATGGGGGAAAATAAATAAACATGTCTTAGCTACTAGAAATTCAGTGAGGTACCTTTCATAAAGATTTTATCAGATAGCTCCTTAGGGCCTGGAAAAAGCGTCTTTTGATCTCTTAAAATCAATATGACATTCAGTATCAAAACACACATTCACCTTTTGAAAAGGGTAATCACTGTAATCAAGCTGCGTAGTCCAGCTGGATGCAAACCTATGGCAATATCACTGCCTGTTGCATGAGTGCCAGGCACAGCCACCAGGCAGCTTGAGCTGAGGGCATGGCAGCCAGGTTGTCTGGATCTGACCTCATGGTTCAGCAGCAAGGAGTTCAGCATCTTCTCAGTCTGTGCAGTCTTTGCAGTACCAGGTTTCTGTAATCCGTATTCATGTAATTAAGGATGTGCATGTTCACCATAGACTTTATCTTTCAATATTAACCTGTTGGATGAATTGCCCACGTAGCTGAGCTTACAGCTGAGAGCAGTTTCTCATATCTCAAAATATGTGACATTATTTCTGTATCATTCTCACTGTTCGCTACCTGGTGAACAATGTCTTGTGTAATCTCAGATATGTCAAAAGCAATGGGAAAACATTTACTTGCTTTTGAATATACATTTTCTTGTTAGGAAAGAAAATGTTTAAAACCTTTCCCAGACCTTTCAATCCCACTTGAGCTATTTGATACTAATGAAACATAAGTGGTGACATTTTTCCAGTCAATTTTGCAAGTGAAATGTAGTCCTAGAACTCCCCAAAGCACCTGTAATCGCTCACATAAGAAATGCTTAATTGTAGCTAACTACTTCCAGTAGATGCCCTTCTTTGCCCAGGAATTCTCCATTAAAATATATTAATTTGGAGTCTCTATTCTTCTATCTCTGCTTTGAAAATGGGGATCTAAAAGAGCTTTCTGAAAGAGTGAGATCCCAGTGAACCACAAAGCAAAAGGATCTTTTCTCTTTTTGAAAAGGAACTTAGATTTTTTTTTTAAAAAACAATTACCAGTCTAACTTTTTATGAAGGCTAGAATGCAAAGACAGTCTGATTTCTAGACCTGAACAAAAGTGCCTCCTGTTGATTGTATGAAATATAAACTATTGTCTCTCACAGGAAAAAATCTTCAAACACTTTCTGTTTTGCTCAAAACCAATAATGCCCTTGAAGTTAGCACAAAGTTACTAATTTCTACTCAATAGTCCATCTATACCAGATAGAAAAGTTAGACATCTTCATTCTTGAAGAAGTGTATTAAAAAAGAGAGGACATGAGGGGGAAAAAAATACATATATCCCATGAAGTCTCTCCTGAGGTTCCCAAAAGCAATTTGCCATTTGAATCTTGGGGGCTGTAAGAGTTGTGGAGCTGAAACCATAGAATATGTTATTTTGGCGAATGGAGCAAGTATATGCAATGTATTTACAATGGACTTTTATTCTTTATTCACGTAAGCATTCGGCAAGCTCTTTTTAAAATGCATTTCTTGTCCACAGCTGCTTGTCAGAGACAGCATATTCTAAATGCACAAAATCCCTTGGGTGTTAAAGGCATGTTAGGCATTTAGCAAGACATGAAAGGGATTTGGTGAAACTAGGAGGCAAATTGTGCTCCTGGTTATGGAAGGGAAGTGAGGGGTGGGCATTGGGAAGGGCCGCTTGCAAATGGTACTGACATTACCTTGGGTGAAACTGTTCTGTGCTGCTCCTGTCCTGTGTGGGGAGGGGAGGTGCAAGGTACACAGTGGCAGTTCTGTGGCCCAGTGCCTGAAGTGAAGATTTCCTTTGGTTTTACTCAACAGCAACATTCTGCTGATTTTCCGAATAAATTAATAATATTTTTTAAACTTTTTTTTTCTGAGACAAAGCCCTCAGGAATTACAACAACCGTATGAAATATAAATGTTTCCTCTCCCATTACATAAATGATGGATTAGCTTTTTGCTGAAGAAACCAAGAGAGTAGGATGTAAGGACAATTTGTGTAACTCGTGAAGTAGGCTGCGGTGTGTGGCAGCAGACTGTTATGAAACATGACACTCCAGGAAATATGATTAATGTGTGATGGAAACCCCTTGGCGGATCAGTTCACTGAAGCACATGTCCTGTCATGATAGTGCCATGGCTTGTACTGTGTGCGGTGAGCATCTGGCCGGAGATAAACTGTACTGCCTGCTGGAGTGTTATTTTTTTCCAGCAGTGTTCGTGAGTTGTTTTTTTTTTTTTTTTTTTTTTAAAGTATAACTAATAACACTAGACCTTCTTTGTCATTTATGGAAGAAAAGCATTTGCCATTTTTATCAAAAAGCAAGTCCTTGCAATAATTTGCTTTTTGATGAAAAGCAACAGTTTCAGGGTAGAAAAAAAAGTCCCCATCCTTTTCTGAAGCAAAATATGCCTGTGATTTAGAGCAAGAATGCATAGAGCTGAACGTGAACTTCTTGTTCTCGTACCGATTAGCAGCAGATGAGAAATATGCCACAGCAGCAATCATCTCTGTAATAGCTGTGGGATGCAAGGAAACTGCCAGTTTGCTTTATGAAGTAAAGTAAGTAAAATTGCCTCCTTGGCTTGTGCTTCACTGGGCTGGTATTTTGTCACTATTATGCTATCATTTTTGTGGAGCTAGCGAATACAGTTCTTAAACCAAGAAAAGGGAGAGCTATTTCCAAATTCCCCAATATGAATTTTATAAATCTGGTGTATCCAGACTCAGGTTCTGAATTGCATTAAGACTCTGCAGGAATTACACCCTGGCAGCTATTCAAGCTCCTGTTGCTGCATAAACAGAGATATTTATGAAAACAGACTAGCTTGGATCTGTTTGTCTCTTTTTGGTTGGTGATGAGCTAATTTTATTTTAAAACTCAAGAGTCTTTCCTACTTGGTGTATGAACGCACAGAGTGAACTCAGTGGAGCTGAAATTTCCTGAATTATAATAATCAGTAATTTTACCTCTGGCTCCAGGTTAGGGAGGAACGCTAGGTTAGACTAAAGGCGCTCTGACTTTATTCCACTTGACTGAGTCAGGCTCTTTTTGTGCGTTATATTACTGCAGGGAAGATTTACAAAGGTGGAAGACTCCATGACTTGCAATTGATGATGTTTCCTGTAATTTTGTCCCTTATATTTAACTGACTGTATTTAAGAGACTGTATTAGTTATCATTTTGGGAAAATTTTAATATCAACATAATTTTCCTCACTTTTTTAATTTGTAATGTAACTAAACTCTATTGTATTGTTGCATTTGTTGTTCTCGTGATTACTATTTCTAAACAGATATTACAGCAAAATATCTAAGAGTAAAATATATTCCAAATATGTTTTTTTCTTTAGTTGACTGAGGGGTAGGTCTCCCGTGTACTGAAAGAAAAAAGTTTTGGTTTAGCTTACCTACATAACAGCAGAACGAAAAATTTAGGTAATATAAACAGGTTTCATGAAGAAAATACATATTAAACCAATATGCTCAAAATAGTTTAAAAACAAACAAAAAAAAACCCCACAACACTTATAGGTGAGATATTAATTAAAAGTGCTTTGCTTTGTGGAAGCTTGTGGTTGGTGTGCATGAATACTAAGCTATTTCAAAAAAAAATAAGCATTTTCTCAATAGAGCTGATAAAATTTGTCAGCTTTTTCAAAGGAAAATGGGATCTTCATTGAGTTTTATGTGTTTATATGAAAAGTATCTTTTATGCACAATTTTAATATTAAAGATAAACTCTGAGAAACAAATGTCTCGATTACTTGCTAAAATATTTTGCTTTTTATTCACAAGATATCTTTTCTACAAAAATGGTAATTTCTTTTAAAAGCTTTTGCTTATTTTTTCCATGGAAAATAATCCTTTTTTTTTTTTTTTTTTTGCTAAGTTCTACCTCTGGCCTCCTTCAAACTGCACATTGTGCAGTTTGTTGCACAAGTTTGCTGAAAAGTGAAATAATTTCAAAAATACTGATGTGTTATTATTACTGCCCTGCTACTCCCCCAAGACTTCAGAGAAAAAAAAAAAAAGAATTAAAATGAGGACTGATGCTCATGAAACAGTGTGACCTTGGACTTATCTCCAGGACTGATGTTTAAATGATATATTTGAGGGCATTTCAAAGACAGTGGTGTCTAAGGTCTTCATATTTTGGGATTTCTATTTAAAGTAGAACAGCAGCAATGGAGGTATCATGGGCATATCAAGGGTGTGTTTTTTCACAAGTTGGTGGAAATTATTTCACTTTTCAAATGGAGAAGAGTCCTGAGCTGTAAACTGTCTCTCAAAGCTCTGTTTGCAACAGTGAAAGAACCTGAGCCTTTAATGAGTGTAAGCACTTCCATTTAATTTAGAGATTCCTATTTTGATCATCCAAATGGTTTCTTTCAGGCTGCTTTTCTTTGAAGCACAGTGCACCCAAAAATTGTATCTTGTTTTAGAGTAATGCAGCCTGCAAATTACAAGTCCAATAATAGATGTTTCCATAAAACAGAGGCTAAAACATAACTTAACCAATTTGTGTTAACTACACATATTAAATGTGGAAAAGTTATAATTTATAAGTGTATATGTGTATATATAAAAATATAAGATTTATTTCTATAATGAATTTTTTCTTCTCCATATTATGTACACAATATTAAAAAAAGCACAACACTTTAATTCAAAGAGGATTGTACAACACATTTTTATTCGATTTTTCACAATGTTTACTGTATCATATGGTTAACCTAGTAGGACCTGTTTGCAACTGTTCTGTTCCTACCGTCCTTTAAAATGTGTAGTGTAATATATGTAATTTCTTTTTAAGCATCTCAAGTTGTTTGTAATTTAGGCTTTGGAAACATCTCCCCACGCACACAAGGTGGAAAGATATTCTGTATCATCTATGCCTTACTGGGAATTCCTCTCTTTGGTTTTCTCTTGGCTGGTGTTGGAGATCAACTAGGGACAATCTTTGGAAAAGGAATTGCCAAAGTAGAAGATACCTTCGTTGTGAGTATGATGGCTGCTTGCTGTTCTAAATTCAACAAGTGTAACACACGGGGTATAGCTCATCCTTGTAACCAAATGTCTAGCAAAAGGTACAGAGAACATTGTAGAGTCTGTACATGTTGAACATTAATTGAGAATTGGATGCAGTCCAACATTTTCTACAATAATGATGAATAAAGAGCAAGATCCAAAACTTTTTTGTTTGTTTGTCTTGCCCTTAAAGTACTCTTAAGCTTACTGTGGTGTTTACCTTTAAAGACTATATTATAGACTTTGATAGGAAATCACTGGCACGTTGAGATAGAGGAGTGGAACTGTAGGGGTAATGCATGGAAGTTATTGCTGCTCTGGGTTGATTCACAGACGATCTTTGGTGTCAGTCTAAAATCATAGTCCTTAAAAATCTGTACACAGACATCAGCAAACTTGAGGAAGCGTCAACAGCCTGCAGACACCTATGTTTCCAGATTTATGGGGCTATAGGTGACTAATACTTTGGGCATTCAAGGGATCAGGACAGACAAAATGATACAGAACCTGCTTCCCAACACTGGACTCCTGTTTGAGGAGGCTTTGGTCTCCTCACTGAGCTGCAGGGTGTTCTACAGTTTTAAGGTATTTTCAGCTTCTGCTGAACCATGTAGCCTATTAAGATTCATGTCCTTCATTTTGTTTGATCCACGGATCTTTAATTAGTCCACACAACATGGCACAGCTTAAGTGGAGGAAGGGACCCAACAAGAGACTACATAAGCTTGTGCAGATATTGATAAAGTTAAGCCATAGCCTGTCCTTAACAACCAAATGCCTTAATTTATAGCAGATTAAATTATTGCTTATCTTAAAGTCTGCTTTACACATGATACTTTGAGCTCAGAATCAGAAAATTTTAGCAATATCATACTTTCTTACTACAGTAATTAAAAATATTTTTACTGATATTTTTGATGCCTAGAATAAATGACACAATGAAATATAAGAAAATGAGTTAAGTATTTTATTAACCTTTAATGAAATGCTATAGGTGTAGCTATTACTATACTATGTTCAAAACATTGATGAAATACTATGTCATTTGATGTGTAGAATGTATCATATATGGTGAACATGTAGTAAGTACCATAACTTCGTAGCTGTTTGCATCAAACCAATAAGTGTTAAAAGGACTGATTTTTTTTTGATGAAAGGCAAACTGGCTGTGCTGATATATTAGTTTACATATATATCATACATACATAAATATATCATACAGACATGCTGATATACATGTATATGTTTACATATGCAATACGTAAACACAGGCTTGAAAGCCAATGTTAGGAAAAAGCATAGCTGTTTTTATATGCGTGTGTTGTTTTCCCTTTCTTTCTTTTTTTTCAGTTCCAGATATCAGATCCAATCCTAATTAGTTACTGATAAATAACATTTAATTTCCACTGAGACTTGGCTAAAAAGGGCATGAACATTCCATGAGAACACGTTTTTATCCTTTCTGTTTTTCTGCTGTAATTGAATTTTAGCTTTTGCATAAAGGTACAAAATATGAGACCAACTTGTTTGTGTCTCTTAGGCTATCACTTAGAGGAATAATGGGTTTCCCTCTTTCTTCCCCTTTTCTTTGTTTAATAGGGTATATACACAACAAAGATGCCCTAACACAAAAAGAAGCAACTTGCCTCCTTTTGGCAATCTCTGAATTAAAACACTGATCTTTATGTTGCAGTCTGGAACACTCCTTCATTCATTCTTTAAAAGAAGAACAAGGAGACACTGGGTCAGAACAGGGCATTTCATGTTGCCATAACCTGACCAGCTACTGGGATTTGGGTTGCAAAAGCTAGACTTTGGTCCTGCTGATTGAAAACATATCTTCCATTGGCACTTAACATAAATACAAGAAACCATGCATCGTGAATAATCTGGTCTCTTTTTGGTCTGCTTTTTTTAAAGGTTACAGTTTTATGTAGCCCCTAGTTTCCCTTAATTTAAAGCAATATGCCCTGGATGCATGGAAGACTCTGGAAAACTGTACTGAGAGGAAAATTGTCAAATTGGTAGGGCATGTCAGATGTGACTTTGAAATGGTCTGTTTTAGATTTGTTATGATTAGAAAATAAAAATAAAAATCATTAATAGTTTACACAACAGACAAAACACTTTTCTCATTAAATCTACAGATGATCTCAGGCTGCAGAGAGCTAAAAGTTGGAGGACAGAATTAGAATTCAAAGTGATCTTGAAGATTTTGAAAGGCAGAATGAATATATAAGATTCAGTTCAAAAATGACAAATTCAAAAGACATGAAAGAATAATGAAATATTCAATTACATATCAGTAAACAGTTGTCTGGGTGCAGTTTTGTAGTGATGTTCTGAGGCCTCTAGGGGCTCCTTCAGCTAGTACTGGAGAGTGTTGTACTGTTGTGAGAAAGTGTAGGTCACAGTTAAAGGCTTAAATAGGAGTATAAATAGATTGGATGAAAGGATCCTTTCTTATGTTCTGTTTTGCTGTAGTATGTCTCACTTTTTGTCCAGTTTTGAGAACCACATCTAAAGAAATGTGTGTATTGGCTGGATGGAGGTGAGGGATAGCAACGAGAGTTGAGTGGGTGAGGTTAGACTTGAATAAGTGCATTTTTTTTGGACTAAAGAATATATGACAGAAGACACCTGTAAAAGCTTGCTGGAAAGAGTGAAGTAGCAGTTGGTCTGCCCTGGATGAGACCATAAGTAGTAGACTTAAACAGAAGCAAGTGAGATGCAGGGTAAGCATTGAGAAAACTTTCTACTGAAAATAAGTTAACCTTGATTGCATTGCCTCACATGTCTTGTATGCCACGGCTTAGGTGTGGTCATTTTTAGTTTTGAGTAAGGTTTGGAAGAGAAGATCCCTTAATGTCCCCTCTATTACTATCTCAACTCTGTTTTCTATGGTTTTGCTTAGTTATCTCTTTCATTAAAGAGAGAAATATATGATAAAAATACACCATTTTTATTTAGTTATTTGTGGATGCAAAAAAAGCAGAGAGATACCAGGTGCAAGCACTGCTTGAAGCTTACTCAAATTTTGTCCTCACTCAAACTGTATCATGATCAGCTGTTAATATTAATGAACGTTGCACAAGCCATCCACTCATCCGACCACAAAGAAGAGTCCAGCACTACTTTGCATTTCCTGCCACCAAATGTTTCCTAGGATAGTCATATTTGCTTTGAAAACACTTTCACAATAAAACAATGCTTTGATTTTTCTGTTTGAGAACTAGAATGTCCTCTTGAGCAATGAGGTGCTTATTGTAGGTGATAGGTGTTTATATATAGTGGCACAGTTTTATTAACAATGGGTTTCCTCTCTTTCCCTTTCCCTTTCTTCCATAGAAATGGAATGTGAGTCAGACAAAGATTCGCATAATTTCAACAATAATATTCATACTGTTTGGCTGCGTGCTGTTTGTTGCTCTTCCTGCAGTTATATTCAAGCATATAGAAGGCTGGAGCACACTAGATGCAATTTACTTTGTGGTTATCACTTTAACTACCATTGGATTTGGTGACTATGTTGCAGGTAAGATTTTTCTCATTGCTCTTTATCTCATGAAATTTTGCACAGCGATGTATGTTTTGTATTTTTATGTCTTTGGGGGGAGCAGGGGAACACTGAAACAATGGTGGCAGGGGTGGTTTTACCATTCTCTCCCAGTTTTACCCTTCATCATTCTTGTGTCAAGCCCTGAGAGACTGCCACCTTGGATCTTGTGGCTGACTACATTCAAGAGGTGGGATGATGAAACAGTCTCCCTCTGACTACATATACTCCTTTTTTTTCTCTGTTGTACTGTTAAAAAGATGTTTTACCTGATTTTAGATTTTTTTTGGCTTTACAGATTGAGAGAAGTACCAGAACAATTACAGTATTTTAGTCTGCTGAGTATTTTTACTTTAGCAGGAGTCCTTTAGTGTCTCATTTTGCTCAGTTATATATGAAACTTAGTTTTTGTGTGCACATTTTGCTTTCAAAGTGTTGTTCCAGATTTATTCTTCTGCTGTTGAAATTCTGTTTCTGTTTTATCTTTCTCTACTTTGTTTGCTCTGTATGCATTTGCCCACGTGTGTTTTACAGTATAAGAAGTTGTAGCACAGCGTATAGATAACATGACCAACACCTGGTTCTATTAATCTAGACTGGATTAGTTAAAAATAAATTAGACAAGCTCAATTTGAGAAATAAAAATAAGCTTTATTATCTACACCATTTTTTATTTCTTGAAAAGGTGTAAGATCTCCGAGTAGGACAAAATATATGCTGTCTGTATTGAGAAGGTGTGTTGAACCAGTGAGCTGGTGAGGTTAGGATTACAAATTCAGTTTCATGCTGTGAGTCCAAGACTTGCTTTCCTCAGCCAGATTGTTCTTATTTTGATTTTGTCTTCAAGAATTTGTGGTTCTGAACAGATTCTGACCAGCACCAAATCAAAAAATTATGCTATTTCAAAGCCAAGAGTATGGGTGCTTTAGACTTTCTTTCCTTTGGTGTACGTGTGTAGCAGGGAATAAAAATAATAATGTATAAATGCCTGGCTATATTTACTGTAAGAAACCATGTGAAATGGCCCACTTTACTCTAACTGGAACACAGAGTACATTCATCATTACTCTCATTATAAAATTTCTGCAGATTTTCTATTTGTAGACCACTTGATATTGTAATTTGTTCCTACATGATGTCTGGTTTTTAATTTTACCAGGAAACACGTTCCCTTTCTACAGAATGTTCTTGAGTTATGTTGATCTATACCTTGTGGCCTTTTATGGTCTTTTTGCATATTTTTAAGTTCTGCTTTAATGGTGATATCGAAATGCTGTGAATATTTTCTATTTACTTTTAGAGCAATATGCAAGACACTCATTCATTCTGTAATATGCTATTGCCTTTGAGTTTCAGTGTGTAGGAATTGGACTCATACTTGCAGTGAAAGCTTAAGCAAAGAGGTTTAGACCATCTCCATCATCACTGTGAGTTTAATGTGGCCTCTAGATTGTCAACTTCATCTCTGACAAAAAAAACAATAAGCTTCATTGTTATCTTCTTTGTGTGGACTAACATACTCAGTTGACAGCAGATGACTAGATGACTGACTCCTGCAGTTGACACGCAGGAGAGAAGGGATGCCATCCAGAAGAACCTTGACAGGCTTGAGAGATGAACCTCATGAAGTTCAACAAGGCTGAGTACAAGGTCCTGCACATGGATCAGGGAGACCCCAAGCATGAATACAGGCTGGGAGATGAGTGGGTTGAGAGCAAACGCAAGGAGGTGTTGGTGGATGAAAAACTCAACATGAGCTGGCAATGTGCACTTGCAGAAAGCCAGCCATATCTTGGGGTGCATCAAAAGAAGCATGGCCAGCAGGCCAGGGGAAGTGATTCTCCCCCTCTACTCCTCACCTGGAGTAGAGCATTCAGCTCTGGGGCCCCCAGCATAAGAAGGATAGGGGCCTGCTGGACCGAGTCCAGAGAAGGGTCATGAGGAAGATCAGAAGGCTGGTGCACCTCTCCTATGACAGGCTGAGATAGTTGGTTTTGATAGTCTACAAAAGAATAGGCTCCATAGAAACCTTATGGTGGTCTTCCAGTACCTAAAGGGGGTCTGTGGAAAAGATAGGGAGCCTCTTTATGAGGGAATATGTAGTGATAGGACAAAGGCTAATACTTTTAAAGTAAAAGAGGGTAGATTTAGATTAGCTATAAGGAATAAATTCCATCATACTAAACTATTTTAAAAGGAAAATTCACACTGCAAATTTTAAATCAAGCTGATAACTTAGCGCTTAAGACAAATGTTTTCTTATTAATTTTGAGAAAGCGTGCAGAATATTTTGCAAGCTACCAAATTAGTAAGCTGTCTTCATGATTTCTTTGTTTCATTGTGGTGGTTTGTTTGTTTTTAGGTAAGCCATAACCACATTGTAGGCATTAAATACCATTGGTGTTTTGTTGTGGACCTTAACTAGAACACTCTAACACAGAAGTTTAGAAAAGCTGAGTGCCAGAAAATAAGATGAAGCAAGTAGGGATAAGGCATGTATTGGTGTAAATGGCTGTAGGGGAGGTTGTCATGATGGAACATAAGCATTTCATCTGGCAGAAGCATCTGACATCGTTGTGGATCTAGAGCAAAACCATTTCTTGGTTTTGGTTTGTCACAGTGAGTCGTGCATCATGCAGAAAGCTACTGCAGTCCACTTATAAGTGCTTAGGTGAGCAGCCACTTGAAGAGGAAAAAACCAAAACGTTGACATTAACTTAGTCCTTTTCTTTTCTGTTTTTTTTTTTTTTTTTTTTTTTTTTTTTTTTGTCTGGGAAGGCATGTTTCTTAAATAATATTTGGAGTGTAAATTGCTTTCTACCACTCAGAAGAATAGTCAAAACTAAAGCAGTGTCATTTCAGTTTGCAATTATAATGGAGTGTACTTCTAGAACAACAACAACAAAGGCAATTCTTGTAGCAGATTGGAGCTCCATGGGATATTTCATAATTATGTATGATAATTATGTATTATAATAATTTTTGTTTCATAAAGTTCCCTCAAACAAAACAAAATTCCTATTTGAGAATTTCCAAATATTCTGGTAATTATCTTATCTTTCTGGGAACTGTCATCCCAGAGGAAAAAACAAGTCTGAAAGTCCTGGATAGTAATGTCATGGCTGCGATAATGGGTTAAGAGAAATATTTCTCACAGTATTTCTCTTTTCACTAACATGGAATTGGCTGCTGCCTGGCACCACTGGATTTGAAAGCCAAAGAGAAGCCTTGGAGAACTTTTTTAAGAAGTAAAGGAGAGTGTTTCCCAATAGCTGTACCAGAAGGGAACCAACAGGAGAACATGGATTATGGATTGTAATGGTATTAAAGGTTGTAGGGCTGGCTCTTACAATATAAATTCTTGTACAGTTCTCCAGATTTTTTCTACAAGAGTCTTCTCATTTTTACTGGAGAACAAGCATTCAGTTCCCAGGAGCCACAAGGCCAAAACATCCCCTTTTGTATTGAGAATCTAAGTTGCCATTTGGACCCTATGGAAATTTTAGCTTCAGTTTCAACTAGCAAGAGAAGTCCTAAGGTAGATGTAAAAGGCTGATCATTCAGGGCGTGTGCAAGGAGAGAAAAGGTGAACAGTTTTTGTATTGCATGTTCAAGAAAATACATGGATAATATTCCAAAAAAAAAAAAATAATAACAACAACAAAAACCAGATTTTTTTCTTTTTAATTGGGGGTGGGGGTGGAAGGTGGGGTTGATTTTTTGTTGATGGGGAAATTGAATTTTTAATGTCTTTCTATCCTTTCTTTAATATTTTTTTTAATAACTGAAGAAAGTCTACCATTGTAGCTTTTCACACACACAAATACACACAAAGGAAGTAAGAAACTGTCTCTTGAAAATCATGCCATACTGATTCAAACATAGCTTATCTTGTTTTCAGGGGAGACCATGAATAATACTACATAAAAAGCAATCAAGCTATTATTATAAATATTCAAAAAGAGGAAAGTAAGAGGACTTCTCACATCATTTTTTAGTATAATGAAAGATAATGTTGTCTACCAATGTTAGCAATGAGGTCAAAATATATGTAACATGACAATGCATTGGTCATATGTGCAGATAAATCCTTAAATATTTCTGGAGGAGATAGTCTAGCAGCTATCAAATATAAAGTAATCAGATGCCCAAACTTGACAGAATTATGTGAGGGTCAGAAATATTAATAGCACGTCAGTAGTCTGTTTCACTAGCATAATGAATAAGGTTATGCTGCAATCAGTCCAGTTTAAATAATCACAGACTTTTGTGAGTCTTCAATTTTAAAATGTTTTCTAAGGCATTTTTTTTATTTTTTTTTTTTGTTGATCTGTGATTTTTAGCTTATCACTTCTTTACTGTTTTGGGCTGTAATTGAATTAGGTTTATTGCCATTTTATCATATATCTGGGTCTGCACTGAATTACTTGGAGGGACAGCTAATTTGTAGAATACTTTCAGAATTTTAGTCTCGTTTAACATCACTGAACTGAAACACCTTACCTTCTGGTCATAGCAGTCCTATTGATCTGTGCTCTCTCCTGCTGGCATTGTCTTTTTTGGCATTCAGAAGTGCTCTTTGTCACCTCAGGAGTTCATATCTGCTATAAGGGCTATATAGTGTGAACCATGTAGGCTGTTTTAAGCTTAAGTCATCATGCAGTGTTTCACTCAATTTCTGTACAGGACAGTGTGGAAAGGGTGTTTTATAGCTGTGCCCTGTATTCTGAAGTAGCTCTCCATTTTCCACTGAGTGGTATCAAGTAACTTGTATAGCCAACATTATATTCTTTCTTGCAGATGGTGCAAATGTTGTCTTGTCCCCAGCATGCCGCTTCTTCAGGTCTCTGCATAAGCTAGCCTTACTCTGTCCCTTTTTGCAGTTCTTCGAGGTAATTCCTTTCAAGGTACAGGGCCAAACCTCCATGTTTCTTTGGAATGGGACAAATGAAGTTTCTGGATTATGCCAGTTGCCCATGGTGCCAGGTTTGTCATGACTGATGGACAAGCTACTGATTGAGGGATGGCTACTTGTTAAACTTTAAGTTGTGCTTAAATTTAATCACTTTTTTTATGCTCAGAATGTGTACTGTTGAAAAATAATAAAGTCCGTTCCTGGTCCGAAGGGCTAGTTTTGGAATAACACAAGTTTATGCTAACATGGAATTAAGATACTCAACATCAGTTTTTTTAATTCTTTATATTCTTATAGTTTTGAAGCAAAAATGCGAACAAAAAGATACTTTAGAGATAATTATTCTAAAGTCTCTAAATCTAGAATTCTGTGTTTGTGTCAGCTATGAAAGGATAGAGAAAAGAGTGGCAATGATAGAAAATACTGTTTACTTAATTTATGTAATTGTTTGATGTAAATATATATATATACATATGCATAAATTTAAGCCCAATCATGTACCCTATAAACAGAATCTGTCCTAATGTACATGTATGTCTGAAATCTTCTTGAATGCCATCCTTCACTAAAACATAAAACTTCTTACCTCAGAAAGGAAAGGTACTTGGGCCATAAAAAAAAAATCTGTCTTCCATGAAAAATCCTAAATCATTTAAAAGTTGTTTGACAGATGTAAGAATGGTGGTAGCAGCAATGCAAAATCTGTGATGAAGATGAATGAGAAAGCTCTTTGATTTTTTTTGTTGATTTCTAGGGAGTTTGGAATCAAATATGTACCACAAAACATCTCAGCAATAAACTGAGGCTGCTCTTTGTAAAGATAAAGGCAGTGAAAATTCTAGTTAGAGCGGGTGCACACCAGTTGACCAAATCTCTGGGAAAGTAGATATATATCTTTTGTTTGTTTAAAGCTATTTCTGGTAAAGTCCAAACAAAGTCGGACAAAAGTTTTGTCCCTTGGCCCACAAAACAAATTTTGCCAAACACTGAAATTCAACTTGCTTCTCAGCATTTTGCTTCCTAAGGCGTTATGTAAAATCTGCTTTGCAAAAGACAGATGATAGCATTACTAAAAGTGGTGCTATGAAAAATTCATGCAAATCTATCATGTTGATATGCTTTTTACAGTGTTACTGGTAAATTCATTAGATTAATTATCTCACACTTCAGTACAAATATATTTATGTGTACATATACATACACAAATATATTTGTACACATTTATGTAAATTGCAATTCAGTAGTTAATGAATTTCATTTACTTTGAACTCAGTACAGTTGATTTTGATTTTGTTTTCCTACCTATGATATTGTGTTACTCTATGACACTTGAACATTTCTGCTGAATTCCTCCAATAGTTACAGAAGACAATACTTATCTCAGGATGAATATCCTTAGGTATATCTTTCTCCCTGGTCTTCCTTAAATTGAGACCTCACCAGGAGTCCCTGAAATTCATAGATTCAAGAGCTGATGAAGACTTCAGCTGTCAAACCTTTCTAGAGGGTCCCTTGCAAACTTTGGGAAAGCTGAACTCATTTGGGCATGGCTAGATGGAGCCATCTCCTGGCCAGACAGCAGAGAAAACTCTTAATTGAAGACCTGATCTGGTAATTAACCTTGCTGTAAACAAATTACATATGCATGATGAAGGAAGTGCTGCCTGCAGACGGATATATTTGGGTTCCAGTTCCCACTTATAAACTTCACACACTGGAAATTAGAAATCTGGCGAGTGGATACCTTACATTGTATGTCTTTGTGCATTGTATGAACATACAAAGAATGTGAACCAAGGAGTGTGGTTCGTTGCTTACTCCTGATAGAGCTAAGACATGGTGGTAATCAACAACTTTTTTGAATGACAGCAGGACAAGTCATCTGTAAATCCTGTTTTACTGCATTGACGCAAGGTGGATGTTAACATATTTCTTTTTCTGATATTTTGCTTATCTTGGGGTGTGACAAACTCAGCCTTTTGAGTGAATGGCTGTCTTCTGTTCTGTTCTGATAAAGCCCTGTCTTGTACTGTATTTGTGACTGTACAAGTGTAGAAGTATTCATTTTTGCAGTATGGATTTCATCTCTTAGGCAGTTGAATAAACCACTATAGCTCAACAAATTTTATTTATGAAAGGGCTTATTGACATGAGAAAAAATTTCCATCTATGAGGAATCCCACACTAAGATACTAGTCAGTAAAATTCTTTGTTTGCATGTAATCTGTATGGTGATTAGATAACAAGAGCTAGGAAGAACGCTGCTCTTCATGAAAGGGTGTAAAGAGCATTTTCATTTGGCTGTTTCAGTAAGCAGATATGCAAATTTCTGTTTTCAGCAACTCAGATGAAGAGTATTATTTTATTTGTCATAGTATAGCTGATCTGCAAGTTTAAGACTTGTGTTATTGTACTGCAATATGTGAAATATGAGTTACTTTGTGTTGTCTGAGAACTCTGGATAAACATAACTTCATTTTATTTTTTTATTTTTATTTTGGGAGAGAGTGGAGGGTAGAATAAAGCATCTGTTCTTTATAGTTGTATTGGACCTAAAAGTTCCATTACAGACATCTCTGAAATTTATCCTTTTTTACTTCAACACTTGGAAAGAAGAAAGTGTCTGGTTCTTATGGCAGTGGGATTCAAAAAAAAAAAAAGTTGCCTCCAACTGCCAGATATTTTATCCTCTTACTTTTTTTATTTTTTTTGAGTATGATCAGCTCAACTCAAGTCCCTGTAGCCTGGTTTCCTCTTCAGTAAAAAGGAGATGGCAATGTTTGACTGCCCAACAGGGATATTTGGTAATGCAGGTATTATTCTTCTCTACTAGGGTTAAAGGATTCATGTAATTGAGATGTGCTTCTAAGTCTTTGCAAAGCCAGATTTCTCAGCATAAGAACATACTCCAGAACAACACTTAATTTTGTACTGCATGTCTGTTTGCAGCAGGTGGGAAATCCTTTCATTCAAGCTGTCCTCAATGACCTTAAGTGTCCTCCACCTTAAGTGATGGTATCTCAAAAGCTGAATCAGTTTGTCAGTGTTCATTTTAAATATTGTGAAAGATTAGGAAATATTGTGTACATTCGCATACTACTGCTGATCTCTTTTTTATTTTTTATTTTTAGAAAAATAATTAATTTTAAAATACTTTTGCACCTATAACAATTAAGTGTGCTTTATTCTTAACTTCATTGTTTTTCAGGGGGATCAGATATTGAGTACCTAGATTTTTATAAGCCAGTGGTGTGGTTCTGGATCCTTGTTGGGCTTGCTTACTTTGCAGCTGTCCTCAGCATGATCGGAGACTGGCTAAGAGTCATATCAAAAAAGACAAAGGAAGAGGTAAGAACATTTTGAAAGGAGAAGAAATACTGTTTTTTAAAAACTTTGATTAGAAGTCAGGTGAACTTACAACCCCTTTTATTCTTAGGGAATGGGACAAAGCTGTCTGTGTATTAAATATATGCTGCAGCTCAAATGGCGTTGTTGTACCAGTCTAGTCCAATGTACAGTGAATTTTATGTGGCTGCATATAAATTTAAGTGAACTATTGTTGAGTGGTGTTTACACAATTATGACTGAGTTAGAGGAAAATTTATCTGAAAGAATTATTCTAGGTGGTAGAATAGAGTCGGTGATTTTTGAGGGAAAAAAAAATCATTCTGCTTTTGTTGTTTCTGTATGGAATGCAGATATATAAAAAAAACAAACAAACAACACTGAATAGTTATATTCAAGATACCTTTCATCATTTTACACTAAGAGAATGTTTCCTATTATGTAAGGTATTGAAATGAATTATTTAAATATGTTTGGATGTATTTTAATATAATTATCTTCAGCAGCATGCATAGCTATTAGTAGTCAGGTGCATTGTAAACGTGTATTATTTCAATGATGATACAATATTTTACTTTCAATTTTTTTTTACTTTTAAGTAAAATTTACAGAAGTAAATTTACTTCTGTCACTTAAAATATTCTGGCTTCTAAAAATGTTAGAGGATAAATAAAACTTTGGTGACAATTAACACAGTTCAAGTTTCACTAGAAGTTTCAGAAAGATATTAATTTTGTTTTAAGCAACATATTATTTCCCTCTATTTTAACTTCAGTTCCTCTGCACATGTCAGTTCATTTGTGTTATTTAAATAGAAAAAATCTTTTTTTTTTTTTGTGAAATGAATGGTTACTGTGCAATGGCCTGCTACTAATGTTTCTTTAAATTGTCTCTGTAGCTGTAGGGCATGGCATCAATGTCTAGATGTAATCAATGTCCAGATGTAATCTTGACATTGCTTGAATTCCCAAAGTCCTTACTATAAAGGGTAACTTACACCCATATATCTTCACTCATTACAGGCTCCTTGGATCATTTAGGGTCCCTGCTTCTTCCTGACCAAAGGGCAGCGGTGATAGTAAGAACAGGCAGGAGGGTATGAGCTGGGCACTCGGGCAGGATTGCTAAGTCCATTTTGTGAGATCTGTAACCTTTTTGCATTGCTCTTGTTATGCTTAGAGCTCTTACGGCTACTTACAGCTAGTGACAGCATTGTGGCAGGCCTGTTCTAAGGAAATTTTTGCTAAAAATTTCATAAACGCTTATCACAATAAAAGAATCAGGAGCTAACTAATGAGAGAATGTAGCTCCAAAGCAGAGGACACTATTTGATCAAATTTATTTAAAGTATGAGAACTCATCTTTTGCCTCTGCTCTGCAAATCTTAAATTACATTTATAGCTTGGTTTACACAACTAGCTGTTCTAGCATCCTTCACAAATATGGAGCAGGACGTATTGCACAAGTGTTCTCATTTCCAGATTCAACACTTTACAGGATCACTATCTTGTGTTCTGGAAGAGCATTGAGGGCATCTTTATCAGTCAACCTGCATTATGTCCACTGTCTGCAGGGAAACCAGCAGGTCACTTCAAATGGCATTAGCCAGTATTGTTTTTGTGTATTAGTTTGAATTTAAGAATTAAGTACATCTAGCCCATTACTTTGTCTGCACTGGGAAAAGTAAGAGTTGGACAAGTACATGTGGTGTTTCCCTATTGTCTAACTGTTCACAACTTGGGTCAATTCCTAAACTGCATTTAGTTTCAAGAGTGGTATTAGTTCTGGGCTCCCCAGTACAAAAAGGGAGACAGGAATCTCCTGGAAAGAGTCCAGAGGAGGGCCAAAAAGATGATATGGGGCCTGGAGCATTTTCCTGATGAGGGAAGGCTGAGAGACCTGGGTCTGTTCAGCCTGGAGAAAAGACTGAGAGGGGATCTCATCAATGTGTATAAATACCTGAGGTGTGGGAGACAGGGATTTGGCCAACCTCTTTTCAGTGGTTTGCGGGGACAGGGCAAGGAGTAATGGTCACAAGATAGTGTATAGGAAGTTCCACACCAACATGCAAAAGAACATCTTCACGGTGAGGGTGATGGAGCACTGGAACAGGCTGCCCAGGGAGGTTGTGGAGTCTCCTTCTCTGGAGATATTTAAGGCTCATCTGGACCCCTACCTGGGCAGCCTGCTCTAAGGAGCCTGCTTTGGTGGGGGGGGGAGGAGGGTTGGACCTGATGATCTTTCGAGGTCCCTTCCAACCCCTTCAATTCTGTGATTATGACTAGGGCACTATGACTTGGGGCTATGCAAAAATACCTTGTTCAGGCTTCACTTTGCAGCACTTCCTCATGCACTAGTGACACAAGCTAGTTCTTCATGCTACTTCCTGAAATGAATCTGGTCTTTAATCTTACTTTTCTCACACTCTTCTATTAAGCAGTAAGATCTCTGGATAAGATGCTATCTTGACTATATAATTGTACATAGCACTGAGGGTTCAATCTTGTTTAGAATGTCTCATTATCCATGTTATTATAATGATAATATATTAAGAATGTTTGAATTTTGTCTTTTTTTCTTATACTGAAGACATTTCAGTATAGGCTCAGAAACATGAATTGAACAGTCATAGATTTCTAACATATTAAGTATATTCCTAGTTATATGAAGCAAAACTCAAAATTTCCCAGGCTATACAGCACAGTGCTATGCCAGAGTTTCTTTCCTCAGGCACCAGGAATGTATCTCCTCTTTCCTCTTTCAATTCTTTCTCACCTTTGTAGCCTAAACAAGCATATTCATTTTGTCTACAAAAAGGAAAACCTCATTCTTCAGATATATCCAAATTCTCTTGGCTGATGCAGGTATTAAGGATTTTGCTGTATACAAGTGTCTCATGTGTTTTAGGTTAGATTAAAGACAGACATAACATAATTCGTACCATTTGTTCAATTAATCATATCCCTGTTGTTCAGAAATATTCCCCCACTTTTTAACCCATTGCTTAAGCATGTCTGAAAAAAATGCATAACAAAAAATGTTCTAGCAGTAACTACTACAGTGTCAGAAATGTGGGAACAATTTGAGAAAACAGAATCATGGCACAGTACTATTTGTGTGCAAGTTAGGAAAAATGAAATATTTCTGGATTCTATCCTAATTTTGTAAGAAGAAATTTGTGTTCAAATATAGTGTATTTTGCTGTGAGATGAACTGTTTGATTGAACAGAAGCATTGTACAAGTATTCACTTTACAAGTAACATTTTATGACTTTAAAACTGCTGTTCTCAGCTCATCTTTGCTATCTGTCCAGGAAAATTCGAGTGAAAAAGTTGAGACAGTTCAGTGGAAATGTAGTCATTAAATCTCTTCTTTGCCAGCAGAAGCCAGAGGACACTCTGAATTTCTTGAATTATCTGTTTTTTCAGTTAAGCTTAAATTTATGATGGTCTGTTCCAGCTTCTGTGGATGCAGATTATAACAGAAGAATCTATCTGTAGTTCAGATAATAGAAATAAGTGCAATGGAAAATCCTAGTCATAAGCATGACTTTTATTTTTTTTACTGTTTTTTTAAGGAAACATTATGTCAGTTTTTGGGGGGAATAGCTCATTATTCCCAGAAACAGCCTTTAACATTGGAAGCCATGCTATATACTGAAATCTACTGAGACAGAGGCTATGATAAAATCTATAGGATATATCACAAGGATCACTGATTCCAACTCCTGGGATCCCAAAATATGACCACCCTCCACCCCAGAAAAACAAAAAATGTTATTGTTTACTTAGAGTACATATTATGTAAGGAAACCTCCATATTCCAAGAAATTGTTGATTATGATTATCATCTAATTTCCTGTTCAAATTTTTCTCTTTACTAATGCTGTTTTATTGTTCTTAAAAGCAGTTTACATGAGGATTTGTGGTAATAATGCATTATAATGTTCAACAAATAAAATATATATATTTTTCATGATACCACCAGAAAAGTTTCTCATATGCATAGTGGAGTTGAGATTAAAAAAAAAAATCTGGTCAGATATTCATTGATCCACAATAATGCTGTATTTTGATATTAAAATACAGATAGCCAGAATGTCTTTCGGTTGCTCAGGTGGCCTTTGTCTCCTGAAATATTCTTGAGAGTTTTGAATGCCTCAGATGGGGAGGGAAGTGAAAGACAAGTAGAGGCAGAAGTGGGAGTTTTAGAAGGATAGATCTGCTGCTGGAAGCAGTTCATACAGTAAGATAGATGAAGTGTCAGAAAGTCATTGGAACATGCTGTGTGCTAAAATCTTAAGTAGGCGATCTGTCTCTGAAGTTCAGCTTCAGAGTACTAGCATGCCTGAAACTCCCCCCTATTCATTATTCTCTGTACTCTGATTACTCAGAGCACTTACATAGTCTTCTGATTTTAGTCGCTTTGAAAGGTAAAATTTCAGCAGGATTTTTTTTTCCTTGTCATATTTTCTTTTACCTCAGTATGCAGCAGCTTCTGAATTTCAGTGTTTCCTGCAAAGATGCCTGCCCAATCAAGAATCTTAGTTATTTAGGCTATAAGTTTCAAATTCCCATTTATAAGATTAAGTGCTTGCATCCCTTGGCCTCAAGTTGTTTGTTGGCATTTGTTACGCTCTAGTCCATTCAAGCTCTAGACTCCATTTAAGTCAATGAAGATGTGATTAACCTCCACTGTAGATTTTAACATCTGAACTAGTAATCTACATTGTCTTTATAGTCGCTGGAAGGAAATGACTGTTTCTAGTATGATCTGTTCAAATTTTTTAAGGTATCTACCTTAAGATGATGAATTATATCCTCAAAGAGCCTGTTCTCTTCGGTGTATATCAAGAGCCCACATGAATGACATGTGTTAGATATCAGCTCAGTTTGGACAAGTGATTTTTCATTCTGGGTGTTGTTCCTTTGAATTGAATGACATGGTTCCAGCCTTAATGACCAAATCTAAAACTTGATGAGAAATAGCACATTCATTTCTTGTGAAAATTCGAAAGGTAACTGTTATCTTTGGTATTTATAAACAATTTGATTCATCTGAATCATCATTCTGTTTAATCCTTGGCACCAGTGGCAGATCTGTCACTCATGTCTGTCAAAACAGAATTAGGCTTGTCATGATGATGCCATGGAGATTATTGCACTCTGTAGTATTTGTTGTCTTTTCATTTTACTATAGCTTAAGGCTAAATGCATTCATACAGCATAGGGGGCCCAAACTTAAAGAGAAGGTGAACCTTGTATTTCCTGAATGTGTAGGCATTATGCGTGGAAATGGTATGGTATCTCCGTCTTGTTTTATTATTTTTATTTTTTTAAAGGAATTAAAATTAGTCATGTCTGACTTGACAAAACAGCTGAGCCAAATTTGTTGCTCATCCATGCTGAAAACACTGGCCTTCCTTTCTCCCTGCTTTATCCTCTGTCCTTCCCCTGGCCTTCTCCCCAGTTCTCTGTAGTATGCTACACCTCTGACTTAGCAATATATCTGGTGATTATTTAATTGTAAAATGAGTGGACTCAGCTTGCTAGGAAAGGGACATAAGAGTTTTGCAAGACTTCAGTGAATTCAATCAGCTTAGCAGGCAAACAGGCCTCAGAACCTGCTCCATGAGGGTATGTGACTGAGGAGGAAGGAGGCTTTCCTTCGGTAACAATGAGCTCTTAATTTGGCACTTGCTATTTTATGAGACAACATCCATTGAGTTAGAAATGAAACTGATCAGAATAACTCTTCAGCCTGGTGATTAGAGGCTTTTTACAAAGGTATGAACACATTGCTGATCGCTTGCATGTTGCCTTAAGCAATTTGCCTTAAGGAAAACAACTCAGGGCTTTTCCTTTTCTTACAAACAAAACAGAATACATTTCAGTAATGCTAACGATCATCTATTCACAAGTTCAAGGAGTTGAGTAGAACTTGGTGCAAGCATGTTCCTAGCAGAAATATTCCAGAGAAATATTTGTAGGAGGCAGTCATAGTGCAAAAGCAATTGCAGACGAAGTCCTTTTACATGAGTGGTTAATGGGGGTGACACAATTCTAGGATGTGCCAGCAGGGGATTGTTGAATTTCTGTAGGAAAATGGTGTTCCTACTGCAGATGTTACGAAAAGGAATATTGCCAGAAAACAGTCCCTAGCTCTGTGGCCTAAGATTCAGGAAGAATGCGGAGCTCTACAAAAAATGGCAAAAAAATAAAGAGCTGCCTGAAGAGAAGTCTGCCTAGCTTTAAGTTTTTCTCCCAGTCTGTCCCAAATGTGCGGAAAAGTGTATCTGAGAAAGAATTGCAACATACAAAAAAATTGTTTCTAATAATTTGTGTCAGATGGGGAAGAACATAAAGTATTAGGTCATAAAATATTTGTGTAATAAATGCAGCTCTAGGCCTCCAGTCAAACTTGAATAGCAATAGGACAGAAAAAATAAATAAATAAAAAGATGGGACTACATCCCTCCATAATTTTTCTCAGTCTTGGAGACATAGAGTCGTATTAATGTAAGAAAAAGGAAGAAATGGCTGACCTGATTTTGAATGAAATTTGATCTAATTCTGAAAGATCACAAGTATAAGCTACCCAATGTTTTTCTAGGTCCTGCCCTTGCAACAGTCTAGTACTGAGTTTCTGTGTTGATCACTCTTTTACAAGTACACCACTGTACTCTGTACAATAAGAAATTTGAAAAGATACGTTGTTCTGTTAGTCTGAGAGAAACTAATCTGCTAAGTGGTTTTGACACTTTATTTCTTGAGATGTCTTTCTTCATAGCTTTGTGTACATCATATGATGCCTGTTTAATTTAATCTCAGATTCACTGCACACACAAAGGTAACACCTCTGTTGTTATCATATTGTGTGGCTTATATTTATATCCTACCTCTTAGCAGAGGATACTAAAGCTCTCTAGAAATGCCTGTGTTGTTATAGTATAGTAAGGACCAGGTCCCTAAGTGATGTTGGTGTGGTGTTGATTACAAGAGAAGTGCTACCCAAATACACCTCTGTTAGCAACTTGGGCACTGTGCCTGGCAAGGGAAGGTGGGCACTGAGGGCTATTGAATTTGCAAAAATAAAACTGGAGCAAATTACTTACACTTCATAGCAAGATAGAAATTGATTAAAGAGTTCTGTTATAGCAATGGCATTTCTCAGAGTTAATTATACACAAAGACTCACTGAATGTAGGTTATCACCATTTACATTAGCAAATCTTGATTTTTAATTTTTGGAGACAAGATGTAATTGATCCTTTAAGCCATTGAGACAAATGTACCTGTGACTTAACTGTATTGACAGAGTGATATTTAGTCTTGAATGTCTTCAACCATAATCCTCATCATTAACATTATTGAAGACTTTATTATTATTTATTTATAATGTTTGTAATCTCAGAGCTTGGATATTATTAAGACAAGATACTAGAACATGTTAGCAATAATGAGTGTGTATGCATTTGATAACTTTCTTGTGGGAAACTCTCTTATGGAAGAGTCCTCAGACAAAGCCAGTTCAGCAGAATAACCTTGCATCTTCAAGAAGCCATGTTGATAATGAGGAAATTATGTTTTTCAATAATGGATAAAAAGGACTGAAGACACTATGGAATACTTTTTGTTACAAGGGGTAAACGCAGTTGAAATACTCAGGTGGAACAACTTTAGTGGAGCTTTAATATTTCACAGAAATATTACTCCAGATATCGATATTGGAAACTTAAGGATTAAGCAATTTTTGGTGGGACTTGACCATGTAAATACAGTAGCCAGTCTTTATTTAGTACCAAGTCAAAATTAGGTCTTTTGTTTTTATGTTCTCTTCAGCATATCTTTATAAGGAGAAAAAAAAAAGTTCAATGAAATTATGAAAGTTATCTTTTATCCTGTGGGAGAAATTTGAGAGAGCCTTTCAACTGCTTGTGGCTTGGATTTTGTTATGTTTCTAGTATAATTCTCAAAATGTTTGCTATTTTTGGCTGCAGCAAAGTCATGGGCTATAGAGAATAGACTACATATTGGCCTTCTGAATTACATTAGGGTCAGCTGATACAGCTTCATGTAAACTTAAACTTCCTTGTGATTAATTCTTGTGATTCTTGTGAGTGTAATTCACACCTACTATGTTGAGAGGGGTTGGATGCTCTCTGAGGTAGATAAAAACAACTGAATAGAACGACTGATTTTGATAGGAAAATATAATCATCTCTTTTTTGTTATGCCTGAAAGTTCATTAGCAAAGTGGAACACTATGGATGGAGCTAACCAGGCCAATAGCTTGTGTACAGTAATAGAATATAAACATGTAGCTCTATTCAAAGAGGTGTCTGATAGGCAGTATTGGGTATCTAATATGATTTGTTTATATTTCTGGAGGAGGAAAAAAAAGAGGTAAACCAAAGCAAAAATGTGGTGACTGTTGTATTTGGCTCTGTTTGTGATTAAAAAAAAATAAATTTGTAAGCTACCTGTTTCTATTTAGTTGAATCAGACCATGAGAGATCAAAAGGGACACTTCTGTATCTGCCATCTGTCGTATCTCCACAAAATATACTCACACAGCTGCCACCATAGATGCGTCTCCACAACAATAATCAAAATTTGCAGGCTCTCTGCATTCCCATTGGGTAGTGTGGTTTATTTTATCCAAGGTATCAGATGTGCTCATGGAAGTTATGTGGGTGAAACCAAACAGTCATTGCTCACTGGAATGAACTCACAAACATTATTTATTAAAGGATTGAATAATCCAGTTACCAGTGGGAGAGAATTGTTCCCAAAATACTTCTGACCACCATGTCTACAAAAATATCACTATATAATTTAAATGTTAGTCCAGAAGATGCAACTTCATAAAACAGAACCTTTCCCCTCTGATATTTGGCTTTAAAAAAAAGGGATACCTGTCAGGGGATCCAAAAGAGAAAACTACTGCTTGATTTTTACCGTTCAACTTGAAATTTATGTTTGGTGGCTTAAAAACTTGTATAAGAGTTCTTTGCTATAGAGCTGAGGTCTGGGAAGAACAAATGAATGGAAGACAGTGATTAAACTCCTGGGAAAGCTTGGCATAGGTATCTTGTTAGTGCCCGTGGTCTTTCATCTCTGTTGTGTTAAAGACAAGTAGACAAGAGTCTTCTCTACCTATTCACTGATTATAGCCCAATGGAGTTAGGATATTCTCTAATAATGCTATAATTAGAAAATACTAAATGCCATATACTACGAATGTGAATTTATTTACTTTGACTATAAATTCTTGATATACAGGAAAAGAATGGTGATCAATCAAAATGTCTGTGAAACCTATCTTTCCCTATTCTGCAATGATGAACATAAATTTTGGGCAGAAAGAAGTGGCCTATGCTTCCTTAGGCCTGCAGGAAAGTGAGAAGACAGAGACAAACCCTCCTACAGAGAGTCAGCCCCCCTAGCAGCTGCATTGTTAAATACATCTAGTATCTCTGTACCTACATTTTTTTTAATTTCATTTTTTTTTAAGTGGGACTTTTTGAGAACAATTTCTGAGAAGGCTGGATGAGTTTCTTGAAAGCTAAGACAAAATGTTATGTACTCTACTCTGCTGCTGGGATAATGTGACATGTACATGCTCTTTCTAGTTTTGTCGCTGAGTAGCATATCATGGAGAGGTTAATTGGATATGTTATTTTTAAGTAACAGAAAATTACATTGAGAGAAAAAAGCTGAAAAACTTTGGAGAATGCATTAAGGATAAATGTTAGAAATCATATACTGAGGAACATCTAGAGCATTAAGAACAGTAAGGAAGGCCACTTTTTTCCCCCTCTTAAAATGCAGTCAGAGGTATATCATCTGGTAATTTTTAATTGATTTTTTTTTGGTTTGCACTAGCAGTATGACCATCATAAAGTGTATGAGCCCTGCATACCAAAGGAAACAACATAAAGGTACAGATATCAAGTAAACTACACACTTCATTTAGAAATACATATAGTATCATTTTCTTGCACAGTGTGTGTAATGTCTATGTTTTGTTTAGTACTTAATGGTATAGCTCCTCCTAGGCATATCTTTCATATCATATCTCTGAATTCTATCCAGGCAATGATATCTTCCCTTTCTGTAAACAGCAGAAGATTAACTGGTTATACTTCAACATTGGAATTTTTCAAGAATGACCCTGAGAGAGAGAGGCAAACTAAGGCAAAGTCAGAACAGTGTGTTCTTCAGTCTATTTAAGGAGGTCCTTCTCTGTTTGCTTGTTTGTTTCAATTTTATTTTATTTTATTGACCACAGCTGTGACTTAATTCAAAGTGCAGACTACTCATATGTAAAGGTTATGGCTACATGACTTGTGCTGTCCAGACCATACTTAATAGGATGAGCAGTCTTCCTGCATGTTGGGCAGTTCTGTTTGTATAATTATTTGGTTTCTGTTCAGAGCATGTCCAGAAAGGTCCTCAAATTCCTGATAAATATAAGGAATTAGAGTAAATGTAATGAAGAACAAGTCATGTTCTTCAGTACCTTCAAATATTTCTTTTTCTTTTAGCAGTAGCGTCCCCTTGGGCATGCTTACATTCAGGATTATGTGATTGGCCTCTATCCAAGATCTGAGCTCAGCTAGAAAACAAGAAATCTAAAACATGGTAATGAAAATCAATAGGGAAGGTGTTGGTCTCACCCGTGGTACTGGCTGAGAGACCTGCACCAGTTTTATGTTGGTATTTAGATATTTTTTGTCAGGAACAGGAGAACGAGTGATTACTTAATGTCCATGTTTTTTCCTAGGCCCATTAAATTCAGGATGTCCATGTTTAGGTAATATTGTTGATAAGGTATCTGCAGAATCCAGGAACTGTTTCATCATTCAGAAAGTTCATACAGTATTTTTGGTGTATAGTTTTTTTTTTTTTTGTTTTTTTTTTTTTACACTGACTTTAACAGGAATGAGAAGCCACACTTCAAAATTGCTCAGATACTGTTTCCACCGTATACTGGTTGAAAAATTGTGAAATTAAAAAGCTGACTGGGTGGCTGCGCCCAAAGAGTTGCAGTGAATGGAGTTAAATCCGGTTGGAGGCCTGTCACTAGTGGTGTACCCCCAGGACTCAGTACTGGGGACAGTTCTCTTCAATACCTTTATTAATGTTCTGGGTGAGGGAATCAAATGCACCCTCAGTTTGCACACAACACCAAGTTAGGCATGAGTGTTGATCTGCTCAATGACAGAAGGGCTCTGAAGAGGGATCTGGATAGGCTGGACTGATGGTATAAGGCCAACTGTATGAGGTTCAACAAGGCCAAGTGCCAGGTCCTGTACTTGGGACACAACAACCCCAAGCAGCATTACAGGCTGCAGGGGGAAGAGTGGCTGGAAAGCTACCCATTGGAAAGGGTCCTTCAGGTACCGCAGAATCTGAAGTTGTGTGCTGTAATGAGGTAAGAGAATTTGAGAAAAGTAAATAAATGTTACAGAAGGTATGTAGAGATTTTTTTGAGCAGCATAGGCAACTGGCATTTCAATCGCTTTGCATAAAAGATTTTGTGGCTGTCAGTGCCCAGATGAAGAGGAACTATAATGCGGTATGAAGAAATGTCATACCCTAAGGACAGAAAGAACCTGACCATAAACAGAAATGTCCATATGGATAAAGGGAGGATCAAATTTTGAGAGCAAGTTGCTTATGTTCACTGGCAGTTGAAAACTGCACATTTCTTTTTCTGTAACCTTTTGTACTTGAATCTGTAAGTGCTATGGAATTGAGAGTTTTATTCTGAAAACATAACATTTTGAGTGCATTTCAGTTCACACAAAAGCAAAGCAATAATTTGGGGTACACAGAGTTCACACAGCACTGAACTTCTAGTTTCTCCTGCTGTGCCAATTACCTCTGATTTACTATTAATGTATTTCAATTCTGCTTAGCAACAGCACAACATTTTTCAATGCTTTCAATAATTTTAATATAAAGCTGAAATTGTGCCAAGCAGTATCATAGCTCTGGTATATGGACAGATATGATTGAGACCACCATGTTCATGTTCCATATCACCTTAATTGGAACATGAGTCTGTCTCCAAAAGGCATATCTAATGATGTTTTTCATCTAGCTGCATGCATTTGCTTCCCTAAAGAAATCTAATTAGAACTTAGTAATTAAATATCCTAACAACTAAAGTTTGAAAATTCTCCAGAATAACTAACATGCATGAGTTACACTGCCTGTGCAAGACAGCTCCATCACCAGCATGTGGTGAGGGGGACTGGTGGGGTAATTCGGAGCATGTACTAAAGGTTACATGTACTTGCTATTGTCAGAAGCATGGCTAGCTGTTTTTTCTTTGCTGGGAGAACATGAGAGAAGCAGAAACAGAAAACTATTAAAAGGCAGGTTAAAAAGGTTAGAGGGAGGCAGTTCAAGATGCTTGCGGCTTCCAGTAGATTGCCAAGACACAATTTTAAAACTAGTAATCTGATAAAATCCATTGAATGTGACTATGTGAAATGGCAGAGGTGTGTATATGAGCAAAATAACTGGAATGCTTACACAACTGGTGAAAGCTACAAATATGCTGGGTAGAATAGAAACCCATATACTGGCTAATTGCTCCCCCAGCCAGTAGCATGGTCCAGAATCTGAGCAGCCTGCCTTTATACAAGATTTGGAGCAGGACAGAGCTGCCCTAGGGTGTGAACTGATACTTCTTATCATATTTTTATTACTTGTTTACTACAAATAAAAATATTGTAGCAGTTGAAATGTTTCAGCAGTACAGATTACATTATTTTCAGATCTGAAGTGCAGTGTGTCTGATCCTAATTGCGCAATTTAAATACTAATAATCATTCAGCTGAGCAAATCCTCTGTGTATTACAGATAATAATCCCTGTTTTAGAAAATATACATAATGGGTTCACATTAGTCAACGGTGTAATTCATTGAAGCTGAGACAAATGTAAAAAAAATGACCTCTGGGTAAAGAGAGTTTTTGTTTTGTTTCTGGAGGGGGGAAGTTTTCCTGAGACCTTGTCACTCCTGAGTGAGCTGATTATTTTTTACTTTCATTATATTCCTGTTTTCCACTGTACTCTAAAGCATGAATAAGCCTTTGGCCACTTTTCTCTGCTAGCTTACCCCCCGTATTTCTCTTTGTTAATTTTTATTTGATTTCTGTGCTTGCCAAGTCCAAGCTTGCTTGCCAATGATTGAAATTCTGGACTGAGCAGTACCAATTAGACTAATTTATTTAAGTGGGTTAATTCTTCTAAAATGCCTTGCTTTGGAGTTATATTTATCAGCAGTCTATCTTCCCTATGCTATACCTTCCAATTAATAAGCTGCCCACAGAGACAAGATTTAAAGAAAAACAATCTATTTCCTTAGCCCTTATAACAAGATAATCTCCTCAAAATGTGCCTCCTTTAATTACCTATATAACTTGATATTGTAATGGTGCTTTGGTTGAAATACAAGAGCAAAAATATAAATAGCATATAAATTACAAGGCCATAGTTCACCTCAGACTGTTATATGGGTAAGCTGCCAAGTCTGTCTCATGATCTGTCCAAGGATGATGAGGATAATCTGAGTCTGTGCTGCCTCCCTCAGCAGTAGTCTCAGAGTTTGAGCTTATAGGATGTTGCATTTTTCCCAATACTGAAACACAGAAATGGTGGAAAGGAAACTTAAAGGGTAAAAAAAATAAATGGTAGTTTTGATGAAAGTTTAATGAAAAATTGGTAGTTTTTAATGATAGTGCCTGTTATATTGACAGGCTCTATAGAAAAGATGCATAGAGTGAGGGAACAGGAGGTAAGTGTGTGGCAGGGATGTACATGCACAGAGTCACAGAATAGTTTGGGTTGGAAGGGACCTTAAAGACCATCCAGTTCTGACCCGCTGCCATGGGCAGGGACACCTCACACTAGAGCAGATTACTCAAATGTATACATACATGAAAAGATAATGGTTGTACAAACCTAAGCATCTTGCAACCAAGCCAACCTGACTGGAGATCTGTGCACGAGAGGGGAAATGCCACCCTCCAGCTGTATGGTAACTGTACCACAGCCCCATGTGCTGACTAGCGGCCTCCATTTACTCTGGGTGTAAATGGTGACAGCTCCAGGAGTCCCACACTGCCATTGTGTGTGAGTTGTTTTAGCATATCACTTCAGAGGAGTCGGGGTGGTAAGCAGACATGTTGCTGACATGAAGCTGTCACTGTACTGGCGCTGTGTTCGAGCAAGCACAAAAAAAAAAACACAACAACAAACAAAGAGAATACCAGCAGCTGATGCTTTCATTTGTAAAAGCTTTTCTGTCTAAATTTAGAAAATTCTTTGCCAAGTCTCCTAGGGATCTTTCTGCAGACAGTAGAAGTGCTCATAAATAACCCTGCACCCTGGTAGCAATACATAGCACAGCCTGGATTGCTGGGATTTCAGCATCCCCTGACCAGCTGGATACTGTGCAGCTGCCAGGGCTCCAGAGCATCTCGTTGTTCTTTGCTGCCTATAATTCAATAACAAACTTCAGCAGAAAATATATATATATATATATATATATATATATATATATATATATATATATATATATATATATATTTAATGTATTATTTTTTTTTTTAGAATTGCTGTTAACTCTTCCCAGTGCATCATTTTTTCTTGTTTAGTTGCTGTCAATAAAGAAACAAATCTGTGGGATGAGAAATCTGTACCAACTGCGGCAGCTCTGCCAGCCCAGAGACACATTGGGCTCACCAGGCTTTCAAGGCTTTCAAGCCTACATGGTCTTTAATGTGCTCAGCCAGGTTATGCTTTTTTTTTTTTTTTCTTCTCATTTTTGCTGCAGGTAGGGGAATTCAGAGCCCATGCTGCGGAGTGGACGGCCAATGTCACCGCAGAGTTCAAAGAAACGCGAAGGCGTCTCAGTGTGGAGATCTACGACAAGTTCCAGCGGGCTACCTCCATCAAAAGAAAGCTCTCCGCTGAACTTGCTGTCAACCACAATCAAGACCTGACTCCTTGCAAGAGAACCCTGTCAGTCAACCATCTCACCAGTGAGAAGGACATCTTGCCAGCTCTTACAAAGACGGACAGCATTTATATGAATGGTTTGACACCGCACTGTGCAGCAGAAGAGATAGCCGTTATTGAAAATATTAAGCAGCTGTGACTTTGGATCCCACCCCATGAGAAGCTCTTGGCTTAGACTAGCCATATACCTTTTTTTCTCCACCCTGTCAATGATCAAAGCTAATAGCATTTTATATGTGTGCATGAGTTCCACAGAAACTACAGTCCCAAGTTACCATCACATCTCTTCAAAGACACAAAGATGAATGGCACTTCTGTTATCAAAAGATGCTGGAACAAGCAACGTCTTCTGCCTTTATCTGCCCAGACTGTTTTTCACTTCTCCTAATGTGCCATATGGCCTAAAGAATGAATCACACTTGTTTATGGTAACAATGTAGCTTTGAGGGATCAGTCCTTAAAATTTCAGGGTCTACCTTACTGAGCCTAGGAATGGACCATATATGGACTACAACACATTTGTAAATGGCAAGAAATTCTTATGCAGCCTTTTACCTAAGAAATTTTTGTCAGTGCCTTATCTTTTGAAGAACCAGAACCTCTACACTTCCTGTATGGTTTTTGTTTGTGTGTTTTTTTCTTTTTTTTTTTTTTGAGAAGTGTATTTCCTTTGAGCTTTCATTCTTCCTGAAATGATGGTGTTTTAAAGGTGTCTGTATTGAAGATACCAACCAGCATCAATGAATGCCAAAACTCAACAATCATCAAATGATGTTCTTAGCTCCAAATTTAAAGGCACTGCAGTCTCAGAAGTTTCAAACATGTCCCCCAGAAGCATTTTGTTTTACTCAGGTCCAGGTGATACTTGTTCACACTGACTTGTAGAATTTGCAGACCCTATTTGGTCTTTTTTCAAGCAGTGTTTTTCAAGCAGTTTTTTCTCTGTGTCAGATGTACCAAAAAAAAAAAAATCTGCAGCTTATCAATCACTAAGTTATTTGGTGGATGACAAGCAAATAAATATGGCTTTTTTAAGGAGAGGCAGGATAGGCTTTTAATTGCTGTATTCTAATAACCACATTCAGAAAACAATGCAGAAAAAAAAAAAGTGTTTTTTAAGAAGCATAAACCTTCTGCCAGATATTTGCTCTGTGACGATGATTCTTAACTTCCTCTTTAAGTCAAGTCGCACCAGATGCCATATGATATTTTACACAGGAATCCTGCTGGAGTGCTTTCCTGAATGTCACACTGTACAGTGGCTGCCTGTGCCGGAGCTGTGACTAACGTGGGAATGCAATCGAAACTGGTATCACTGTGACTTTGTACATTTCAAAAAGAGATGGCTCTGAATATAAGTGCAGGCATGAAGAAGAGCTGATAAATAGCACAACCTGAATACTGATGATTGTTCGGAAAGGGTAGGCTGACGAGAAGCAGATCTAAACCAGACTCTGGGTTTTGTTTACTGGTTTTAAGAAAACACGTTAACTTTGATTTTACGTCCTCTATTTTGCTTATAGGTGTACATGAGATTCAGAAGAAATGCAGGATGGAATGGATAATTTTACATTCTTTTCTTATGTTAGTCTATTGTAACCTGGCTGTACATAAAATGAATTGAACAGGCCTTAAAGAATAATTTAGGCTCTGTGAAAATTAAAACAAAACAAACAAAAAAATCAAAAAAAGCAAAACACAAAAACAAGGCTTTGCTGATTGGGCATGATTCAAGTGGCAAATCTTACAGCATCTCTGACCATTAGATAACATGCAAGATATGAATGTTAATGTTTTTGGATGCTTAGCTTGTTTTCTAATAAATATAAGTTAATATGTAAATTCAGTCAATTCAGTGTAAATATCAGTCAGTTAACATTTACAGAGAGTACGCTTTTAAAATTTAAGAAGTTCCATGAAACAGCACCGAGCAATGCTCTTATAACAAAGACCCTTGTCTCCCCAGCACAGTGTTCTGAATGTCCACATGGCAAGAGTTCATCTTGCCATGTATAAACTGTGAATTGTAATGAAAAATAAAGTTTTTATTAAAATAAGTTTTTCTGAATCTCCTGCTTGCTATAACTGGAATGCTGAGAAATCATTTGTGAAACTGATTTTGTGTTTTCACTGGTTAGAGTATAGCAGTTTGCCACCTTCTTTAATTTAAGCTGGTTTAGCAATAAAGGCTTGACTCATCCAGCACAGGAATATATTTTTTTCTTGATATTAAAAATAATGCTCTTTGGATGCTGTACCCAATCTTGTGTTTCTTTCTGTTTTGTTCAAAAACTTGGGAGGATGAAGTTTATTCTGTCACATGCTATGGAGCTGCTAGTGATCTCTGTCTGTTCACTGATGGAGATGCGGGATGCTGTGCTGGTGGTAGCCTTGCGCAGAGGTGTGTGAACCAGCTGCCCTATGGGCAGTAACCTGCCACACCAGAATAGTCATTCTAGCAGCGGATGATTTACGGTGACCTTTCTATGTTTTGGCCAAGCAATCATTGACTTGCAGCTGTGTGGTGGTAAGTAAAGACTAAAGAGTGCTATTTTATTAAATTGTTCCAATCTGATTTCGATGGGATATCTCAGTGCCTTTTGGAGGGACTGGTAATGTTCAATGTTTACTGTCTTTGAAAGCAGATGTGATATCTTTATAAGGGTGCTGAGGCACAGGAACAGGCTTCCCAGAAAAGCTGTGGATGCCCCATCCCTGGAGCTGTTTAAGGCCAGGCTGGATGGGGCTTTGGGCAACCTGGTCTAATGGAAAGCCTCCCTGCCAATGGCGGGAGGATTGGAACTGGATGGGCTTTAAGGTCCCTTCCAATGCAAACCAAGTCCTTGGATCAATCTTACTAGTTTGTATGAATTTACCAACCTATAGCAGTGAGTGCCTACGTGGTTTCTTTAATTTTAAAGAAACTTTCAGTCATTTCAAGACCTGCTGAAAAGACTATATTGTTTCAAGAATTTATGACAATATTATTAATACTGTGGATATGTGTTAAATCCATCGAGCATTTATTTGTCTTGATTCTTGCATGTGATTTCTGGGAAAAGAACCCTTGTTAATTTATAAGACTTTTTTTTTTTTTCTTTCTTTTTCCTTTTTTTTTTTTTTAACTTCAGTATTTGATCTAAAATATCCAACCTTATCAAAGATTTGTCTGTTTGGAACAGTATATTAACAAATAAAATCCTTAACTCATAAGATTAATAACTGAAGAAGAAAAGATGCAACAGTCCAGCTGGGGTAAGTAGGTAGAGTCATCATAGGTCTAGAGCCATTAGTTTTATTCCAAAATCTTTTTCTCCCTCTCCAAGTACAGTGATAGATCTGCTAAGGATGGTTAAGTGAAATTACAAAACTTCATGATATACGTGAAGATCTTTCTTTTTGCTCCTGTAAGAGCAAACTTTTGAATTAAAACCCCATGCCTTTCATGTCTCTGGAAATCCTGTGTAGCTCTTCTTTCCATACCAAATGTGGAGCAACAAAAACAGGAATTAAGACTTCATGAAATTCAACTTAGCCTCCTTCCTCTCACACATGTGATGTTTTGAGACTATTGGGATGCTTGTTACTTAAGCAAGTTTCTTAAAATGGTATTTCAGTTTGGTAAAAGTTTATTTTCTCTTTTACTGCCAAACAAATACCATAAATACAGATGCTGAAAAAATAGTTTGAATGATAGATAAGTTCTAGAGCATACCTATATGTAAAGGCACATTTGCCACCTAACAAAATAGTTTATTTCTCAATGTTAGAAGAAACATTAATAAAAATTATCTGTAATCTGTTGGAGAAGTAGCTAATCTGTATTGGTGGTTGTTGCCTATGTTCAGCCTTGCATAATAATATATATAGATATTTTTTAATTCTCTGTTGTACTTTGTATCCTCGGACAAAGTATCCAAATTGTCTACTTTGGTCAAAGCCTCAATTCTTCATTAGCCCTGCATAGGAGGCAGGGAGACTGAGACTGAGTCACAGAGAATGTTCTATGCCCCATCCTTGCTTGAGTACCATGGGAAGAGCTTACTTTTGCATTTTTTTTTTTTATTTTTTTTTTAAACTCTGGGCTGGCTGTCCCCCTTTTCCAATATTTAGGCACCCTTGTCCCCTGAGTTGCAAACAGCCTGAAAGGGTCAAAGCCAGAAGCTCAGTGAACCTTGTGAAGCTGTGCCTTTCTCTCTTCACTCCTTCCTGAATTATTTTTTGACGCAACAGGAGGAAAGCTGGGGAACCCACACAGGAACCCACAGAAGTGCTAAACCTCCAAAGGGACCAGGCTTGAACTGGAATGGACCTTCCTTAGGTCACTAAACAAACTGTGAGACAGGACGGCAGATGGGAGAAAATCTGGCTTGTGTGTTTGTTTTGAGTTCTTGCTCTTCCCACATCATTTCTACACCAGTGATCTCTAAACAGGAATACAACATGTCCAGTAGAAGAAGAAATGGAAAGCTGCTCTACTTAGTCAACCCTACACGCTCATGACAAGGCTACATATGTATATAATTTTATTTCCTGTGAAGGAAATTTTCCTGTCAGGGAAACTACATATAATGTCGAAATACAGCAGTAATACTTCTAATAAATTACTGTCATACAGTTATGGGGTAATTACCTTTTATTTCCTACCTTGCAGTGTTGTTTGAAAGGAAAGGTTTTTATATATTTTAAAAATATATACATTTTACATGAATTTGTCAAAGTTAAGGTAATTATTTTGTCATAGAAATGCATGTAAGATTTTTGGTTTGTGCTGCCCTGCAGACTTAAATAAAAAAAAAAATAATAATAAAAATAATAATAAAAAAAAAGAAAACCAGCACAACCTTCCTGTGAATGCTGTGTTCCATTTGGGAAAAATAGAGAAGATACTGATTTACTGTTATGAGAAATAAAAAGCTGTTGGGCTACTCATAGACAACAAAAATGTCACCTCTTAATTTGAACGAGCATTCTGTACTTTGCCAAATTGTTACAATTGTAAGGAGCCTGTGTAAGAATCAGTTATAACAAGTTTATTGCACTTTAAAAACTTGGAACACTTCAATTCTAAGCCATTGATAATTATGCATTCACAAACTTTCAGAGGATTACGTTGAATAAGTTTATGAACAGGTACTTCAGTTATTGCAGAACATCATTTTTTTCCTTATATAAACAGCTGATATATTAGCTTACACAGCTTTTTATTCTGGACCCATGTACCTGTGCTTTCAATGTGCATCAACGTTGTATAATCTTAAATTGACTAAAAAATCCACTTTGGTAAATTCAATATTGTTTCATGTTAAATTAGAGTTTTGACAATGTAGCTCAATTTGATATCAGTATGTTAGAAAAACAATAGACATCACATATTTTCATGAATTATAGCACTCTACATTTGTGATATAATAAATAATCTTTTTTTTTTTTTTTTTGCCTGTTCTAATTGTTTCTGAATGTTCAGCTGTTTTTCTGGTCTAGCTGATATAGACAGATAATTACAGAGAAGAAAACTAATCTCTGGTTTGTAAATAATACAGTATGACTAGGCTACCAGTATTAGATTTCTTTATGACTGGGTTTGGGATAATAGTCTGTGTTCTGTCTCCACTGTTGCTAATTATTGTTAGTAGGATTCATTGAACATTGCACATACTATCTTTTTTTTTTTATTTTATTTTCTGTGAATACCAGAAGAATGTTTATGAATACCCTCACTGAGAAACTCCTTGAGAGGGATTTACTTTATTAACCCCAGTTATTAATTCTAGCTAATGCCCAAGAATATACAGTCAGATTTTCATCCTCCAGAGGAAGGTACGTGATATGCCTATGTACTATTTGTCATAAGTAATAAATAATAATATACTTCAGAAGATGAGCTGCATCCTGAAATGACTTCTTCAATAGCAGTTTAATGATAGTTCTTAATTTTTTTTCTTTTATTATTAATTTGATTCTTCAAATAAAACTGTGAGGACTGAGAAGTTTTTCTGGAGAAAGTATCTTTCACATTAAGTATAATTTAGTCTACTTTAGCTCCAGGGAGATAGAGACTAACTTTGCTGGATGACTAGAAATATGAATCTATTTGTTAATAATTTTCTCATGGGAACATGAGAGAATCCTGTTGGATCTGCCTTTCATACTAGTCACAAATCTGCTCTCATTTTATATGGATTTTGCATTTTATCTAGGAAAGAAGTATTGTATTCAGTACTCATGCATACTAAAGTAGTGTGATGTCATTCCTAAAGGTTTTTGTTTGTTTTGTGTTGTTTCCTCCCCCCAAGATCTTGATTTTGTTCAAAGTTTCTCTTTATTTCCTACCATAATAAATGAGCTGATAGATGAGTACCAAATCCAGCAGGGATATCTGAGTATTACTGGAATGTAATACTTTGAAAGGGACAAATATGGGATGTATGTGTTCACACAAAGCAGAGTGCATCACTGCAGTGGACAATTCCTGATTGAAGCCCACTAGATCTGACAGAAAACATGATCAAGGAAAGTTCTAGTTTAGCATGGCCATATGGCATGGCGTATCCTTCTGCCTAATGTATAGAGTATTTAGAATACTTTATGTCACCTGTGCCTGCTCTGTAGCAGGAGAGAGGAAATTTTACAATTGCAAAGGCACTGTATTGTACAGCTGGCCAGGATATTAGCCTAAGAGTCACAGTCTAGGCCCTTTTGGACTGCAGAATGAAGAGCCATAAAGTCTGAATGCTTTTTTTTTTTTTTAATAGAGAATACCTCAGTGGTTTGTAGTGAAAGGAGGATTAAAAATTAGGCTCCACTGCGAAAAGTTGAAGTGGGAGTAATATGTCATGTACTATTGTGCACTTTATAAAGTGGAGGTGGTACAAGCACAAAGACCTTTTCATTTCCCAGTGTCCTTAGAGACTCTCAGAAGAGAGGCAGAGTGCAGTCTGCATTATATCAGCTTACTCTTGCTCTTCTGCAACACTTTTGCAAGCTCTGAATGTGCACTGGCTATGAATGTATTACACCCTTCTGGGTGCCAGCTAACTAACAAAGACCGGGTATCTTGAAAGGGGACAAACTTCTTCTCTTAGTCATACTCTACAGGTAGAGTAATAAGAGAAATTTTACCTTTTCAATATAAAGCCCTTTGAACAGAATTTTGTGTACAGATAGTATTTTGAAAAAATCAGACTCCCATCTGCTCTGTCAAGACCAGAACAGAAGCTGCAATTTTGTTTTATCACTGCAGCTGTATGCTGCTTGTGAGCTTGGCCTGTCTTAACATGCAACAGTTTAGTGCAAAATTAGCAATAGAAGTTGTATGTATTTTCTAGTTGTGTAGGCTGAAAATATCAGAAAACAGTTCTTTAGAAACTAATAAAGAGAAAATTCCTCTAAACTCTCACTGCTGCTTGGTGATCTCAGAAGCAAAGTTCAGTTAGGCCTAAAATGAGTTTTTATTGACAACATAGAAGGATTACATTCCTGCATTCACACATCAGTTTATACTCTGCTAACCTCAATGATGTTTTTCCATACTTGCTGTTGTCTAACAGAACCTACCACAAAGAGTAAAGGATTACAATGTAGAATATGTAGGGCCTGTAACTACAGAGCATACCATAAAGCTTTCTTCTTTTTCATTACAAATCCAAACCGAGTTACTCTGTACTGAAAAAATGAATGCAGAAATGCATAACTACATGTAGATACAAAGATATGTCAGGGTACTTTCCTTTCATTCTTTCTTTTAATGTTGTTTTTGTTTGTCTGTAGACTATAGTTGCTTCATGCATTTTTACATTTTCTAGTTACACCTTGCACAATAAACATAACTCATTGAAACAAATTAATGTACTGTGTGACTCTTGTTTGCACATTTCTGATCCTATTAGAAAGGAATAACACAATATCAATGCAAGTGGAAAGGTTTATTTATGTAAGAAACATATAAGGAACTGTAAAGTTGTACTAAGCACCTGGTTTTTGTTGTTGTTGTTGTTGTTTGTTTTGTTTTGTGTTTTGTTTTGTTTTCTTCTTTAATATACAAGAAATATTGAAAAAATATTTTGCTGCGGATCTTGTGGCATTGCATGGTATATGAAGAGGGCAATACAATCATGTGCAGCTCCATGGGTTGCCTTTTCCTGCAGCGCTTCAGGCAGTGGTTGGGATTGCATGCAACCTAAATAAAGCTGTTTTGCCATCTATTCCAGTTTTTCAGTTTGTCTGCCTGCCAGTATGGTAACTCTGCAGCTAAAAGTACTTTGAAGTTACAGAAAACTGGCCTGAAAGGATCTGGGGGCAGCTGCAGGGATTACACCATGTTTTCCAGAGTTTATAATCCACTTGTGCTATTAGGGAGCTGTGCAGGAGAAGTAGTTTGATAATTGAAATATATAATCACTGCAAATATATAGCTTGGGTTGAAAGTGTTTGCGAGCCTCTCTGAGATAAATAAACCAAAAATGAGTTCAAAGTAGCAGGGACAATTCTCAGGATAGTAATTATTTCAGGAGCTTCTGATGATCAGTCTGTGCTCTGTCTGTGCTCTGTATCTGAGCTATATTTGAAGTGAGTGATCCTTAAAGCAGATCCAGAGCATTACAAATCAAGATTCTCTGCCCTTTTCATCTCACTTTCTATCCTTCCATCATCTTACAGATGATGTGAAAAGGCAGAACTAAAAACCATTAGCCTGAAAAATCATTAGCCACAGAATCACTTCGACAATTTGGAAGAATTCCTTCTTCCTCGGTCTTTTCTGGCAATGTTCCACAGCTGTGATGCTGTCATTTCTCTCTCCCCCTCACTTCAATTTTTTTTTTTGTTTTTGTTTTACTATTATTATTTTAATATTTGTTGTGTTGTACAGCAGTTAAAGAGGGGTCTGTGAATTATTAGGTTTCTTTGCTCTATTCCAGTTCATGGCTGATTCAGAGAGCAGTAATAAGAAACTCTTTAGTATAGTTAACTAGTTAACACATATTGGGATGTGTTAACACATATTGGGATATGTAACACATATATATTAACTATAGTTAACACATATTGGGATGTGTCTTTGAAAATAAAAGAAAGTGTCTGGAACACCTTACACAGAAAGCTTTCTGCATTGTCTTTTGTTTCCTCTTTGCTGCTATTAGTGCCACGTTCATAGCACTTGCTTCCCCTCGTGATTCAGAGAAGTAAATCTTTTTTAATTATACGATATTAAAAATTGCTGTGTATTTGTGGATTAGGATAATACTTTAATTCCCAACCAATGCATATTAGTGGGAATAATTTGTGGCTATGTAATGAATAAATAGGATCGCTGTAGTGATAAGTACAGAAACCACAGATAATATGTTAATTTTGTTTGTCATGTTAATTTGAGAGCACTTTAAACATCTGTCAAGTCACTGTAATGACAAGCATGTAAAATAAGAACCAGCACTTGGGGTCTGGCCTTCTCCCCAGAAAAGAGCTGCTGGATTACCAAAACTTCATAGTGCTAAGCTGTAAAGCAGTGCTCATTAAATGTCACAATTTACTAAAAATAGGCAGCCCTTAGAGTACAGACTCTTGGAGAGACTATAAAGAGGAATAGGCTTTAGACCTACATTGCAAGCTGTAACAATGGTTACCTCCTTATTCCCTTTCACGCCAGATGACAAGAATTATTAATTTACTAAGAGCTATGCTGCCAAATTTCAGCAAAACACTGGATATGGAGCCACTTTGATAAATGAGGTAGCCAGATTCTAGATATGCTTCAGAGGTTCTGTTCCTGAGAAATCTGAATACAGGGGCAGGTACATGAAATGGGAAAAGATACAAGAGAAAGTATAAAAGGAAAGCTTTTTTTTGAGCATTGTTACCAAGACTCAGAAGCCCAGGAGGCAGTCTTTTTTTTTTTTTTTTTTTCATCAAACGAACTGTCACTGGAGGAAATGTAAATAAGCCTGCTTCCCATAAGAAGGCTTTTAAAGGGATGTCCTTCCATCTGTGCAGGGTATCAGGCCACAGTCTCACCTCTGTACCTCTTGGACTAACCGTCCCCCAGTCCCCTCCCAAAGTATGGCAAAAGAGGATAGTTCTATCCAAAAGAGCTGAAGGATCGGACAAGAAAACAAATACGATGTGTGGAGATAATTTCAGTGCTGTGTGCCTCCCTACATTTCTAAGCTTTAGATGCAGTGTGTTGTTTAAGTGCCTGTTCAAACATTTTTTTAAATCCCCTTCTTGAAATTATACTTCAGTCTAGCTCCTGAATAGAGGCAACACACACACAAAGTTTTCTTGTAGCTTCTCATTTGCTTGTCCTGTTTAACCTCATATATAACTATTACTACTGCTTAAGCTCCTACAACTCCCAGGGTAATATTACCTTTAGAAAAAAGTGAGAGACCAGGACATCACAGGAGAGGGCTTGCTTTAAATCAACCAGAAATCTCGGTTCTCTATTCACAAAGGCACGATTTTTTTTTGCAGTGAGGGGGGGCTTATTAAAAATGCAATTAACTGTAATGATATTGCTAATATGCCCAAATGTTCATTCATCTTAGCACTTGAGGCTACAAAATCAAGTCACTCACATTGACTGCATGTTTACTGGCAGAAGCTACACAGCAGTAACATTGGCAAAGGAATTAAGTACACCAGAGCTAATGTAAAATGGAAATGGAGCCCTGGCTATACGAAATGTGCTGCTATTCTAACACACCAGAAGAAGGACCCACCTTTTTTAATGTGACACAGAAGGCATTTCCTTCAAATTGTAATGGGGAAAACTGACGTTCCCTATTTTGCAGAGCAGCCAAACCTTCTGAAGCTGTATTTCCACCAAGAGTACCTGTCTCATCTCTGTCAGTCTTGTCTTATCCCAGCTGAAGGAGTACAGATAGGCTGGCAGATGAAGGTACAACTGTATGTTTTGTTTTGTTTTGTTTTTTAATAAATTGAGCTATGAAAAAGAAGTTAATTAAAGGGGAAACAGCTTCACCTTCTGCCTCCTGTGATGTCAGGTGGCCTGAAGATCTTGTCACAAGCTTCAAGCCACAGAACAATGGTCACAGGCCATGGTAGCACTTTTCTAAATGGAAACAAAATGTACCGAAAGAATGTTTTTTAAGGCAATCTTCATACATATAAGATCTGCTGAGGAAAGGGCACAATATAGATACATTTTGGTTTGTGAATCATGTGGAGATTATGTGAGCACAAGAGACGAGCTTGGTATATCATGGGGAGGAATTGATCCATTTTGCCTTGCCCCATTTTTGAGTGACCTCCGTGCAGCTGAATTCTTTCTTTGTTTAAATAATCCTACCGACTGCCACTATTTGTTTGCTGTAGAACAAAATTAGCATGCATTTATATAACTTTTAGCCCTCAGCTTTATTATATTAGAGAAGTTTCTTTCTAATTCATAAGACCTCAAGTTTCAAATACCAACCTTGACATGAAAATATATGAAATAGCAGAGAATGAGAACAGGCAGAGATTTCTGATCAAATGAGTGAATGCTGAGCTTCTCAGCTAACATGAAAGACTAATTTCTGAGGTGATTCTTAATAATTGATGCCTTCATTTGGTATAGCTCAGAAATTTAGGTCCAATAAAGAATTTATGTACCTAAAAATAGACAACACAGAACTTATTTCCCATAATTTTGTCCCCATATAGAGACACCGAACCCTGTGCATGTGATTGAGGCCCTGGAGCAACACAGCAAGTTTCTCAGATCAGCAGACGATCATCACCTCAGCCTCCCCACAATTTGCAGGGCTGTATGTGACTCTGCTAATGATGCCAGGGCCATAGCAGGGGAGCTGAGCTCTCTTCTGCCATTTGATAGAAAGCAACAGGATTTGCTAACCTACAAGCTGCAGTTTCCTTCATCTCCATGTTGAATCTTCCTGTCTAGATGCAGTTAAAAAAGGGAAATTTTGGAAATAAATGCAAGTGTTATAAAGATCTGAGGATGCTAAGATGTGCTTCTTCCCAGTCCTTGAGCTAATGTTACCAAAGGTTTGTTTTGTTTTGTTCTTCCCAAAGCACTTAGCAGGACCCTTTGATGTGTAGTCAGAGAAGGTGAAGCAGATTCTGGTAGCAGCCCTTTTTATGCAATGGCTCTTACCCAGCAGCTCTCTGGGAAATTGAACTTCCTTTGCTGGAGGGGATAAGTTCACATGTCCCTGAAGAGAAGCTGAACTGTGGGGCAACAGGTCAGGCTGTCAAAATAGGATTTTTACTCCTCCTGTTTGAAACTGTACTGGTGTGCAGCACATTGTGGAGGCAAGGAGATGAAAGCTCATTAGTTCAGGTGCTGGTTAGTCCTACAAAGCTGAGCCCTTTTGCTGACCCACATAATGCAAGGTGATGGGGAGACAATCTGTTTTGGGGGTGGATAATAGCAGCCAGCTCAGTGGACTTCCAGCCTGGGAGAGGTCTCTGGGTACTAGTCTGAGTCAGGCTACTTCCAAAACATAGCCCAACGCCAGAAACCTGGGACCTCACTGTTGAACTTCTCAGGAAAGGACCCTGGTGGCTGAGGGGAGCAAAGGACATCATTGGGCCTGGGCCCCACCTGAGTCCTTTGGTTTTTTACTTTTTGATAAGTTTTAGAGCTGCTGTGAAAACAAGGTAGGAGAGAAAGGGTTTCTCTGAAGTAGCCAGACCAAAATGATTTGGCCAAGCCTTCTGGTTGAAGAGGTTTTGTGATCTGCAGCAGGATGTGGCTGTGGCCTCATCAGCCTCTGCCCCTGGCAGCTGTGGTGGTGGAGGTGTTATCAGGTGCTGATAAGGCCTCCTAGGTGAATGGGCTGCATGGGGAGTTGTCATTATGCTTCCTACAACTGTAGTATTCCTGGAGAGCTGTAAAAAATCCCACTGACGTTTTGTAAGCAAGATGATGAGTTCAGTGGCCATCATACTGCAGAGAAAGAAGTCAAGGAGCAGTAGCACGTGAATCAAATGCATAAAAGGAAAGAAAATTAGCTGTGCAAAATCAGACGAGTTGCCTGTTTCACTGCTTCACATTTGCTATGTTGACAGTTTACTAGAAAAATGCTTTGTCAAGTTTATTGCTGAAGGCTATTTAATCAGTAAGGGTTTTTTTTTTTTTTTTTTTTTTTTTTTTTCCAAACATAACTGAGAGCGCAAAACAACTATCAGTGTGCAACTTGCTTCTGTCTTTCAGAAGAGCAGTCAAGCAAGCCCACATTTTAGTAAAGAAAGAAGAAAGGTCGCATGCAAGCTAACTTTCCTTCAAGTTTCCCTTCTTTTTGGCCTTTTCTATTCTATTTTGTCTTTGATCCATAAAGATAGATTCAACTGCACTGATGCAGCTTGAAGAGTGATACCTAAAAATATGTAATCATTCCCAGTTTTATTCCTCTTTCTGTTTGTGTGTTTTGCTTTATTAAAAATAAAACCTAAAAATTGTGCATCTGCCAGATGCTCATGAGGTCAATGCAATGTCTTCCTCTTTGTGCTCAGTATAAATACACTTTCCTTCCCTCTTTGTTTTAGCTCATTTTAATAACTCTTAGGGGCATAAAATATCTGTCCAAGAGTAAGTTGTCACCAGTCAAGAGAAGTGATAAAAGCTGATGTCCCTGATTCTCTGTCACATGCAAGTGATCCTGGTCAGACTGCTTGGTCAAGCATGTCTTAGTGTTTGTGGGAATATGTGTCTGGGATTGAGAGTGAATGAAATCTACAACAGAGTGTAAGTGACCAAGATCTACTTAGAGAGATGGTAAATAAAGAACATCTTCCCTATTTCTGAAATCCTGTGCTGAGTTTTGTTACAGTATTGTTCCTATGTGGCTAATAAACTCTTGTCCTGGTTTCAGTTAGCACAGAATTAATTTTCTTCCTAGTAGCTGCAAATACTTTGGGATATCATCAGAGGAGGAGGTGGGTCGTGCTGAAGAAGCCCCACTGTACAACCAGTTGCCAGAGAATGAAAAGAAATATGCCCTGTTCACTGATGGGTCCTGTCGTATTGTGGGGAAGCATCGGAGATGGAAGGCTGCTGTCTGGAGTCCTACGCGACGAGTTGCAGAAGCTGCTGAGGGAGAAGGTGAATCGAGTCAGTTTGCAGAAGTGAAAGCCATTCAGCTGGCTTTAGACATTGCTGAACGAGAAAAATGGCCAGTTCTCTATCTCTACACCAATTCATGGATGGTAGCAAATGCCCTGTGGGGATGGTTACAGCAATGGAAGCAAAACAACTGGCAGCGTAGGGGCAAACCCATCTGGGCTGCTGCATTGTGGCAAGATATTGCTGCTCGGGTAGAGAACCTGGCTGTGAAAGTACGCCACGTAGATGCTCATGTGCCCAAGAATCGGGCTACTGAAGAACATCAAAACAACCAGCAGGTGGATCAGGCTGCTAAGATTGAAGTAGCTCAGGTGGACTTGGATTGGCAGCATAAAGGTGAATTATTTATAGCCCGATGGGCCCATGACACCTCAGGCCATCAAGGTAGAGACGCAACATACAGATGGGCTCGTGATCGAGGGGTGGACTTGACCATGGACGCTATAGCACAGGTTATTCATGACTGTGAAACATGTGCTGCAATCAAGCAAGCCAAACGGTCAAAGCCTCTTTGGTATGGAGGACGATGGCTGAAATATAAATATGGAGAGGCCTGGCAGATTGATTACATCACACTCCCTCAAACTCGCAATGGCAAGCGCCACGTACTTACAATGGTGGAAGCAACCACCGGATGGCTGGAAACATATCCTGTGCCTCATGCTACCGCCCGGAACACCATCCTGGGCCTTGAAAAGCAAGTCCTATGGCGACATGGCACCCCAGAAAGAATAGAATCAGACAATGGGACTCACTTCCGAAACAACCTTATAGACACTTGGGCCAAAGAACATGGTATTGAATGGGTGTATCACATCCCCTATCATGCACCAGCCTCTGGGAAAGTTGAACGATACAATGGCCTGTTAAAGACTACCTTGAAAGCAATGGGCGCTGGGACGTTCAAAAACTGGGATATGCATTTGGCAAAGGCTACCTGGTTAGTCAATACTAGGGGATCTACCAACCGAGCTGGACCTGCCCAATCAAACCTGTTACGTACTGTAGATGGGGATAAAGTTCCTGTAGTGCATGTAAAAAATATGCTGGGTAAAACAGTCTGGGCTACTCCTGCCTCAGGAAAAGGCAAACCTATTCGTGGAATTGTTTTCGCTCAGGGACCTGGATACACTTGGTGGGTGATGCAAAAGAACGGAGAGGTGCGGTGTGTACCTCAAGGAGATTTAATACTGGGTGAGAATAGCCCATGAACTGAATTGTACCATGTTAAATAGTATATTATACTGTATGTTATCACTACCATGATTACTATAGGTGACTAATTAGAATGTATGGAAAAGAGTGTAACCTGAGCATGACATAAATGGTATGGAATAAGGGGTGGATAGATGTCCTGGTTTCAGTTAGCACAGAATTAATTTTCTTCCTAGTAGCTGGTGGAATGCTGTGTTTTGGCTTAGGATGAGAAGAGTGCTGATAACACCCCGATGCTTTAATTGTTGCAGAGCAGTGCTTATACTAAGCCAAGGACATCTCAGCCTTTTGCTCTGTCCTGCCAACGGGCAGGCTGGGGGTGCAGTAAGAGCTGGGAGGGGACAGACCCAGGACAGGTGACCCAAACTAGCCAAAGGGGTATTCCATACCATCTGACGTCATGCTAAACAATATATAGGGGTGGCTAGCCGGGGGGAGGGGGCCGGACTGCTCGGGGTTAGGCTGGGCATCGGTCAGCGGGTGGTGAGCAATTGCATTGTGCATCACTTGTTTGTACATACTATTATTACTTTCGTATTATCACCATTGTATCATTATTGTTATTATTGTTATTATTATTTTGTTATTATTATTTTCCTGTCTTATTAAACTGTCTTTATCTCAACTCACGGGCTTCACTTTCCATTTCTCTCCCCCGTCCCAGAGAGGGAGGGGGGAGGGTGAGCGAACGGCTGCGTGGTGTTTAGCTGCCGGCCGGGTCAAACCACGACAACTCTCTAGTCTATGCAAGACAAATTGGACATTGCCAGCAACTAAGCAATAATTTGGAAGTTTCTTAGATTCAACTTGTTGATATTTACTTGAATCAAGGCTGCAGTGTCTCCACTGAGTCCTAGGAAGTGTTCATTGGTCTGAAATACCTCAGGTGATAGAGCATCACTTCTTTGAAATGTTTGCTTTGTGCAATGCTACTTTAGCAGGAAATTGACTGGGACAAGGACTGAAAAAATAATTTAGAGCACCTTCTGTGAAAATTTAGAACGTGGTCTGACAATCTCAAACACATGAAGTTAAAAGGTGCTACAGGATTTCTGTCACTATGAAGTCAGGCATTGTTCTCTGTTGCAAACTGATGGGAGAATACACCCTCTGACATTAAGCTTCTATTCATCAGTGCCTAATTCTGGAAAACACAGCAAGTACGTCAATGAAGGCAGCTAGTTGGTGAGATGATAGCATGACTGGGACTCTGTAATGGCTCATAAAGGTTTTGAAGCCATGGAAATAAAGCTGTGTAAGTGTCTGGTAAATGAAAGCTGTCTCTCTGGAGAACAAAGTCAAAGCTCTGCAGACAACTGAAGTTGTCTATTAGACTATTAGACTATTTGGTTATATAGAGATTAGTTGTGGAGTGCCATGAATTTAATTCATGCCTGATACTTGAATACCCTTATTTGCAAATCCAGAAACAGAGCAGGTTAAACAACAAAACCTGAATTTTCAAGTCAGAAATTTTGAGCTTCTATCTAATAATCAGCTTCTCTTGGTAGTGATTAACTTTATGAGAATTGTGGGAGCACCTGCTTCTGCACCTGGGCTTGAAAGCTGAAAACAAAGACAGACCAGTTGTAGTGCTTCATAGATAAAAGGATGAGATGATGGCTTTCTTAGTGATTCCAAGCAATAGGTAGTGTTAGAGCACTAAAAGATGGAAGTATTACAGTGGATAAATGTATAACAGTATATTTGCATTGTTTATTTCCAGTTGTAATCTTGCTATTAACAATGAATGAAAGGGGAGTGGGTAGAGAATGTTGCTAAGTTTTTACCTTTGAAACACCAATTCTCTGTTCTGTTGACTTTGGATTATTTTTGAGATTGATTTTAACGGATTAAAAATAAACCAATCTCCAGGACAGCTCTGAAGAGTGTTAGGACATTAAAGATAAATTATTTTGTCAAGAGGAAAGGACAAAAAGAGGAAACAACACCAGCATAATGGGCAATATGGTCTCAATAACAGTACAGCTCTGAAAGGAACTACAACAGTTTTAAGTGTATTTGCTGTTGAGAAATACTAATGTTGGCTAGAAATTAATGTAACCAAACCACTGAGAGAGGGTAATTGTAGTATAATAAGAAAAATGCAACAATATGATAACAGGCCAGGATTTGAAAGAACCATTAGATTTTCAGCAAGTAGCCAGTCTTCAGAAATGTAGTTTTATATAGTTTCATTTCTACCATCACTGAAAATAAAATTATTGAAATTTCCAGTAAATAACATCCTCTTTGATCTGTTCACTTTCTAAATTATGACCAAATTATAATTCATCTGTATAATCTAAAGCTTGTCAGAATTTCATCCAAATTTAGTTTTTCTTTTAAACTCTAGAATAATTGTCCTGTTAGACTCACTACAAGTAACAATAAAATCTGCAAACCTATTCAGCTTTCTGCTCTCCTGGTGCTCTAAGTCTGGTTTCCAATTTTGGATCTTATTAGCTTAAGCAGGCAAGTCAGTAGGAATTAAATGTGAGATCAGTTACACGCTGCATTTCCTGGTATTTAAAAATGCTGATAAAACCCATTATGGGTTGTGTGGATTGAATGTCATTAGATGCCAGACACCTTTGACTTCTGTGAGCTTTATATCAGGATTTTGGCAATGCCTTTGAGAAATGTATACCTTCACCTGGAGTTACCGTTAGGTTAACCAGTACCAGAAGGGGGCTCTTTAGAAAAGAGGAAGGCCCTTTGTACTCCAGGAAGGCCAATCCACCCAGATATGGGATTTGTATGTGAATCATTCCTTTATTCATCCACTTTCCTCAAACTGAAATAGGATGTGAACAGTGGAACAGCATGGTGGCTGGAGAAGTATCTGGTCATTTCATTTTACTGCTAGAGATTAGATAAAATGTAATGTGAACTAAGGTCACTTCTTTTTTTTCACCTAATCTTGAGTCTGCTGTTCCTGAACGATGTGAAAATGTATAGGTACCTTTGTCACTTTTAAGGGGCAAAATCTTAGTCTGCTGAAGTCAGTTGGCTCCCAGATTTTAATTATAGCTTTATTGCCTAGTCACAGCTAGAATGTTTTAGATGATGTCCAAACCAAGTGATTGAAGAGACCAGATAAACCCTATGGTGTTTCTTGGTTTTCTTAAAGCCATCTTCAAGAAATAGTGCAAGCATTCTGAGATACAGCATGCTGATTAGAATGGAAGTTCAACTGTTTGCTATTTTTATTAAAGCCTTGCTTGTCCTTTTTATTTATTTATTCATTCATTCATTTTTAAAATAAGGTCTATAAGGGAAAGTCTGAGAATACAATAGTTTTGAGGACATCAGACATTGATTTATTTGTTCTTGTTTATTTTCTGAGAAGTAAGAAAGCATGGAAAGCCTTGCACTCTGGATAAAATGAGGTTCTTCACCTCTCTTCTATCAGGGTACCAAAACTACAGATGTTGTTCAAACCAGTTTTGCTTTTTGTTTTCTGAATCTTCATCTCACACCAATGGTGGATGATGTAAATGTATAGCTATCTATCTCATTTGGAAGTTAGCCTGGGTGTTTGGTAATGGCAGCATCCTGTTTCCAGTGCTTCTAGATGTACTAGTTGAGTGTACTTAAAATCACCCTTCTTTGCAAAACCTGGTTTTATATGAAACAATATAAATATCCTACAGTGGAAAACAAATTCTGTTTTCAAGCTAAAAAACTAGTGATTTTTTGGTTTGTTTTTTATGATCAGTTTCTGGTGATCCTTTCTCCTTTCTTTAAACTGACAGTGTTGCAGTCAATTTTACAGGAGTAAATTCACCTTTGCAGTAGTGACAATCTCTGAGGTATCAGCACTAGTCTTGTGTTGCAAAAGAGGGGATCTTTTTATAGTTTGGTCTCAGCCAAACAAACTTGTCTTAGCTGAGAATTGTGCTAAAGTGACAATGTTTTTTTTTTTTTTTTTTTTTTTTTTTTTTTCTTCTGTTGTTGACTCCTTTTGCTTTCATATTTCAATGATTAATGTCAGGATAGTATCCTTTGAACCAATAAGTTGGAAGTTCAGCTGAGAATATTTATTTTTCTCTGGATCATGTCTGTTTTAATAAAGGATAAAACCCAGAACGCGTATGCTCCTTCAGTAAGGTTACAAGAGTTTTCATGACTGTTTTTTGTTTGTTTGTTTTGTTGTTTTGAGTTAGTTTCCTCACCAATTAAAAAAGTTTGGAATACATATTGCACTTTCTCCTAAGATGGGTATTAATTTGTTGCTTGCTGATGATCACCTCTGACTAAGCTCAGGAACTGTAACTGTGTTGATGTCATTGGATTTAGTAATTCAGTGTCTGATTCTGCTTTTAATTTAGCTGCAAGGACAAGCAGTACAATTTAACTTCTGATTTTGATTTTTATATTTATAGTTGGTAATCTTAAGATCTGGACTCTACAAGGCTATTCAGGGTTTTTCCTCAAGCTTTGAAGTTAAAATTTAATTACTGTGCAACTAATTCTTGAATGGGCACCAGCAACTTGACAAGAATGATTTTTTTTTTTTCTGTTCGCTTTCATAAGTAGTATGTAGAATAACTGGCACTTTTTTGTTAAAATTACTTTGAGTTCTAGCAGTGTGCCTAGAGATATATGATTTGGTTGAAATGTATCCTTTATTTGATTTCAACTAAGGAAATATCTGATTCACCTTGCATAGAATTCAAATCACTGTGGTCATTTTCAGAGTGGTAGATGATCAAAACCATTTAAATCAGTGCTATGGAGCCTAGATCAAGGTTTTAAGCCATTTTAAGCAAGTAAGCTTTTAGCTGGTAATTTCTGAAAGCTTATGTAGTGTAAATTGTGTCTTGGAAATTATATTCCAGATCTCACTGTTCAAGATCAGTTTGTAATATAACATTAGAAAGCAGATACATAGAATCAAACATCCTGCTCATATAAGATTTCAGAGGAAGATGAAGACTGCGCAAGAAGCAAGTGTCTCACCACGTTGGAAATCAAACTTTTTAAGTGAGTAATGTTTCAGAATCTGTCAATACAAGAACTGCTATATTTCACTTACCCTGCCTTAAAAGTCAACATAAATTACGAAAACATGAGTCCTAACTTGTGTTTCTACAAATGTGCTGAGCAGTTGCATGCTGCATTTATGTGTGAGGGCAGAATGTAGAAGTAATGTAAATCAACTGATGTTGCATGGATTTCCCTAAAGACCTCTGCAACTCCACTATAAATGCAGAGTGAGCTTGTGATAGCAATACACTGTGTATGTTCATTTGTGTGCTGTGGACCTCGTCAATGGATTTGTGCTCTAATATGGGGCTTTCCTGCCAGGTATATATCTAGAGATAGAAACAGTTTTCCAGCAGTTTAATGAAATAGAATCAAGGCTTATCTAACAGGAAATTAAGCCCCATTAACAATCTTAAATGGATGTCCTACTAAAAAGTTAAATGCTAGAGGCTTTGTTGTGTATTTCAGAGTAAGGAATAAAAAATAAGTCTTACGTTCCTCTTGAGAGAAGAGTCTGAAAGAAAATGGGGGGAAAATGAAGCTGCTGATTATTGAACCTGTGCTTATTATATCAGTTCAGGTTCATCTTGCTTAGCTACAATCATATAAACCTAAAAAAAAAAGTAACTTTTACTTTTCTAAATGCCAGAGAGAAAAGACTTATTTTGAACTACCCATCAAATTGATTTGGCCACAAACTTTAGATAAACCCTTCTATGTTGTAATAATATCTTGCACTGTAAAAGAAAAATCTCTACATAATACAATACACATAAAAAATAATACACACAATAGCATTTAATTCTATATTCTAATTATATAATGCATTGTAATGTACATATAAATAAAATTTGATACATACTATTTGTTCAAGAGGACAACAGTTCCCTTCACTTAATTCAGTTAAAATTCCTATTCTTTAAGTTGCACTGTAGGAAGGAAAAAGATCGTATTTTATTTTAATAGTTAACCTAGCCGACTGTGTCTGGCTTAAAATTTGATTTCTTCCAAACTTTGAAAGTATACAAATACTAAATTTTGTTTCAGATCAAGCTCAAGAGTTTTCTCTGAAATCCAGAACAATTTTCAAAGCCTACATAACTGTTCCTAATCAAAACATTTTTGTTGATAGTACATGGGTTGTTGCTAACCCTTTTTTGCTAAGGTAGTTTTTCTTAAGATCCTTTCAGTGAAGACCATTTAATCAAGTTAGTTAGTTCCCTGTGGAATTGGAAAAAAAAAAAACAAAACAAAACACAATTTGTTAACTTAGCTGCTGACAACTCATTTGCAAACCAGTAAGCCTAGCTCTTTTGCTAGTTGAGCCTTTTGCAGAGTCAACTATAACTTCTGCTAATTAATGTGACATGAAAAACTAAACATCTAATGAGTTGTTTAGGTATGAAAAGTATAAATAATGCTTCAAGTCTGAGCACGTCATCCTTCTCCCATCTTATATTGCCTTATTCTTCAATAATTAAGCTCAGACTTAATCAAAGGCATTCTGAGCCAGCTGTTTGTACCATACTAGCTGTGAAAATGCAAACTAAACTAAACTACATAAATGTACTGCTTTGTGGGAATAGCCCATGAAGTAGCTGTTAAGGGCTAGAATACGCTCAACTTCTTTCTCAGTCTAACAGATGTATGAGCTCTTCAACAGGAAGAACTACGTTATACTCTCTATACACAGAAAGATTTGTAGACATCTTAGTTGTCAAAGTCCAGTTAAGACTCTACTAATTACCCGCAGAAAAATGACTCTTAAAGACACCTCTAATAAGGTCTAGGGAACCTGCATTCTTGACACAAAATCCATTATGTGATTAGGATTTTGCAAAGTCATGACTAACTGCGATTAGGGTATTGGAAAAGTTCCCTGATGCCTTCTGTTACGTAGTCGAGGCTGGCCGCCTTGCAGCCACTGCAGCTGCAACACCTGTCCAGGCATTACGGGGGCACCTGGGGCCCTCAGTCGGCCAGGGCAGGCCTGAGGCAGCGGCGTGGCCAGGCTGCGGGGGCTCTCAGAGACTGGCAGGGAGCGGGTGGTGCCAGGGCCACGGCGGCTGCACCCATGGCCTCTGCCCAGAAACAGCCCCGGGGTGGTGGCGCCTCGCAGGGCCTGCCGGGCACAGGGAGGGTGCCCAGCACCTTGTAACTGCCCACAGCACAGCTGGGGTGGCTGGGGGAGCTCCTGTGGTGGGACATGGGAGGTCTGTCCCTTCCTTCCGAGTCCATGCTATGGACTAGCGCAGGAGCTGGCAGGACTCGTCAAGGAAGGGGATAAAATGGCTCGCCAGAGAAGTGCCCAGGGGAGCACTGCTGAAGGTGGCGGTGAGGCAGATGTTTCATCTGAAGTGCACCTACACCAATGTGCGCAGCATGGGCAGCAAACAGGAGGAGCTGGAAGTGATTGTGTGACAGGCTAACTACGACCTAGTTGCTATAACTGAAATGTGGTGGGATCACTCCCACAACTGGAGTACTGTGATGGATGGCTACAAGCTCTTCGGAAGGGATAGACGAAGGAAGGGTGGTGGTGTGGCTCTTTATATAGGATATCCCCAGTTGGAAGGGACCCACAAGGATCATTGAGTCCAACTCCTGACCCCGCACAGGTCCACCCTAAAATTCAGACGATATAACTAAGAGCACAGTACAAACACTTCTTAAACTCTGACAGGGTTGGTATTAAAGAGCTTTTTGATGTTGAAGAGCTTGCAGTTGGGAATGATACAGTTGAGTGTCTATGGATAAGGATCAAGGGAAGGCCTGTAGGGGTGACATTTTGGTGGGGGTCTATTACAGACCACCTAATCAGGATGAATAGATGGATGAGGCATTCTGTGAGCAGCCCACAAAAGTTGCACAATCGCTAGCACTTATTCTCACGGGAGACTTCAACTTCCCTGATATATGCTGGAAGTATAATCTTGCACAGAGGAAGCAGTCCAGGAGGTTTCTAGAGCATGTGGAAGATAGCTTCCTGACACAGCTGGTTCAAGAACCTACCGAGGGGGTGCCTCGCTAGACCTGCTCTTCACTAACAGAGGACTTGTTGGTAGAAGTGAAAGTTGCTGTCTTGGGCAGAGTGACCATGAAGTGGTAGAATTTTCTGTCCTTGGTGATGCCAGAAGGGTAACTAGTGAAACTGCTGTCCTGAGCTTCTGGAGGGCAGTCTTTGACCTATTCAGGCCACTTGTTGCAGGAGTCCCTTGGGTTTCACTCCTGAAGGACAAAGGGATCCATGAAGTTTGGATGCTCCTCAAGATGAAAACCTTATAGGCACAGGAGCAGCCTGTTCCTGAGTCCCGTAAGGAGCGCCAGAGGGGAAGAAGACTGGCATGGATGAACCGGGAACTTTTGTTGAGACTCTGAGAGAAAAAGAGAGTCTACATCTGCTGGAAGAAGGGACAGGCTACTTGGGGCAACTACAAGGAAGTTGCTCAGATATGCACAGTGGAAGTTAGAAAGGCAAAAGCCCAGCTTGAAGAAGGGCCGTAAGGAGGATGTGGGGAAGTAGAGGCCTGTCAGCCTGACCTTGGTTCCAGGGAAGGTTATGAAGCAAATCATCTTGGATCAGATCACATGGAACTTGTATGGCATTCAGGAGATCAGGCCAAGCAAGCATGGGTTCACAAAAGGAAGGTCATGCTTGTCCAACCTCATCTCCTTCTATGACCACGTGACCAGACTGGTAGATGAGGGAAAGGCTGTTGATGTAGTCTACTTAGACTTCAGCAAAGTCTTTGAGATGGTCTCCTGCAATATTCTCCTGGGGAAACTGGCTGCCCATAGCCTGGACAGATATATTTTTCTCTGAATCAAGAAATTGCTGGAGGGCCATGCCCAGCGGGTTGTGGTTAATGGAGTTAAGTTCAGCTGGTGTCCCATTACAAGTGGTGTCCCCCACAGGTTGCTACTGGGGCCTATCTTGTTTAATATCTTTATTGATGACCTGGGTGAAGGGATTGAGTGTACCTTCAGTAAGTCTGCAGACGACACCAAGTTGGGAGGTAGTGTTGATCTGCGTGAGAGCAAAGTGGCCCTTCAAAGGGATTTGGATAGGCTGGACTGCTGGGCTGAGGCAAATGGGATGAGGTTTAACAAGGCCAAGTGACAGGTCCTGCACAATAACCTCATGCAATGCTATAGGCTTGGGGCAGAGTGGCTAGAAGAAAAGTGTGAAGAGGAAAGGGACCTGGGGGTGTTGATCAATGCTCAGCTGACCATGAGCCAGCAGTATGCCCAGGTGGCCATGAAGGCCAACGGCATCCTGGCCTGTATTAGAAATAATGTAGCCAGCAAGAGCAGGGAGGTGATAATCCCTCTGTAAGCAGCTTTGGTGAGGCTGCACCTTGAGTACTGTGTTCAGTTTTGAGCCCCTCGTTACAAGAAAGACATTGAGGCCCTGGAGCATGTCCAGAGAAAGTCAACAAAACTGGTGAGGGGTCAGAAGCAGAAGTCTTATGAGGAGCATCTGAGGGAGCTGGGATTGTTTAGTCTGGAGAAGAGGAGGCTCAGGGGAGACCTCATTGCACTCTACAACTTCCTGAGGGGAGGTCATGATGAGGTCAGCCTCTTCTCCCAGATAACTAATGATAGGACTTGAGGAAATGGCCACAAGTTGCACCAGGGGAGATTTAGATTAGATATCAGGAAAAACTTCTTCCATCAAAGAGTGGCCAGGCACTCTGGAATGACCTGCCCAGGGAGGTGGTGGAATCACCGTCCCTCATAGTGTTCAAGAAGCACCTGGACAAAATGGTATGAGATATGATTTAGTAGCTTAGTGGGTAATACTGGTGATAGGAGGATGGTTGGACTAGATGATCTTGTAGGTTCTTTCCAACCTCGTGTTTCTATGATTATAACAGATAGAGCTACGCAATTCTGGGAACAACATGGGCTGAAGGTCTTGCAGGAACTCTGCTGTGGAAGGTCCTAAAGAATGAAAACAAATTGTTTGAAGAAGTTGAAATATGTAATGCTCTAAGAGGAGGGGTTGGATTTACTTAATATACTTTTCTTTTTTTCACTTTGCACCTTACTTGAGGAAAGGGCCAGTATTTTGTCTCACTAGTAAATTCTTTAAAATAGCAAGCCGTGAAGGATCCTGAATATTTCTCTGGAAAATGGCACAAAAATGAAGAATACCTCACAGTTCTCAATTCAATATAAGTACCCCAAAACATACAGGAAAAGCACAGAATGAAGCTGAGTGAGGTGAATTATGAGGGTGCTCACTCTGTCAAGGCACAGGAGGTGTCCCCAGGTTGATCATTGCCATTTTCTTCTCTGCTTGCCAGAGAAAATAGCAGTGGCTGGTGAGGCAAGGAGCAAAGCCCTGATGCTGTGTTGTGCTGGAGCTATTGCCTTCCAAAAGAGACCTGACTCACCCAGGGCATCTCATCTTTGAGCAATGTGTAAGGGCACCACTAGAGATGGAGAGCTGAGCTCAGTTTCTTACCTTATATTGAACTGCATTTCATGCTACATTGAGTTGTGAAATGCTGGCTGTGAGCTGCTGTTCTAAAACACTATTGTATCCTATGTATTTTACATGCTATTTTAAATAGAAACCATATATCAGAGCAACTAATATTTCTTAAAATTAACACGAACTTAAAGCAAAGTTACTTCCAGGCAAATACACTACTTCTTCCCAGCTGTTTATACTGGCTGCTAGAAAAATACTTCTTGTTGCATATGTAGAAAGAAAACAACTGAATCTAATACTCCCTGGTTGAATCTAGGAAGGGTAATATCTTTCAGCTGAAAGAGATTTGATTACTTGGGACTACAATAATGATCATTATGAAATCATGTGTTCATATCCTCGGCCTTCTTCCAAGTCCCATTTTATAGTTTGTAAAGTATTCAGTGTAGACTAGAATACTTCTATGGTTAATTTTGCTGTTGTTATTTATTTACTTTTTGTTTTTAAATCCAAAGTGACTTTGATCTCTTTGAACAATAAACTAATATAAGTGGAAAACCAAGAAGTAAAGGCACAGGTCCTTTATGTTCTCCTAAATGCCTGTGAATGCAATAGGTCGTGCTAAGCAGAATGAGGACTGAAGCCGATATTTAAGTTCTCTCAAATTCCTGCTCTCCTAAATTATTTTTTTTCTGTCCAGTGTAAGTTTAGAAACTTATTTTCTGATACCAGAGCAACATCCCCAGTTGAAGTAACAATGACTTCAGAAGGAACTGGTTTGGTTCCTTGGTGTAATCTGTAAACTGGGGGGGGGGGGGTGTGGGTGGAATAAATTCACCTTCTTCTTTCTCAACTAATTTTTCTGATGTGCTGAAAAGATGAGAGGAAAAACATCAAAAACTTATTGAACTAAGAAAAGAGATCAGCATTAACTTCATCTCTCTGAAGGAGCCAGTAAACAGATGAAAAAGGTGCAAAAATATGTTTGCAAGTTGCCCTGACTTTTATAATATTTAGATGTGCGTGATTGCTCTATTGACGTCAGCTGGCAGGACAGGATGGCATTCTTCCAGAGCACTTGTTTTTTCTCTCATTAGCAAGGAAGAGCTATCAACCTTTTTTTTCGATATTATGTCTAATTGAAGCCACAGCTTCTGCACCATGTTTTCATTTCCAGCTACTTGAAAGGATCAAGGCCAAACTAAAGAGCCTCCTGTGACTTGCAGAACATTAAAGCCCATAACCGCTGGGACTGATTTTAGAACTTGGTAGGTTTGTTTTTTTCCTCTCCAAATATCTTAATGCTTTATGGAAAAGCATTGTGGGACCCAAGTTGATGAGCCATGTCTCCTTTTTTTTTTTTTTTGTTTCATTTGGCTTTTTATTTTCCTCCAGATCAAAGCACCTTAGCAGAATGTCTTTGATGTCTTTTTAGCTCTAGCTGTATTATAAGCAGTTTGACAGAGTTTTTTTTTTTTTTTAAAAAAAAAAAAGCATTTGTTAAAAAATAATTTTCCAAACAAGACAATTTTTTGCTTAAGAGGCTAAGAAGCATGCACAGGGTAAGGCTTATACAGTCGGGCTTGCTTTTGATTCCATGCTCAACCTTCAAGGAATGGAGCACTTAACCATGCTGTTTTTTATTCCTGCTGCCTTTTCTTCTTGAGGTGCTCATACATTACCTCTCAGAGCCTCCTCTCACCCTGACAGCAGAAAGCCTGCTTATTCCATCGGAATTGAGACTTAAACAAGCGTGAAGCCTATTGTAAGGAGGAGGAAAATCAGGCCAAGTGTGTTTATACTGTGAGTTGTTAATAACAACAACAGCTCTTGGCTTTTGTAAAGCACATGTCAAGCAAGGAATGCAAAGTGCTTTTAAACCAGGCATTAATTAAGGCTGACAGCCTCCACCCTCTTCCCTTGCGATGAGGTTAATACAAGCAAGGGCCTTTGATTGGCTTTTAATCTTGCTTCCCAAAGGGTGACCTGTGCTCCCAGCGATGCAGGGCAAGGAAGGACATCAGCTGTGTCCCTCCTTGGGACAGTGATATAATACTCACCTAGCCTTTGGGAGCCAAAAGTCTTACGTGACCCAAAAAGCAACTTGGCTTTGGGGTCAGGGGGGAGGAGGAGGAATTTCTGAGATGGATTTTAACCTGTCTCTAGACATGGCTGTTGATTCTTAAATGTCAGAGTTGGGACTCAGTCTGTTAACCCAAGGAGGGAAGAGACAGATTGCTCACAAGGTAATTGGGGCATGGTGATATGAAAAGCTCAGTCAGGTTGTTGCTCTTCTCTGCTGGAATTGACTGTTCTGATGTTTTGTTTATTGGTAGAAAAATCAAAATTAAAAAAAAAAAATCTCTGGAAATACGGAATTAAATAAATTAATAATAATAATAATAATAATAATAATAATAAAGTCTTAAATTCTCTTCTAGAATACAATCACCTTCTCTTTCCTCCTGGCCTTTAGAGGCTGATTGCTTCACAGATCCTGGGTAAAGCACAATTAGGCATGCTCAGTCTTTGCCCTTATAGCAGCAGAATTACAGTGGTAACTTCTTAAAGCAGATCCACCAGCACCAGATATTTCATGGAATTGTGCCCTTAGCACAATAAGCAGTGTATTGCTAATTATGATGCTATTAAGAAGTGAAAGTACTTTCACAGACCATAATAAAAGAAGACTTTGCATTACAACTAAAAGAAAATGAATTTTTATTGTTCATGCTTATGTTAATGTTTGGCTTCCTTATTAGTTATAAGCCATTATTTTTGGCCAGTGTTTTCCTGGCATATTGAAATGTATTTGCCAGCACAACAGTGAGACTTCTTTGTCTAAAAGTACTTATAAAGGGGAGCTGAAAATCATGAATGCTGCCCTTCGCTCTACTTTCAGTGACTGTAGAGGAAACCATGACCATGGAAGCTTGGAAAGATGTGTTATGGATGTTGTCTAAGTTAGGTATTGATGTTAGGCACTGTGGATATGATCCTCTAGACCGTGATACAATGCAAGCATGAAGGCATTGGTAAACTTCCACTGGATTTAGCAGGGTTTGTACCAAACCAAGGTTTCACAGACTGACCTAAGGAGCCTTGTTGTCCCTGTACACAAGTCTGAATGTTTTCATAAAGACGTAAGACTTCCCTTAAGCTGTGACAGGGACCCTTTGGGCTATCCTAAGCATCTTACAAATCCAACAGAAAACAACATACTTCTTTTGCTGGATTCTTTTTCTACTGAGATTGTGAATTGAACTAACTTACCATGAGGGACCTGTGGAAGGAGGTCTGATGAGTAGTAGATAGGCTTGTACAAACAGACCTTGGATACCAGTTGGAGGGGAAGCAGTGGGACCCGTCTTTCTCCTGACAGCATTGGGTTGTAAAATTTGTTCACCCCTCTGCGGGACTGCTCTGATGTTGATGTTGAGTGTGCTGCAAATCCCATGTGAAAATGAAAGTTAATTTCCCAGTGGTGCTTTGCACTATGTGAACTCCATCATTGATACGTACTGGAATGATGAGCTATGCAACACTCCAACTATTACATGAAAGCTAGTTGGGGAAAAATAGTGAAACTGTATTTCAATGCATAAATGTTAAAGAGAAGAACTCCTCATTTGTTTACCATAATGTCCTCTGAGGTGCAGTGGCATTTACCAAAGTGTTTTCAGTTATGTAACCTTCCAGTTTCTACCATGTTATCACATTGCTTCTGTTAGACTCTCTCTTCTCTTTTGTTTACACACCAGCTGTTATTTGATATAAATCAGCTTGTTGAAGAATATGTAATTTATAAGCTGCTTTGGAAGCTTGCCAAGTGAAACATCAGCACACAGAGGGTGTTAAGAGTCTCTCAAGTAGTAGATTATCTTGAAAAAGACCATTTTTCAAAGGGAGTATGTTTTGAACACATAAGTAAAAGTTACTTTGTAAGAAGTAGCTAAAAATATTTAGCTAGACAGAAATACAAATCCCTGGATTAATTATCTTAAATCCTTCAGTAGGAAATGTTACTGAATTGAGAAAACTTGCTAAGTGTGTTGTGGGAATGTAAAATATATTAAATTAGATTTCAGATTTCACCTTCCTCAAGAAGTTCTTTGCTAAATACTTTAACTGGAGCAGTCAGCCCCAGAAAAAAATTCCTTTTTTTTTTTTTTTTTTTTTTCATGTATTTATTTTTATTCCCTGTGCCATGAAGATAAACAATACAATTCCTGGGTCAAACTCCAGAATCTGATTGATATTTCTACTCACCTCACCCAGCTTGGAGGGAGCCTGACTGAATAATACCAAGGTTATAGTTGATAGATTTACTACCTTTAAATGGCACAAAATACTTTTTTAACATCTTTAGATTTTAAAGTTCTTTTAGAGTATTTGTAACAGCCTGATACAGATTGCCATCTAGACCTCCATACTAATTGAAATGTTCTAATATGCCAATTATTTTAACATGGTTATAAATAATATACAGAGTATAGTTGTTTTACTGTTTTTTTTTTTTTTTTTTTTTTTTTTCTTGTTAATCTTTCAAGCATCTGAGAATCCAAACCATGGCTTATAAATTAACAGATTCCCTGGGAAAAGAAGACATAATGTTCAATGGTATGAACACTAGTGCATTGTTTTATTAAAAGGGAAAGAATTTGTTTAAAAAGAAATGAACTACAGAACTGTATTTGATGGAATTAGGCTGAAATAAAGAGCTACTACATCAACACCTTAAAAAAAAAAAAAAAGGCAACTATTAAGCAGTGTATTTTTAACATATCAGATGACCACGCATGCTCAGCTTTGACAGTGTCCATGTTTTTGTTGTTGCTGTTTTGGTTTTTAAGTGATTATGCAGAGAGCAGACACAGTCTGTTTTGTCCTACACCCTGGCCCTACAATGGGCCAGCACTTCTTACTTCAAAGGAGAGTATTCCAAAAGAGGAGAGATTTTTTTCCGTATTAGTCCTGTCCCTGATCTTTAAAAGCTATGATGTGTGGTCATCCCAAGGCTTGGAACCTTCCAGGCTTTTATAGCTATGACTGATGTAACTTTAGGAGGAAATAGTTGATTTATTCTACTACAACTGAATTACTGATGTAGTATTTGTGTATTTTTGTGCATTTTTTTGTGTGTGTATTTTTGTGCATTTTCTATTAATAATGATCTGGATTACAGCAATGCAAATATGTGAGAGAACTGGTGATGTGAAACAACATTAAGTGATGCTTGGAGAGAGGGAACACTTCAATATGATTTCCACTTACAGTTTAGTAATAGAAGCAAAAATGCAGATACAAACACCCCAAACAGAAATTATGTTAGCAAAATGAGGTTACCTTTTGCGTTTGCTTTTGTACCTCAGAGTATGTTGTCCACCAACTGATAGTGAATTTACAACCCACTGGTTTGGCAAAATCAATGTTCCAGTTGGGCAGCTCAGCCCTTGAAATGCATGTTAGATATGCCTTACAGCCATTATTTCAGACACATTTGTAATAATCCTATATAATGTATATGTACTTGGTCTATATAGACAAATAATTCTGAATAGTATGACTCAGCACAGCAGTATCTGTAAGGAGTGTATTTTGACTTAGAGGAGTAACTTTTCAGCTTAACATTTATCAATATATATATATTTTTTTTCTCAAATAGGAAAAATACCTAAACTGTTTTCACCTCTTTGCTAGGGGGGAGAAACACCAGGATTAAGAAAAGAACAATTACAATACATGAAGGAATTGCAATATGAGCAGTGTGGGAATATAATGACTTGATTAAAGAAAGAAGAATGCTTACAGCAGACTCTCACTGACTTGATTTATTTTCATAGAGTCCTTCCCTCCTAGGTAACTTAAGAATATAACTGGCTATTCTGAAGCTACTTTGTTAAGCGTTCTCCCTATTTCATGTTTCCTGTGTATGGCACCTGAGAAATCTGAATTTATATTGAATTGTCAAGAGTGCCAGTCACACTAACGATGAAGTATAGAGTCCTCGTGGTTTATTTTCTGCCATTTACTGAACGGTGAATTGCAATTCATAAAATCTTTTTTTTTTTTTTTTTTTCTCACAGTGTACAGTGCCCAACATTACTATGATCATTTGATTTCACAAATCTGATTATGTTCATACTATTTCTGAAACAAGACATTTCCCTTTCTGTTATCTTGGCTAATACAATTTCCAATGTGCATTTAGAAGATCAGAGAACATCAATGACTACAGCTGCTCCTATTTTTATGGTTAATATAGGTCATGGTTCTCCACAGCTAGAGATGACTTAGTTATCTGCTTCTCATTATTAAGCCTTATAATAACATAAGGCATGCTATACAATCAATTACAATAAATGACTTTATTGCCAATATCTAGCAATTTCCTGTAATTCTTATCTCAATTATTTTCAACAGAACAAATTGCCTAAGGGAGATTATGCATGTTTTATGAGTGGATCAGCGTGACCTTAAGGCTGCAGGGGCAACAAATGAAAATGGGTACAGAGAGTCTTGAAGGTCCTCAGTTGTCCTTGCTCATTATTGCATCTCACCACAGGAAATCTGAAAGGTCTCCAGCTTGGTTGGGCACATCATAGTCTTGAGTCCCTATAGACTGCTAGTGAACCAGCACATACACGGTGGTCAAAGAGAGAAGATTATGATTATGTTGAAATAGGAAGAAAACAAACAAACAAACACATATTTAACCATTTCATTTGTTTTCTGAGTGTTTTGCTATTCCTCTGAGCAATATGAACTAGAATAGTGTTTGAGAGAGGACTGAGTTTCTCCTGTCACCTTTCTGCAAAATAGTAAGTAGAAAAGATCACAGGAATTACACTGAAATGATGCTAGCATTTGCCAATGTGCCATGCATGGATTTCTGGCTCTAAAGAGCTAGGCTGACATGACAGGGCTGTGCTGCAAATGGCCATATTGTAAATGCGGGGAGAAATGCAATTGCTGTATCAAAGAATGCTTAATCTTGACAAAGAGACTAACAAACCATGGAGTAAGTTCATTTTAATAAAATAAATTGAAACTGAAAGCAATGGAATAATTTGGCCTAAATCCTGTGTGTTCCAGGAATTAAAATGGAAAAAGAGGTCTGTATTTCAGCTTCAGAGACTTAACTAGAAAGTCCCTATTCCTTTCCTATGTGCTGCTAGTTCAAGAGCAGTGAGACTGTAAAACTGCTAGAGATCCTCCTGGCACTTGCACATCCAGCCCCATTCACAAATTTCAAGGCTCTGATATCAGGCAAAGAGCTGCTGTGCTTTCTCTGAAGTGGATAACACTTGTTGCCATAATCCCATATTTGATGATTATCAAAAAGTGGTACAAAAATACAGTATAAAAACACAGCCTCCTTATGGAAACTGTACCAAAAGGAAGCATGTGATTATGTACCATAAGGAGCTACAGTGACATCAATAGGTTATTTACAGCAAAAAGTGAGAATTTGGGAAAGATTTATTGGACTAGGGTGAACATAGCATTCAGTATGGATAAGGATATAAAAATGCCCAGAAATTGCTGTCTTCAAATTAGCCCAGACTTCAATTAGTTGTCAAAAACAGAACACCTGAATCAACTAATTGTTGTTATAATGAAGACAAACTCAAGCTTTCCTGTTCATTTTAAGAATTCTTCAAATGGATTTTGCGCTATAGAAAATTAATTCATTTTAATGTGACAGGTCTAATTATCAGAACTTAAGTTTTTCTGTAGTGATAACTGAGGCTTGAAAATGTATTATAAAAACATTTTTGTATGGTCAGGTTTGAACAGGCTTGGAAAGTGGTACAAGAAAATAGAGCAGGCTAACTAGAGAGTAAAAGGGAAATTATTTGCTATTCTTTACAAAGATGAATTCTTTATCTGTTTCCATTGGTGCAAAGTGGAAAAAAATATAAATCGAAGTAGGGGAAAGTAATGCAGTTTCAAAGTAAGCAATTTTTATGACAATAGGTAGATCATTGTTTGCTTTCAGTTTTCTGATTTATTTTTCAAAATGGAATTGAAAGTCCATTTACTGGGACCTTTTTAGGTCAAATGAAGGAAGAGTTTAGATTTGAACGTCTATTTCTTTTTATTCATTTATTATTTCTTTAACTTATTTTAAATGTTATTTCTGTGCATGAATAACATTTCTGTCTCAAAACAACTTTCAGTGTTGTGTAAACTGAGGTAGAGAGAGGGCAAGTCTGTTGAAGATATATTTTGCTAAATAAATCATAATGGCAATTCCATTGAAATATGGTTTGCTAATTAGAAGGATGCAGAAGTCAGGGATCTTGTGTATATGGGCCCAAACTCATTCCACCTACCTAGGGGCTCACTTTAAGTGCCCAACATCTTCAGGCTGCTGGGTTAGCAGAGGGCTGCTGGGTCGGATGCATTGCCCCCAGAGGGCTCTCCACATTGATTGTGGAAGGAAGATGAACAGATGGGTTTTAGGCACCAGGAGGTCTGAGCCCTGAGGGTCAGAGGCCAAGGATCAGGTCTAAGAAGTCCTGACACATGATTTTCATGGGTTCTGTTTAGATGGACAGCTTCAGTGATTTCAAACTTGAAAGCTTTCGATTTCCCCACTCCGGCCTGTGGTCCCCGTGTCGGTTCGGTCCCTGGGTCGGGTCACAGGTTCGATTCCCCACACCGGACCCTGGTCCCTGGGTAGGGTCGGGATCCCAGCCCCAGGCCACAGGTTCTACTTGTACATTGGCCCTGGTCCCCGTGTTGAGTTGGGACCTCTGGATAGGTCATAGGTTGAAAGTCTAACACCAAAGTCTTTTTTTTTTTTTTTTCTTTTTGGGGGGGGGGGAGCAGAGTGGAGTGGGGCATAATTCCTCATGGACACCAAAAGGAGTTGCAAAATAATAATAAAAATTAGGTGAAGGAAAAGTTCCTTCTCTTAATGTTTGTTGTTGTTTTTGTTGTTTCTTTTCCATGCAGTCTTAAAATAAAGGTCACATTTTCTGTAAATAAACAAGTAAATAGTGTAGTCAGAGGTCACAGGGTTAGATTTTGAAAAGTCCTACATAAAGAAGACATCTCAGAAAAGCAGATTTAAATAACTATAATGTCAAAAAAAGTAATTCTGATTGCTATATTCTTTATCTGTTGTGACTAGACAGATGAAAATCCATGATAGTAATTTAGCCTTTAGGGTCATTATCCTGTTTCTTTTATTTCTTTATCTATTTCTTTATCTATTTTTCTTTTACTTCTATATTTATTTATTTATTTATCTTAATATATTAATATTAATATATTATATTTTAACCCTAACCCCTAACCCCTAACCCTAAACCTAAATATATCCTTATATATATCCCTTTCTAATCCTAAATATATCCCTAGGCGGAATCTGAGAGGAATTTGAAATAGGACCCCAGCAAAGGTGTACAAAGCCCCTTTCGCCCATCAAAAATTGCCCCCAAAGGAAGATTTTGGGTACAACTGAACTCCCCAGGGGAGCCTTTATGCAGCCAACCCAGGGACAGGACCTGACCCGGGGACCAGAGGACGGTGTGGAGTATCGAACCATGGACCCAGGACCAGGGTCCCAACTCGACCAGGGTACGCGGGGCGGTGTGGGGAATCGAACCTGGGACCCTGGAATGGGGACCTGAACAGAACCAGAGACCCGGGCCCGTGTGCGAATCGAACCTGTGACCTGGGGCTGGGGACAAGACTTGTCCCAGTGACCTCGGACTGGGGTCCTGACGTGACCCTGGGGCCAGGGGCAGGTGTGGGAATCGAACGTGAAACCAGGGTCAGGGGACGCCACCGGACCTGGGGTAAGAGGCCGGTGTGGGGATTGGAACCTGGGACCCAGGGCCAGGGTCCTGACTCAGCCCGTGGACCAGGGCCAGTGTGGGGATTGGAACCTGGGACCCGGTGATTGGGAATTGACCCAACCCGGGGAGAAGGGGCCAGTGGGGGGAATCGAACCTAAGACCTGGGCCGGGGACAAGACATGTCCCAGTGACTTCGGGCCGGGGTCCCGACTTCACGTGGGGACAGGGGTAGGTGTGGGAATCGAACGTGAAACCAGGGACAGGGGACCCGACCGGACCTGGGGTAAGGGGCTGTAGTGGGGAATTGAACCTGGGACCCGGGGCCGGGATCCAGACCCGACCCATGGAGGAAGGGTGGGTGTGGGGAAATTAACCTATGACCTATCCAGAGGTCCCAACTCAACACGGGGACCAGGGCCAATGTACAAGTAGAACCTGCGGCCCGGGGCTGGGATCCCGACCCTACCCGGGGACCAGGGTCCGGTGTGGGGAATCGAACCTGTGACCCGACCCAGGGACCGAACCGACACGGGGACCACAGGCCGGAGTGGGGAAATCGAATCTGGGACCGGGGCCATGGACCCAACTCAACCCGGGTTGCAGGGTCCAATGTGGGGAATCGAACGTGGGACCCTGGCCAGGGACAAGACATGTCCCAGTGACCTCAGACCGGGGTCCTGACGTGACCCTGGGGCCAGGGGCAGGTGTGGGAATCGAACGTGATACCAGGGACAGGGGACCCGACCAGACCTGGTGTAAGGGGCAGGTGTGGGGATTGGAACCTGGGCCCCGTTCCTGGGCCCCCAAGAGACTCAGGCTCCCTTCTCTGTTGAGTTTGGTGCTGCCTAGCCTTAACATTTTCAGTACTCAGTAGCATCCCCCAGGCTCTTGTATTTTGAGAGGGATTGCACTCCCCTTACATCATATGGGAATCCCATTTTTCTTTCTCAAGAGTGAATGTTGTAAGACACTTGTAAATCATTGCAGATTGTCGTTGTTGTCCATTGCCATGTAAATTAAGGCCATGTGGGTACCTTCTACTGTTTCTTTTTCCCTTTCGTTTGTTGTCTGTGTGATAAACATTCATCTGATTCGTGTCAGTATGGAACAGTGCTAGGGCTGCGTGGTATGATGAATGTGACCTTCTGTCTTACATACTGATTTACATACTTAGACTTGTATAACTACAAGTCTAAGAAAAACAGAATGGTTAATGTATATAGTTCTTGTACCTTGCAAAGGAATTCGTGTCACTAGAGAGCAGTTCTGTCTGTCTCTGGGTCCTGCACTGGCAATTTAATTCTTCCACAGTTGTGGTTTCTTCCCTTTCCTCCCAGTGTCCCTGTCTCCCCCTCATTATAGTCAAATTATCAAATCTTCAGAAATATTCCTCAAATCCATGAGCCTATTTGCTTTTGTTATTCCGAACTCTTATTCCGAACTCTTATTCCTAACAGTTACAGCCTTTTTGCCTTCTTTGTGGTTGATTTAGCACTGCTATAGGTGTGACTGTCCTTGTGAATGGCCTGTGAGGAATGTTTTAACTACTCGTGAAGTGTCAATAAGAGAGCTATTTGTGTTTGTATGTTCTTTCTTTGAAGTCTCTGATGTCTGGGGGTTTCAGAACAACTGCTAACAACTAGTGACAGTTATGGTTTCTGAATGGGACACTGTGCAAGTCCCTGATATCTGGCCAGGTGGCCAGGAGATTAAGGCGAAGAAAAAAAAAGCTGAAGGACGGCTAGGAGACAAAACTTGCAGGGGGCGCTGTGTAAGATTTTGACATGCTGCCACGGAGTACAAAGGGGAAGGACAAGAAAAAAAAATGAGAGGAAGAATACGAGCTTTCAGCATGAAAGACCCGCAGAGACCCCCAGGGGGACCACCGGAGACTGATGCGCATGCTCCAGTAGGAGGGACTGGATCCCGGAAGCTAATTATAATAACCCAGTGTCTTTTAGAAGTAGTAATGAATATGTATTAGTCTAGGAGCAAAAAAATCATCTACTTGATGTAACTGGTGTGCGTCCTGGTGGAGCAGAGACTCCCGGTGCACCCAGCGCTGTTTGCTTACCTCTATTCCTTCAATAAATTGTAAACTTTGATTATAATCCTATTTTGAAGACTGAGCCATTTATAACATCTGGTTCCTACCAAATATCACACATTTGGTGAAATGCCTTAAAACAACATTACTTTTTAATTAACAACAACTTTTTTTTTCTCTCTCTAGGTCTGCCAGTAGCTTACAGTGTAGAAAGGTGTGCTTCTCTCTCTTTCTTGGATAGAGTTGGAGGCAATGCCTGATACCCAGCCAAGATGGACAAAGGACAAGGACAAAGCCTGGGAGGAAGACTATGAGCCTTCAGCACAAGAGACTCCCAGAGGGACCACCGGGGACTGATACGCATGTGCCAGTGGGAGGGTTTGGAATCCGGGAACTAATTATAATAACCCTGCCTTTTCTAGAAGTAGTGATGAATGTGTATTAGCCTAGGAGCATAAAAAGCAGCCACCTGATGTAACGTGTGTGTGTGTTGGAGGAGCCCAGACTCCCTGCACACCCAGTGCTCTTTACTTGCCGTTTATTAACCCCATAAATAAATCTCATAAAGCTAAGTTGACTCGGAATTTATAGCAGTATGATGAAAACTGTTGCACTCCAAGTTGGGAAGGGGAGAGGAAAATGTTCATGTATACGTGAGAATTGTACTCAAACAGCTGATTATACCTGTGCATGCACCTTTTAAGGGAAAACTTTAAACCTGAGAAGCAACAGGCAGTGTTCTACATTTCCTGATATGATATCATGATATATGATGTAGGTATGATATCAAAGGATGATATCATATATAGTCTATATAGTCTGCTGCAGGCTGAAAAGTAGCCTGTGCCTCAGGTAGCGTTTTATGCCTTTGCTTTTGTTACTACATCCCTGTAAGTCTTCAAAAGGGAAATCAAATTATCCTACCCAGAAGAAACACCGTCCAGAAGACACTTGAGTTGTTAGGGCCTGAATTCTCACTAAAACCAAAGGCAGGGGTCTTACTGACCTGAAGAAAGAGGCTTTAATCTCTCCTGGCTTGTTTACTCCTGAAGGAGCATGAAAGAGATGCGTGTCCTTGTATGTGAAGAGGAGGTGAAGGAACAGCTGGTGCAAGGAACACACAAATCCGTTGCACCAGACTAATAGGTGGTTGGCTCTGAGTTGGGAGACTGCAGCAGAATCACAGAATTATCTAGGTTGGAAGAGACCTCCAAGAGCACCAAGTCCAACCTCTGACCTAACACTAACAAGTCCTCCGCTAAACCATATCACTAAGCTCTACATCTACACATCTTTTAAAAACACCCAGGGATGGAGGCTCAACCACTTCCCTGGGCAGCCCATTCCAATGCCTAACAGACCTATCAGTAAAGAAGTTCTTCCTAATATCCAACCTAAACCTACCCTGGCACAACTTTAGCCCATTTCTCCTCATCCTGTCACCAGGCACATGGGAAAATAGACCAACTCCACCTCGCTACAGCTTCCTTTATGGTACCCGTAGAGTGCGATAAGGTCGCCCCTGAGCCTTCTCTTTTCCAGGCTGAACAATCCCAGCTCCCTCAGCTGCTCCTCGTAGGACTTGTTCTTCAGACCCATCACCAGTTTCATTGCCCTTCTCTGGACTCTCTCGAGCACCTCGATGTCCTTCTTATAGCGAGGGACCCAAAACTGAACACAGTACTCAAGGTGCAGCCTCACTGGAGCCAAGTACAGGGGGAAAATCACTTCTCTAGCCCTGTTGGCCACACTGCTTCTTATGCAAGCCAGGATGCTGTTGGCCTTCTTGGCCACCTGAGCACACTGCTGGCTCATATTCAGCCGACTATCCACCAATACTCCCAGGTTCTTCTCTGCCAGGCAGCTTTCTAACCACTCAGCTATCTTCAAACTTCCAGATCTAGAGGAACACGTTGGCTGCAGCCTAAAAGCCACGTGTACGGAAGCTCTCCCAAGCCAGCCAATCTTCTCCCCGCGACCTGCCAGAAAACAGCTGTCCTGGTTTCAGCTAGGATAGAGTTAATTTTCCTCTTAGGACCTGGTAGGGGGCTATGTTGTGTCCTCCTAGGACCTGGTAGGGGGCTATGTTGTGGATTAGGATGAACACGCTGATGTTTTAATCGTTGCAGAGCAGTGCTTACACCAAGCCAAGGACGTTTCAGCTTCTCGCTCTGTCCTGCCAGCGGGCAGGCTGGGGGTGCAGCAGGAGCTGGGAGGGGACAGATCCAGGACAGCTGACCCAAAGTGGCCAAAGGGGTATTCCATACCATATGGGGTCATGCTAAGCCATAGATAGGGGTGCCTAGCTGGGATGGGGGTCCGTCTGCTCGGGGATAGGCTGGGCATCGGTCAGCGGGTGGTGAGCAATTGCATTGTGCATCACTTACTAAACCGTCTCTGTCTCGACCCACAGGCTTCATTTTCCTATTTCTCTCCCCCATCCCAGAGAAGGAGAGGGGAAGGCAAGCAAATAGCTGTGTGGTGCTTAGCTGCTGGCCGGGGGAAACCACGACAACAGCAATGTAGTCATGTAACCAAATTAAAGCCAAAACTTTCAGCCCGGTCCTTGACCTGAATAGGGAGTGAGGATCCAGATCCTGGCATTTATAAGCAATAGTTTATATGCAGCCAAAGTAAATACTGCAGTCAGAGGTCATGGCGCTAGATTTCAAAAAGTCCTGCATAAAGAAGAGATCTCAGAAAAGCAAATTTAAACAACATTAATGTCAAGAAAAGTCTATCTGATTGCTATATTCTATATCTGTCGTGACTAGAGAGATAAAAATCCATGATGGCAATTTTGCCTTTTAGATAACTTTCTTTTTTCTTTTATTTATGCTTATTTATCTTATTTTAACAGGCTCTGTACTAATTTTCCTCACAGAATGACTAGCAGAAATATGACCCTTACATGCCTTTTGTAATTAATTCATTAGGTCAACTCTAACCACTAAGACCCTTGTCAGGTTGTTTCGATTAGCGATAAGGAGCAATTGAACCTAAAACATTGAAGCCAGGTTGATGATGAGCCTATTCCACAAGGTCTCCTGGCTCCACCCTTGTGAAGTGAAATCTGCCAGGTGGGGATCATATGACCATTGCTATATAAGAAGCATGAGGAGAGTTTGAGGTTCAGGTTATTTAGGGTGCTTTTTCTCTTGTGGTGAAGCATGTGTTCCCCAGTAAGCTGCTTTTTCTTCATGTTCTCTACCATCTCTGTGAAATGGGTTTAAAGCCTCTATGAGCTAGCTACGTTGGCAGTGCCTTCTCAGTACAGTAAAACCCTCATGGTGCGACTTCACTGTGAAGCAGTTTGGCAGTGACTCAAGTTCAGAAGCTGGCAGGTAAGTGTTCCTGGGTTCTACAATTGTTTAATGTTGAGGAGTTTGAGTACTTCCTTCACCTTGTCTGTTTTTAGTGAAATTGGTTACCTGGGTTCTAACCTCTAATTCTAATTTTGAGAGTTTAACACTAGTGAATGTATTTCTGTGTATGAATACAAATGAAGCTTTGCCTTATTGAAAACCATGTTATTTAGTCCTATGTTAATATTGATAAAATCTTGAAATAGCAAAAAACAACATCTTGATTTCTCAAACCATACTTATCAGTAGAGACCTTAATCACTGGCTTAATACTTATATTAATTGAGCCTTAACTTTTAAAATGAATTGTTCTCAAATGTTTTTTCACTTTAGGCTAGAATCTTTCTCTTATGTTTTAGTATAGGGAAAGCTTGATTAGGAAAACACTGATTTCAGGGCCTCCTAATAGCCCATCCTTGGAAGATCCTAATCCTTGGAAATAGGTTCTTCATGCATTATTTTTGGAGAGCTGTTGCCTGGCTGAAACAGTTTCATTAGGTATTATCTTCAAGCATACTGGACAATGACAATATACATGTATTATATGCTTTTAAAGTAGATATATCCCCCTGTGAAAATCCTCAAAACTCAGTAGTCCATGTTCATATATAAAAACCTCCAAGAGGATCCCTAGAAGACTTTAAATGCACTGATACCTTCATGTGCTAAAAATGCTACAGAAAATGTGTTTTATTAACACTTGCTTCACTGGGAAGGGAATTAAGTTCAGGGCCTTCTGGTCTTTAGCTTGATGGGGCCAGGATATGAATGTTTTATCAGAAATTTTCCAAACAGGAAGGGACTTGTCAGCCATTATCAAGCTCATCAGTGATAAAGCAGAAGAATGTGGGGGTATTTCATTTTGAGCCTTGCACCTGGAGTTTGAGAGCTCATAAACAGATGGGTTTCTTCTCATTTTGGAATCAGCAGTCCTTATGAACCTAGCTTAGGCATCCTGAACACCTGGCATGGAAACAACAGAAGTGCTAGTTCAGTGGACTTGGCCGCATCAGGATACTTTGATTTCTTTTTGGCAGGTATGTCTTTTTATTTTTGACTATTCAGTGTTTTTTAATATCTCTGACTACTCTAAAGAAACATAAGAAAAACCCAAAGGATTCAAAACAATTTTGCATTTCTGGGAAAATAGTACTCTCAGTATTAATGTAATTGTATGCCTACAATTACGAAGTAGACCTTCATGAGACATAACAGCAGTGAAAATATATTCATATCAACTCAGAAGCTTTTTTTGTTATTCTCACTCAATGATCTCAAGTGTGAGTCTTAAGACATAGAACTGAGTTTCTGGTGGAGTTTCTGATGGGGGTGGGAATGCCCGTTCCACCTCAGTGCATTCTGTTTGGCATTGTTGTATTTTTTACTCTCACATAATCTTAGTTCTTTATAGTTGTGACATTGCTGATACCTTCTCAAAACACCAAGAAAACTGGGGTCTAACCACATTAGGAAATGATCAGTACAGCTATGATAAAGCATGCTTTTTTTCTAGCCTTTGTGGAAACAAATAATGAATTTTATAATTAAAGGGTACTCTACACATAAGAGTACTTAGCTGACAACACTGTAGCTGATAAAATTATGATATAAATATATCCATGCCAAATTTTTTGCTCAACCTCTAATTTGTCATGTACATTCTAACACAAATCTGATTTTATTAACTACTTCTCTCAGTACACCAAAACATATAACTCTTCGCAAAGATTGTGTTGATGATTCTTTACAATTAATGAACTGTAAATCATAGCAATTATTGGATGTGTCCTGTGTACCAGGACAGCATATAGTACACCTAATATTAAAACATGACTTACACTCATGTATCATAATCATCCATTGATGAATTAATAGCAAACATCTTTCTGAGACAAGATGTCCATTGCTAACTTTTACAGCATTTACAGCAAGTGCCCTAGAATAGGGACAGTGTCCCTAGATGACACCTTTCAGTCCAATGTGTTCTAGAGATGTTGAGTAAGTATTGTTACCAGGAGCAACGACATTTTATATTCTTAGCAATCTGGTCAAGCACTACTTGACTTAAGCTATTTAAGTATGGTAAGGGTTTTCCTACTCACACTGTTGCAATAAAGGTTTTCTGTGACCAGACTTCTCACTAATAAAAAAAAAAAAAAACAAAACATAGAGGGTGCTGCCAACACAGGAAAAGCCTCCGTCTCCACATGAGATCACTTCCATAGAGTTTTACTTGAAATTACCAACTCCGTGGTTGACAGGAGAGTTTCTATTTTCATGTTCATTTCAGTTGCATTGCTTTATGTACATGTGTATGTACATACATAAAAAGTAATTATCGCTTAAGAAGCTGAAGCTTTTGACCAGTTTCTGTCAGTTTCAGGAAGTATGTTGCTAGAACAGGAATTGGTATTTCATTGTGGTACATGGCAATGATACCCAGGACATAGATGTGTCCCTAAATGTACTTCCATTCTTTTACAACATATCAGGTGAAACTCTCACCCTGGTAAAGTCACTGCAATTCTTGCAGTCAATCTCAGCAGATTAGTGATTGATCTACCAAACTGTATGAACCCCCTGTAATGAAATGTTTCATTAATATTTCTGGGTAGTGAACTGTATTTAAAGGGCATACATTGTAGTTTTCAAAATTAAGTTACTCAACAAATGGATCTAGTGTATTTCTGTTGGAAAAATCAGAGGTGACCACGGTATCTTTGGAATAAGACGTCTTGGAGTAAAAACGCTGTGCTAATTTATGATAAATAGACTGACTTTCAAATCATAGTAGAAGCTGCTCAACTCTTTTCAAAAGGTGTTGTAAGGCAGTCTGAGGATCTCATCTAGGTTTTATCCCTGGTGGCTGAGAGCTGGGAAACGTGGAGCCAAAGGATATCTGGAGGATCAATAATCTGTAGATAGAAATCACAGAGGATGTCTGTATCAGTAAAATACAGGACATGACTTTTGTTTCCTGTTACCGAAGGTTCTTCAAAGCAGTGCTACATTTGTACATATTCCCAGATACTGCATGGGGAAAATGAAGGGGGGCTAGTAGGGAGAAACATCACAGCTGAGTTAGCGCAGCCGATTTTTTGTAATACAAGCTGAAAACCCAGGTGAAATAGTTCAGTCTTCCCAGATTATGTAAAACAAACTGTTTACTCAGTCATTAGTAGAAGTCAGCAAACTTTTCTATCTTCTGAGTAAGGTTTGGTGTTCATGAGCGTATTTCAGTATGGGTGACTCAAAATAAATGCTAAAGCATGAAGTTTAGCTGTAATAATAATCTCCCACCATTTTCCTTTTTGCTTCTGTGGTTAACACCCAGTCTTCGAGCCACCACATATTTTTTCCAAGGAGGTTTCTGTGGCCTAGTACCAGACTTTGACCTCTTGTGGGAGGTTGTGGTGTTATTCCCCTGACTTGTATGGTGAACTGAACGTTTCTGCCTCCACTTCAGACACACACAACCTGTTTTGAGACAGAGAGAGACAGGAAGAAATACCAGTTAAGGGTATTTTGATTAAACAGGGCTTGAAGTTGGCATTAGAAGTCTAACAAATGTCATCCAGTTTCAGGGCATTATTACAGCCCTCAGTGAGGTCTGCTGAATTCAGGACAAAGCCTTTGTGGGAGGAATGAAAAGGCTATAAAATCAGTCTATTCACAGTTGTGAATGCATCATCAGTGGGATCTGGGAAGAGACCTCCAGGAAACATGAGATGGCAAGAAGCTCAGCTCTGTGGTGGTAGGTAAAATACTCCCTCCTGCCCATTTCCAGCACACTAAGCCACTTAACATTGCTAGCAAGAGGACAGGAATAAACAGATACAAAGCAGATGTTGTACCTGGAGCACAATTTTAAACCACTTTCCTATTTACACATCCACCAGACAGCCCTGATGAATCTGGTGGCAAATGTGAGCAGATTAAAATGTCTATTTTCAAGAGAAATCCTCCTCCTATTAAATGTGCAGGAGAATAAAAAAGTCATAATTAGAATTTGAATGAAATTAAAATAATGTTTCTTTTGTAAGCCTTGAAATGAAATCCAGAGCACTCCAAGACAAAACTAAAGAAACAGGTCTAGGTATAAGCAATCTGGGGAAAAGGGAAGGCAAACTTTTTGATGTAGGGTTCTCTTTCACCAGATATATTTTCTGTCATTTGTAGTTCATTGTTTTAAAATTAGGTATGTTAGCTAAAAATCAGTGAATCCAATGCCATGTCTTGTTACAGATGGTATGCAGAATCATAGAATGTTTTGGAAGGGAGCTTTAAGATAATTCCAACCCTTTTGTCATGGGAGGGACACCTTCCAATAGAATCGCAGATATAAAATTGAAATAGTGGGTCCCAACACTACTGTACAGGTAAATAAGAAACAAGCTAATATTTAAACAGTTCTTAGTACACGTACCTGTCGCACACAATTGTGCACACAATAAATAATACAGAAAAAGGAATGTTTCAATAGTTGTCTTCTCAGAGAGGCTGTGTGACTTCAAAGTAGAAGTCTGTATCACGCTGAGTGATACACCTGCTGAGGTGTAAGTTGAAATATGTTTGCCCATTCTTTAATTTTTTTTCCTGGGAAAGAAAAGAACTTTTCTGTCCTGAGTGGTTAATTAGACTTCTTTCGTGTGGTCTTAAAGAGTAAAATCTTTAAAGGCAAGTGAGTCAGTAAGTTGTCAGCAGTACTTTGCATTGCTGATGTATAGTATCTCATGGAAAGTGATGTATGCAAGGTTGGCCATCTGCTAGAAGGAACTGCAGGACATAATGATAACTTATTTGAGGAAAAGAGAATAATCAGAACTAAAAAAAAAAAAAAGGATGACCCCCCTATAGTAGTAATAAGAGCACAAGAGGTAAAAGGGCATGCATCATGTGACTGGTGACTGTTTTAATGTGATAAATCCAGGACCTTTAGCGATGTCCTTAAATTCACTGCTTTCAAATTTCAATCTTCCTGATTGTGAAAATAACCTTGAAGCACAGAATATGAATGAGTCGTGTCTCTTCAGTTTAGCTGCTCCAGACTGAAAACAGAAGGGCAATGTAACTCCAAGTACTGATCAAGCAGAAATCTTAGAAACAGGAAGAGTTAGCCTCTTTTTTGATCCTCAGGCTAGCTGATATTTCATGTTTTGGAGGCCAAAATGTGATTATTCCCAGCAGAGATACAGTGAAGCTTACCAGAAGGAAGTAATGGTCTGAATCCCTCACTTGGACTTCTGTGAGGCTCTTATGTACTGATGCATATTCAATATTTATCAATTCCAATTCTTACTTAATGCTTGATTGTCTTTACATTGTAAGTGCAATAAAAAGGAGATTCAAGTTTAAGTGACGATCAGTCCTGTCAACATTTTCAAATAATTACGATTTTCAAGCATAACAGTGATATAAATGTCTTTGCTATTTCTCACTCCTACAGACTATTGAGAGAGTCAGAAGAACACTTTTCATCAGAGCATAAAGATAATTACATCATAAAAGAAAAAGGAACTCCAAATACAAATGCTTCTGCTTGAATGTTTCTTGTCACCAGCATCTTCCTTGAAGAGCCTGTCATTTCATTTATTTGGTTTCCAAATGGATGTGTCTGTCTCTCCCCAGGTAGCAGAGAATTTGGAGTGAAATTCACTTTTACGTGAAGATGTACCCATTACTTATGATAACTATTCAGGACCGAGTGCAAGAAATGCAGTATCTCAGAGCTGAGAGCAAGGATACAGTAGAGAATTATACTGTCCAGTAAACACTTCTCAAAAGCCTACAGGAAATACTAAACACATAGTTAATGTACATAATAGTATATGTATGTACACTTTGCTCAGATGAGTTTTGAAAATCTACAGAGATGGACATTGTTAGTCTCTATGGGCAACTTGTTTCATTCCTTAACCAAAACTTTTTTCTTATGTTGACCTGGAGTTTTCCTTGCTGAAAAATTCTCTCTTTCTTCCTCTTTCTACCACCAAAAAGACTAGCTCTGTGTTCCTGATAGCACTCTTCCAGCAGTAGGTTACTACAGCTGGATCCCCTTTAAGCTTCTTTGAGGTGAAATCACTATTATGTAAAGATTTAGTTCTATACTTATTTTGTCTATTTAATTCCTCATTTCTATGAATTTATAAAATACACATTGCTTAACTAGCTTCACAAATCATGAATCAAGAAATAGGATTTCTGTCGTACTGGCTTCTTACTTGAATGTGACTTCAGTTCATTTAAAACAATAACCTTCTATTCACCCTAATTACTGTTTTTACTGATTAGTTTTCTATCTAATAAGGAAATAAAATATTTAGTGAAATTCAGAAGTGTTTAGTATATATCATCCTTGAAAAATTAAAACTAGAAGTTAGATTGAAACTAATATTTTCTGTTTACAAATTGATTTCTTAATACAGTGTTTCATTAGGGGAACCCTGGGTTGATACTTTCCAGAATAAATTTGAGACCTTAGATTCTGTTGGACCTGTGTCAAATATGATGGAATAAATGAGCATAAAGTGAAGCCAAATCAATTTGGCCATCTTTATGGCATCATTTTACCACAATGAATGTTGGTGAAAATTAGGCTCGCTATACATATGAGAAGAGCACTGCCTGAAAATGTGGTTCCTCCTCTTGATGAATAAGAGTGGAAATTAATCCTTAGAACCAACAGTGTGTCCTTTCCAGACACGGAATCTGAAGTTTTGTTGGTGAGGTAACTTTCCTCATGTGCATTAATGCCTGCTTGAGCCCATAAACTCCAGGTATGCTTTGCCCTTGTCCTGAGTTGTATACATATGAGGGTATAAATCATGCTTCTAACATCATATGTAATCTGCATGTATTATTATACCTGCTGGATACAACAAATATAGTTCTGTTAAATTAACTCCACATAGTGCTTCTTATCATTTTCATCCTGAAAATAAAAATTTGTGTCTACAAGGAATACAAGGGCTACCATCTCTTTAAACTCCAAATTGCAGTATTTGCACTCCATGGAGATGACCATAAGGAACTGTGTGATTAAAAACATGCCATACAATCATACCACACTATTACTTCAATTTTGGTTAGGTTTTCACTTTGATCGCAGTTTTCTTTTTGTACCATATACCTGAAAAATTCCATTAGAAATGTGAATCATAAATTTAAAAAAAGCCTCCAAATGAAAGAAGAAATTAAAAAGGATCTCCTCTTCTTCTCCAGCCAAATGAGGTAGTAGATAAAACCACAGTAAACACAAACTTTGTATTTAGCTGCTTGGACTTCTTAGGCAGAAGCCTGACACTGGCAAACAGATCTATCAGTGTGTGCATTGCCTGTGTTTTATGGGACCTTATGATTTAGTGAGTAGTCTGCTAACAGCCAGTTGGCAGCAGTGAGATGGCACATGCGCAGAGAATGCTTGATGTTACAAGGATATGCCAGATTGTGATCTTACAGAGCCTGGTCATATTGTGTGTGTGTAATTATTTTACGTGTGTGGGTCTGCTGTGGAATTGAGAGGAAATCTGGGGGGTAAAAGAGCTGCATCCCTTATTTTGGTCTGCACTCTGCTCTTTTCCTTTGTCTAGGGCCACAGCCTGGGGAGTGAAGTGCTCGCTACCAACTGCAGAGGAAGGTTGGTCAGGCAGCACTGAAGCAAAGTGGCCAAGCTCAGTGCCATGGCACTGGGTGGGATGCATCCACAGGATGCCTAGGGAAGCAGACCCTCATTATGAGGCCACTGCCATCATTCAAAACAGGTGGCTTCAGTCAGGGTAGTTCCTGATTGCTGGAAAAAGACAATATGTTCAAAAAGAATGAGGAGGAGTTGGGAAGTGCCAGCTGATCAGCCTGTGCTCAGTCCCTGGAAAGATCATAGAGCAAACAAGACATTTTTGTAGGCAGAAGGTGACGGAATGACCAGTGTGGATTTGCAAGGAGAAAATATTTCTCTGCAAATCTACTGCCTTATATTATGGAATGACTGTTCTGGTGGATGAGGGAAGAACAGTAGGTACACCTTCAGTTTAAAATGGCTTGCGACATGGTCTTCTGTGGTATCTTTGGAATGGATGGACAGGAGCCTCAGGAAGCTCAGCAGAGTTCAAGTGCTTCATCCAGGAGGGAATGACCCCATACCAGGGTGTAGGCTGGGGACTGCCTAGCAGCAGCCTCACAGGAGAGGACCTGGTGGCCACTGAACTGAGCACAGGTCAGCAGTGTGCCTTGCTGGTACCGAAGCCTAATTGCATACTGGGTTTTGTTCGCAGAGGTGGAAGCTCTTCATCTCCCCTGCGTGGTATTTATGACACCCCACCTGCAGTACTGGGCCTAGTTCTGGGCTCCCCGGCAGAGGACAGCTGTTGCTGGAGGGAATGCAGCAGAGAAAGGACCACCAAGGCAGGCAAAGCGCTGCAGCCAGTGGTGCAGCAAAAATTGGGCTTCTCCAGCCAGCAGCAGGGCAAGAACAAGACAAGATCAGACATAAAAACTGGTTGTCCAGAGAGTTTGTGGGATGTCCAACTTGGACATGTTCAGAACTTGACTGTTCAAGGCCCTGAGCATTCTGGCAACTTCAGAGTCAGCCCTGGTATGAGCAGGGGTTGGGCCAGATGATCTCCAGAGACTTCTTAGAGCTCTTATTATCCCAAAATTCTATACATAGCATCTGTGAAAGAAGTACACACTGTATAGACACAAAAAATCTTCTGTTGTTGATGTTGTTGAGGAATGTCCAACTTCATGGTACGGACAGAGCTGCACAGGGCCCTTCATCCACTAAAACTGTGCTCCTATGTGAGCAGGTATGTAAGATTTATCAATTTTAAATGTGCTTACACTATTGCTCATATATGCAGAATCTTCTCATCTTTAAATCATAAAGTCATTTTGTTCCTCACAGAAATAATGAACCACAAGAGATGCCATTAATAATGTACCCTTCTTGATGTCCTAGATTTAGAAATGGTGTGCTAAAACAATGTTTTTATCTATCGATCATCCTTTAAGCAAGAGTTTATCATACTTCCACAAGTAGTTCATCTGCAACTCTGGCTAGTATAAAGGTGCTTCCTGTCTGCTTCTCCACAGTAAAAGTTTATTTTCATTCCACACCAGTTGGTCCATGGGGTCAGTAGATAAAAGTTCAAAGTGGCTAGGGATGACTTGTGCTGGTCTAGAAAACTGAAAGTGCTTACGCTTTTCCTTTGCCCAAACAAAGACGAGAACTTTATTTCTGAATGTGATAATATCATACAGGTAGACAGAAGGTAGACAGTCTGTGTATATATACTTCAGTATGTATCCTACCAGGAGGACCCACACTGTTGTTTACTGTCTCTCATCCAAAAAAGAACTGGATAATCTGTTATGCTTCAATTGCTACTAATTAGATATCCATATTCTGATTGATTTGGTGCTATTTCTGTTCCTTATATTTTACAAAAAAATAAAATAATCCTAAATCCAATTATTTTGTATGTAACCTAATTTCCACTAATGAACAGCTGCCAAAAAGACCATTTCATCTGACTAGTGTAATAACAATTTGCTAATGGACAGTGGTGTAAGTGAACTGTCCATCATATGGCACTTTCTTAATTAAAACAAAAAATGCCAAATATTTTCCTTCTCCTGAGTTTGATCTTGCCTAAAGAAAGCTGAACGTGCTTTAAAAAATCACAGTAAGTTTATACACAAGATCGTGACTGATACGTGACTCGGAAAAGGAGCCAGAAATCAAGGAATGTAACTGCTCAAAATCATCTTGATACTTCGTGCTGCCAAATTGTTTACAACAAAGAGTAAATTAGGTGATAAGGCAGTTCTCCATAGGAATGAGTGCACAAAGATTGAAAGTGACTTGAAAAGTCACTTAAGCCTGTGCCAGAGGACAGGATGGATTCTCAGGCCAAGATCAACACAGGACTCTGCAACCACAGTGCTGTTGGGAGACAGTGCAAGGCTCAGTCCTCCTGACCCAGCAACATGATGTCTAAATTCTTATCCTTAAAACCAGGCACAGCATGCAGGTCATTTGTTGTGAAATCTTGAATGGTAAGGAGAGTGTTTCAGAATGTGTTTATGTATTTACCTTACAATTATTTAGTCTTAAAAAGTGGTGTTCTTTATGGCTGAACTATGGCTGTGGGACTAATTTTATATTTTCCACATATTATTTATTTATTGCTTTAAATGCACCAGCTATGTTGCTAGAGTTTTCATGTGTATGTTCTGCTAGAAACTTGTATTTTTGAATGTTTCAAAAACAGAGGAGAGACCGATTCTTCAGAAAACAGTTCCTTCTATGCCCTGCCTGTGTTCACCTGCCCTTTGAGGAAGATGGATACCACAGAGCTAGAAGATGGAATAGAGCAGAGGGAGTTTGAGGTGTTAGGTCAAAGTCCTTAAAAAAGAAAAGCGTGAGTTATTAGCTCTGTTAGCTTGCCTCAGGAATTGCTGTGTGGGTTGTTTTTTTTTTTCTGGCTTCTGTCAATTTTTGGAGAGATGATGGTTTCCTGTGTGTTGGCAATGTGTGCCCTCCTGGTATCTTCACATCCTGTGCCGGGGGCAGTTTTCAGCACTTTGCTCCCCTGCCATGTATTACTGTACTTGCAGTATGGTCATGGCAGGTTTGTGGGCAGCCCAGTTATTGCCTGTCTTTCATAACTTCAGGTGGGACAGCACAGAAACCTCATGTGCTTTAGCTCATCCCAGTATCTGCAGCACCAGCACAGTGCCCAGATAATCACTTTTATCCTTGCAGGATTTTGGCAGCTGGGTTGCTCCTGCTTTCTTTCAGAGCCCAGGAAATCCAGAATTTCTGTCCCAGACCAGGCAGAAGCAGCCATTACTGTAGCAGTGCCAGGAGCTAGATTTATATAATTGTGAAAGTGAAATTACGAAGAAAGGGTTACCGTGAAAAGAGGGAAATGGGTGTGTGCAAGTTTCTTGTCACTGATTTGTGCATGGAAGAGTTTGAACCACATCAGACCAAGCAGCAGGGTAGGTAGAGGCACAGTAGAACTGGGATGAAGAATGGCTTCTGCTTGTGAAACTGTGCTGAGTGCAGGACTGAGTGCTGGTGCGGGATTAAAGCTGGTTTAGGAGGTTGTTTAGTTCAGCATATTAGCAGCGGCACTTTTCCTGTATGTAGATCCTTTTAATAATGCCCAATATATGGCAATTTTCTCTTTCTGATGTAGATCAGGCAGTGTTCTCTATGTACCTTCCACTGATTTACTGTGATAACATTTTGCTGTTCTTGATTTACCATACCGTCTTTCAAAGAAGATAAAGTGCCTATCTGTTTTAAAATGCTTATTTCAAATGATCTGGGTATCAAATGACTTTTTTTTTTTTTGATAGCCCACATTGACACCAGATGCAAATTGTCCATGGTCATAAGTTTAGAGATTTTTATACTGAAGCCCACCTAGATGTAACGGAGAGTAGAAGCAAATGGATGTGAAGTGCACTGTTGGGCAGGAAAGGATGACTGTGCATTTTAAAAGTTGCTGGGTCCCTTTTCACATGATTTGGATGCCCCAATTCATTTGATTCCATGTTATTGTTACGCTACTAATTTTCAGCCTTTTTTCTCTTTTTTCTTTTTTGATTCCCTCCAGGGAGGAGGAGGAGAAAAGCTTATGAGACCATGCTGCACAGGAGCATGATTTTGCCTGTGTATCCATTCCTTTCCTAGAGGCTTTTTGAATCCATCAATTGCTTTCAACACAATTTAATGGGGGATCCAAGCACAAAAATATGAAGTTTCTCTAAGGCCCATGAAAACAGGTAGTCAGATAAAGGTGAAGAATTACTGTGGGTCTCTTACTGCATGGCAGTTGAAGCTCGGGCTCTGTTAGGGGGTCCGTGCAGGAGGCAGAACTCATAAAAATGCACCCCTGGTGGCAAAAGCTTTAGTCAGAACAGGTACCTGAGACAGAAATCAATAGGAAACCTGGCTTTATTAGCACTCCTGCTCCTTAACCTGTTTGTTTTTCCTTTACGTGTTGCACAAAAGCTTATTTACACCACTAAGCAGTGGTTTTAGCAAGCGTTCACATCTCACTGGCCTCATTTTGTTTCCTTTTATATATTCAATAAAAGGTTCTCCTCCATCATTCACTCCAAATCCCAGTTATTTCCTAGATTGTTGATTTAAGTGTTTTCTACCTTGCACCTCATTATATACCCAGTTCTTATTTACAATTTGGTGCACGTAAACAATTTATTTTCTGGGTAAATTACTTAAGGTGGTTGCTGGTACTTAAAGAAAAGTTCTGTCAGACAGATGGAGGTAGGGAAGCAAACAGCCTTGAAAAGCAGGCAGATGTCAGAAGCAGACAAGACAAATAGCCATGATTTTGTTCGCATGCTGTGTGGGATTTCAGGCAATATAGAGAACCTCTAGCCTAATTTAGTTAAGGTTTCTCACTGATGGCACTGAGAGGTATTTTTCTCCTCAAGTGAGGACTGAGTGAAAACTGAAGGAGGTTTGGAACTGAATATATTTGCAGTTGTTTATGTTTTTGCCCACCAAGATACTTTTACGTTTATTTGCCCTTCAGGCTTAAATTATGTATGAGGGAGAGGAAGTATTTTTTGTTCAATTTGTGCAGTGTCCTGTACCATGTGATGCTGATCCATGGCTTTAGCTTGCATATCATATTGATGTGAAATAAGGCTAATAATGGCAGCAGAAAGAAGCAGCAGCATCTTTTTTTTTTTTTTTTTTTTTTTTGTGAAACAAATTATATGTTGGGAAGCGTGCACAGACACACAAGGATCTGTGGGCTGAAGGACATTAGCCTGCAGAACTAGGAGAACAATGTTACTGCTGGTGGCTCTGGGACTATAGCACTGCTTTTCATTGTTATTTCTTTAGAAATGTGAATCTCTAGTTTAACACGACATCATGTACTAAACTCCGCAGCATGCAAAATATGTCTTGTATCAGCCAGGAAATATTCCCCTGGATACTTGTTAGTGTAGTAATCATAAAAAAAAAAAAGAAAAAGTAATGAGTTTTTTGAACCTGTATTGGGCTTAGGAGGGCTTTTAGCATGTGAATCACCGTAATAATATTTTCTGCATGAGCATTTATCGTGGCATTTATCGTGTAGAGGACCTAAGAGTGCTCAAGAAATTCATACAAACACCTGTGTGGTGCTTGTGGTGCTTCCTTTTTTTTTCTTTTTTACATAATTCCAAGGCTAGGGTTGGCTGATTTTTTTTTAGAAGTATAGCAGTGCCAGTGTAGTAGTGTGTCCAAAAGATTCAGTGTTCTTCATTGGAAGCACATGAGATTTCTTTGTTTTCACAATGTTTTTATTGTACTAATCTTCAATTTATGCCTTCTGTTACCTTGTTTGGAGGCAAGGCATGGAATGGTTGAGACATGAAAAGCCTTCCCCTCTCAATCCAATGCTTAGCTCACTTTTTGTTAACTTTTGCAGACTGACCGCAGATAAAATGTGAAAAGGTGTTCTCACACTCTTGGCACCACAAGGTGTATTTTGCTTATATGTTTATAGTTAAACTGGTGGCTGGCTTTAGGGACAAGACCGAATTCTCTCCCCCAACATCCTTAGCAGATGAGCAAGGCTTGCAAAAAGGTTTATGGTTCTTTTTTAATTCTTCTTTAGATCTTACAGTGCCATCTATTTCCAAAGTCATCTTGGAATCATGTTTAGGAAATCTGAGAGGGGTCTGAAACAATGGCAGTGCCTTTGACACCTCATGACTTGCTATGGCTGTAGCATATGATGACTTGCTGTAGTCAATACCTTTGATGCAATGTGCTGGGAAGGTGCTATGTGTGGTGAATTGTTGCCAAGCACAAACTGCTACTTCAGTTGTACTACTTCTTAAATGGTTTCTCACATCCCCATGCAATACTATGGTCATGTGTGTAAATGCATCGCATAGTTCAGAGCTTTGGGATATTTAAAGTAGCATTTAATTCCCTTCGTGGACAGACTCTAAGTTTAGCACAGTTTATTTAAAAAAAAAAAAATTGATTTCCTTTTTAACTGAATTGGAAACAGTTTAGTGAATATGGATGCAGGCAGATTGTGCTGACTGTGAGGATAAGTTTGAGTTTTGTATCTGCTGAAACTATAAAAATCCTAGCATGAACTCAGATGATGCTGGATGCTGCTCAATTTGCTTTAACTAGAAGTGTCTGCAGAAGATCAGATCAATTAAGACCGTCTTTGAGGACATAAAAAATGCACAGTCCTTTTCAATTACTATTGAGCTTTTAATTATTTCCAGGTTAAAGTGAAATGAAAGATTGTACCTGGATTTTTCCATCTGGAACCAGCTGCCCTCTACCTGGTTAGGAGAAGTGCAGGTGGTTCAAGAAGATGCAGACTTTGGGGTCCAGGCATGAGCCTCTGTCATGAGTAGATCTGCTAGTATAGACATACACTGTTTCTCGTATTGAAGATACTCCACTTAGTACAAAAGATTGCTTTTGGAATGGGCTTTCAAATATCCCAGAACAAAGCAGTACATACTATCTCTGTACCACAGAGCCGCAGCATCATTTTGGTTGGCTGGGACTTCTGGAAGTCCAAACCCTTTGTTCATGCCAGGGCTAACTCAAGAGTTAATGTCTTGTTTTCTCTTTCCAATAAATAGTTATAAATAGTTAAATTATTTCAGCACAGAGTTTATTTTTGTTCCCTCTGCAATATTATTTGGTTGGTGTCATTATAGTGAAGTATGTATTTTCTTTTTCCTTATCTCACAGTTATGGGTTTATTGACAGCTGAAAAATAACAATTATGAATTGCTGTCAATACAAAATATGGGCTACTTCTCTATGTTTGAGACCCCAAACTTTCTCTAGTCTAGAATCCAAGCAGCTCGAACCATCTTATATTCTGAATCTCACACTTTTACAGAATATGTCTGACATCTTTTTGAGGTAAGAAAACACAGTTTCCAAAGAAGCCCTATAATATCTAATAATCTCATTTTTCTCACACTTTTCAAATATCACATTCAGTGGCAATTAAGATTTTTCAGGTTTTGGAGTGTCTCAAAGTGATATTGAGCTAATGAAAATTAACTTTTTCTTCTGTTGGAAAAGTAAAATAAAACATGAGATGTATTTCTCTTGGGAGGGACCAGGTCCCTTCTAAAACATAAAACAAAACCTCCACCATTTTAATGTTACTTTGCATATGTTCTTTAAGTAAAAGGACAAACATGAAGGGGGAATGGCAGAATTAAGAGAACTCTAGTCAGTTGGGGAGATCTGTTTTTAGTGCTTTTTGGTCATCATCCATCCATTAGCATCCCAGGAACATAATAGATGTTACTAACAATGGCAGAAGGACATGGCAATTAACATCATGAGTTTAGGAAGCCCTAGAGCTGGGTGGTAGAGTTTACATGGCTGGAGAGCAGCCTTGCTTCAAGGGAAGCTCTTCTGCAGTTCTTATGCTGAAATCTGGTAATTCTCCATAATGAAACCTTGGAGAAATAAAGGGCTTGATACTTTTGCTTGGAAATAAGTATCTCTGCTTGCACACCTGACCTTAGTTGTGTAGGGGGCTGCAGTTCAGTGTTCTCAGGTTAATAAAAACAGTGTATGATACTTTAGCTGTCTTACATGATCTCGGCCAATTAAATATAAAGATACAAAGAACCACTAGAGGTAACTTGTTCAACAGAGATTATTCCTGAAATTTTCTCCTTGGTTTTGCCACACCTGAAATTGTAGCATGGTCTCATATTTATACCATTCTCTTTGAAATGATATAATGGGCCAGAAATGAAACTGATAAACCACATATCAAAGCTGTAGACCTCTGGTCAGTACAATTTTATGAACTATTTAAATGACAAAAAGAACCTCCTGACCCACATGTCTCTGTTGAAGATCTGGTCTCTCAGGGACTTTTGGCTATGCAGTGTGTGTCAAAAAAGAAATGTTGCCTTCTGTGGTTGTGTTTGGATTCCATAGCAGTTAAGGCTTGCAGGTGATCACAGATTTTCTTTAAAGCAAGACAAATTACCTCTATGAATCAGTCACAGGATGAATTTCCAAACTTGGTCTGGAAATTCATGTATCAGATTATCATCCAGTGTGGTGGTACTGAGCATGGTGCTATGCAAGGATGGGTTATTTATCGGTAACCTCAAAGCAGATTTGCAGTTCATATGGTGTCTGCTAATAGTTACATTCAGTAATTAACATGAATACTGATTAAACATAAGACAACGCTTATGATGTTGCTTCCAAGCCTGTCTTGAGAGACTAAGACTGTATCTCCATGACAGCTTTGCCTGCTCTTCAGCTCCAGTAATTTCCTTGAACTTTCATACATCAACATTAAAAAAAAAAATAATCCTTAGTTCTGTTAAAATGTGAGTCCCATTTAGATCATTTGGGAATACTAGAAAAATACTCCAGGCTAGAGAGTAGTTTCTGCAGCTAGCGTTGTCTGCATGTAGAAATCTACCCAGGGCTTGCAGAATCAACAGATGTCTCCAGAGCACGAGCTGCTCAAAATTTAGTCAAACTAATAGTCCCCACAACTTTTTTTTCTTTTTTCTCTACCTGGTGAGTGCTGCCTATAAATGCTGTACTTCAATAATTACTACATCAATATGTAAATCTGCTAAGGTTGGTCAAAGAAACCAGGAGCTTTTAGCTTCCATAGGCTTCTTGGACTGCTTGCTGGTAGCAGTTAGATGTCAGCAGTAAAATTCAGGGTTCTGTAGTGCTCTCTGGGTGCTGACTTCTGTCAGGATTAGTAGGTTAATCCAATGTCCTGACTTTCTGGGATATATTCATGGGAATGATCAAGTCTGCATGAAACTTAAGCTGTGGGTCAGGAGCACTGCAAATGAACTAGGTTAAGACCTGCCTGGAGGTGTGTGCCCAAACTGAATGAAGATGAATGTTGCCTGATGCCTCTGCAGTCTTATCTAGGTTGGGTTATGATTTAGGAGTTTGCCTTCCAGAGGTTGATAAAACTGAATACTTATTTACAGTTTGTAAGGCTGAATGGAGAATTATTTTTGATGGGATTGAACCAGCCTGACTTAATTTTGCATATAAGTGGACTCAGCATTAAAAAAATCCCTAAGGTAGGACCGGATTGGGGAAGACTAGATTTAAGATGTCATTAAACTAGGTTCCATAGGAATCCCCTTGTTTCAGTCAAGAGGTTTGGGTGGCTCATGACTCCCTAAAATATAAGTATATAAATCTTCTGTGACCTGAGTTGCTTTAGAGACCAGTTCAGACAGACCTTGATTTCACATGTGAATGCATGACAATGAACAAGTGCCCCAGCTCCACAGAAGTGGTCTGTAATGACTTAAGGCAGCACAAGTGTGCTCCATCCCTCAATCAGGCACTGCTGAAAGTTAGTCTCCATTCACAGATGTGGAACCCAGCTCTGCTAAAGCATATATTGTATGCAGTTCCTTGAAAATTATAGAATTGCCTGAGAAATAACACAATTGTTTTATTTTTAGGCAGCTAGCAGAATAGGTCATGTAAATAATACAGATGATAATATTCACAGTGCATGCAGTTGTCAGTTGAAACAATATTTCCGTACATAACATTCACATACTCTGGTCTGTGGATGATTTGTGTTAAGATATTTTTGATAGTTATTTTGGTGCATAACTTGGAGTATTTCAAGGTAACACACTGTCTTTTTGTCTAGTGGAGAATGCAATAAATTTTAATGAACCTTACCTAGCTTTTAATCTGATGGTTACAGTAATGAAGTGTATTAGGATGTCTCAGTTTTCTTATCAGACAGTATTACTGGCCCCAGAAGAAAGTAGAATTGCAAGCAGAATTTTGTAAAATGGGTATAAACAGAAGCCACAAACTTTCAGTCAGTGATTTTTGTTTTAGGTTTTAGTTACGTGTAAGAGTTAAATGGGTAATAATATACAGCAAATCAGCAGTAAGCTTTTCTGCAAGTCTGTGTAGGAAAAAACTGGATAGTGTTTGGCATCGTTAAAGGAAAAAAATAATGCTGATGCTGGACTTGCGTGGGTGAATTCAGAGATGAGGAAGAGAAGTCAGCTACAAAACTTGCAGATGTTGTCTGTTGTTTTATCTTCAGTTGCTTTATTATGCCTATAAAAGCAGCAGCACAGTTGAGCGGGGGGTGGTGATGGTGGTGTGCTGTTGTTTTCTCAGAAAGCCTTTAAGGTTAAATATCAGCGGAATGTTAACTTAAGACATTCTTACTCCTTGCAGACTTAAAATAATTAAACAGATCTGTAGCAGACCTGACTGTACTGAATGTTATAGCAATGCAGAATTAAAATCAATATTCAGCCTATAAAAATGCAGAATATACAAAATATTAGCATTCTGAGTAAGCAATTCACAGGGGTATTGTGAAGGGAGTATTCTTCCTTACATAAGGGAAAATGTTTTTAAGAGTACCAAAGATAGAGGCTAATGTAATTTTGATTTAATCATTTAACTAAATAATTCTGGTGCAAGAGGGAAGAACTATTTCTTCAAGTACTTTTATAATAATTTATACTAAATTAAATTTAGATACTTTCTAAAATTACAATAGTCTGCTCTTTTCAAGTCTTCAGGTTAACTAGGTAAATAATATTTAGAGGCACATTGTCAAACTGAAAACAAAATAGTTAAGCCTAGAATATGTGCTGAGGACTTCCATTACTCGTGCTAAATGTTGTACTATCAGTGAGATTATTCTTCAGACCAGAGAGAAAATGGTATTTTTTAGACTTTTTTGTGCATTTCACTGAAACACCTGAAGACAAAAATAACTCTGATTGTTTAACTTCTGTTTAATAGTCATTTTAACACCCCTGTCTGCCTTCAAAGTAAAACTGCAAGCAGCTGCAAATAGGTAAGCATTGACAGGTTGTAATTGATGAAATACTGTCAGCTCCTCTTTAAAAATATGAAAGAGTCCATTACACATTGATTGTGAACTGAAGTGAAAATGGCTGAATGGGGGTTTCTTTTCTGCAGAGTGAAGGCTTTCCAGAATCCAAGACAATCCACTAAATAATTAATAAATCCCTGTATGAAGGACAGAAGCTCCTGTTGTCTTCAAGACACTAGCTCTGCTGCCCATGCAAGCAAAGTGGGATATTCCTCACAGTAAAACAGGGCCTTCAAAACCCTGTTTAAAGTTCCGTTGTGCAGCCAGGGAAGTGACATGTCATGTACATGTATTATAATAAAACCTGTCTTCCATGGAACATGGTCTGCACAGAAGATTTTTTTTAATCAAATCAATCTGGATGGTTCAGGCACATGAACTATATATTTATTAGATAAACATTCATGATAGATTAGAACACAAAGTATTTTATTTCTTGTTATTTTTGTCAGGTCTCTTTGTTGTTTTACTGGTCTTGGAAAAAAAGTGTGCTCTGTGGGAAGGCATGCTTTGCATTGATGCTGACTTCACTGTGGAACCCTTACTGGCTTGTGTGTTTACCTCGCACACAAATAAAGCACATCCAGATTTGAACTCTGTCACTTGGATCACTTGGAAACAAAAACAAGACATTTTGCCCCATTCTTCCTCAGACCTTTGGTGGATGCAGGCTCTTAAGCTGCATGTCGCATGTTTTCTCTAACACTTCACCAGCTTATATCTATCTCAAAAGCACAGGAGGACACATGTAACACTGTTTGTCTGCTTTACAACCCAGTAATTGTCACCCATGCTCATTGCTCCTTTTTCCTCTCAATCAGCTTTATCTCTGTTTTTCTTGTCTTTCTGTTTGGGATTGTATTTTGTCTCTGATTTGCTGGTTTGAAGCTGATTGCCACCAGTTTCTTGTGTGTACCTCTGGACTGTGAATTCACAAGCTTTTTGGCACAAACCCGAAAGGCTTCTAAGGGATGCTTTTCCTGCACAAGTCTAGTGTTTGGGCTTTCTGATGACCTTTCCTCTCTGCCCCTCCAGAGGCTGGAAGTACCCATGGGACTAATTCCCTGTTGGTGAGCTCTTGGGAAAAACTCTATCACACAGTGGTCAACTAATCAGGGACAGTCAGATTTTCAGTTTCCCACATGTTATACTTGTAAGGTCTATTTCTTTCTATTTCTGTCTTATTTCTGCCCATGTCTGAAATAGGACAGAAATCTATGCAATTCAAGTACATGGAATAGATATGTTAGCCAGTGATTAAATAAACAATTTTTTTCAGGCTGCAAGAAGTAGGATCCAAGCAGCAGGCTCAGGATGAAAGGATGTACTTTTTCACACCACCCATAATTTAATAGTGGAACTCATTATCATGAGATGTTGTAGAGGTCAGATGTCTAAACGGATTCAAAAGATCACAGAGTACATCCACTGGGGACTATTAAATGCAACAACAGGATGTCATCTTGTCTTAGAGGATGAGCTAGGAGCCAAGGGCAGGGCAGGCTCTGCCTACAGGCACCCCAGCAACCAGAACAGTCCCCAAATATTGGGAAATGGCTGCGTTACTCCTAGGGTCCATTGGCAGTCCCTGACATGGTGAGATAATGAAATAAACCCAGTAGCTGCCCAGCCATGTTGGTTAGGAGCAGCTGGAGATGAGTCTGGCAACATGAATACAACATATGTAAGATTTGCAAACCAGTCAACAAGTAAGGACAGCAAAGGACAAGGCCAGGCAAGGTCCTTCACATTCACATCCAGGCAAGGGCCACACATTCAAAGTGCCTCAAGGTAGGCCTAGGCCTGAGCTTCAATAAGCCATAAGAAGGTGAGTGGATGGAGGGTCAAAATTGTCATGATAATTAAGGTCAATTGGCGATCCAGGTTCCTTTGTAGACTTAGCCTTTTGTGTAAGGTATTGTGCTGTGGATTTTTTTATTTTTCTAACTGTCAGTAGGGTATTATTATGAGTTGGAGTGGTAGATGAATGTCTTCTAATATTTAATGAAATAGATTACAAATTAGTAATGATGACATGGAGGTCTGCAGCACCTGAGAAAGGAGAAATAGGAGAATTCAAGTTCTTCATACTGTTTTAGTAGACTGAGTTATTAGACTCTCACTAATCAGCAGAAGATAACACGCACTGTTAGGATAACAGGCTGAAGGAAAACTGCAATAACAAATTTTTTTTTCTCCAGGACTTCTAAGTCAGCATCTGCACCAGTAATAGACAAATACTAACACTTAAAATAAATGGGGAAAAAACAAACCAATCAGAACCATAATCAATTCCAAGGGAATGTCCAAAGCCAAGCTAAACACTTATTTGTAGTCAATGGATTTTTAAGCATGTGCATTAGCTTAAAACAGAATAAATTTGGCTTGTTTCAAAGACAGAACACTACAGCATATTTTGACATCAATTTTAATAATCCACTTAACTTTTAATAGAATAAGATGAACTTCTTTGTAATGACCAGAATGGTTTATACATCTGCTGTAAATCAGAAAAAAGGCTAGCATAAATAGCTTCTGAAACACTTGTCAGGTCCCCTACATGATGATTGATTTTTATTTTGAACTAATTTGCAATTTTCTGACAGTTTCAGAGTCTTGGTAACTGCTTAGATTTAAATCTTAATTGATTAAGTAGTTTTCACTCTATCCAGAACCTTTAAATGTCTTGTTACATCTTGATAAATTTAAATTTGGTCCTGCATGATGGGTGTAACTTCTGCAAGGGGATTTATACAATCACAAGACTGGAACCATCCTCAGGACCAGCTCACCCAAAGCAGCCTACTGCTTTGTAAATGCCCCTGCTAAACTGGATTGAATAATAAAAAAAAAAAAAGTGCAGTGATGTAGAAACGCATAATTAATGACTAGAACTCTCAATATAGAAATGCAGCAAATGTTGGGTTAATCTTTGCCAATAGCCTGTTTATTTTTACAGGAATTGATATTATACTCTTCAGTCATGCAAGAATGTTGTTTTTAACTAGGGAACCATTTGATAACAGCTCTGTAGATAAAGATAGGTTCTGAAAATGGTCTTAAGGTTAGGCATCCTTTCTGGCAGAGAAGCTGGTTTTCCCATTAGTAATATTAAGCAGCATGATTTTTTTCTTTGAGTGCTTTAAAGTTTATATATATATATATATAAAATTTAATCATGTGTAATTTAACCCTGATTTTTCATGACACTCGGGCAAAAATGCAGAGATGTCCTAGTGCCACTGAAATGAATAAAGCCAGAAAATACAATGGTATCCTGAGATCCATCTCACACGATACATATGATAATGGAAAACCAACAGTAAACTGACTTGGAAAAATAGAACTGTCAGTGTAGAGTCTGGGCCCAAATGATGACATTAGGGTTAGCTCCATTACCAGCAGATGGATAGATAGCATGAACAGCCAGAGATAGGTCAGAAATTTTAGGGGGTGGGGAAATGGGAATAGAAATTGGTTTTGTACAGTATTAGAATATCAGAGTTAGTATCTCCATCATAAATATATTATGTATTCAGTTGTATCTGAAGGCCAGTTAGCTTGCTTTCTTAATGTTCCTTCTCAGAAGCTCTGAATAATGTCTCAAACATTTATTTTATGAAGAAGCCCAGACGCAATTTTCTCGTTTCACATAAGCATCCTTCAATTTGTTGTGCCATTTCAGTTTTAAAATAATATATTTCAAAGCATTTTCATATGCTTTTTATAATATCATGATCAAAATTAGCTTAACAGATGTGATGTATTGTCTGGAAGAGACAAATGGAAATAAACGTCCTACAGCTGGTACTGTATACCAACTCTGTTACAGACTTTTGTGCTTGCATGAATAACAATAATTATCAATGCCAAGAGAAAGCACATATTACCAGTTTATGTAATAATCCAAATTCTGGTTGACTTGATATGATTTTTTTTGTCTATAGCTATTCTTTATTCTCCTTTGTCATCTACATATAGACAGTCTACTCCTGCATCATTCCAAATGCAGAAGTAAATCACCCAAATGGAAACCAATGCTTTTTGTCTAAAAGAAAAAAAAAAAGCTTAATCCAAAATTTTATTTGACAGATTATAAACTGAATATTGAATATTATCATTTGTTTGTTTTGGAGAACAGAAAAACGAAGCCGTAATGTTTCTGATAAAACTGCTATTAATGAACAATTTGCTGTTGAAAAATTTCAGCTTTTTTTGGGTGGGGAGGGAGAGAGATAAGGAGCAAAAGGGTTCTTTTTCAGTGTGAAGTTGTAACTTTCCCTGAAATTTCACAAAAAAAAAAATAGAACTGAATTTCATTAGATTATGGTATGACAGCTCACTTTTTACAAACAGTATTGTAAAGAATGTTTTTACTGTAATTTATTGGAAGACCACATAGTCATATTCATTGAGCATCCTATTTTTTCCTTTGAGGCTACTTAGAAACCTTGTAAATCCTTGTAAATATGTCTCTTAATATGAAAAGGATGTCTTTCTGACATGTCTAACATGTCAGAAACACGTTTAAAAGTTTCTGATTGACTCTGTGCTAAATAAGTGAAATTTTATATAGTCAACATATCAAAAAAGTTTATATAGGCAAGTTTTTATTAAGGAAAAATACGATATCCTCATTATATTCCACAGGATTAGATGCTGAAATATTTTGGGGGACCTGGCCTCTATTGCCATTTTTTCAAGACTTTGAACATGTCTTTAAGTGAAGCTATATAAACTTATGGAAAATGTTTGAGGAATTTTAACACTTCGAATTGTCACAGGTGACTTACTGCTTCCTCACCCTGAGGTTGAAGCAGCATCTCTGAGCTCAATATGTGAGACCTGACGTGGTACACTTAAAAAAAAAAAAAAAAAAAAAGTAATAAAAATCTTATTTTAATAAAACTCAATATGTTCAGCAACTATGTAAATTAATCAAAAAAAAAACATTCAAGCAAAGGGTATCCTTAATCACTTAAAATACCACACATGCATCAGGAAATGACCAGTGCTGCTTCTACTTGTTCCTGACTTCGTAATGAAGCTGTTTTTTCCTAACATTGCCTCCTTTGCCCATTTAACTACACAGGTGCATTATTAACCCTTCTCTTCTGCCACTTGCTGGTCTTTACATCACAAACTCCCTTTACTGGAAAAAGTGTAAAACTAACGGGAAATGCCTAGCTGCGGTTCTGGTTTGATATGTGATTAGCAATTTAGTCTGAGTGTAGTGATCCTTACAATGGTTAGTAGCTTCGTGTTTTATTTCCTTCTGGCTTGAAAAACTGCATGCATGCTCACAAGCAGAAATATTTTTTTCCTAAAAACAGTTCCTTGCTGTTGGCAATTGGGGCATATTCCATTCAGGACCACGGCATCAGGCAATTTTAGAGCTGCTTAAGTGGAACATGTTCCTCACCTAATGGGAAGGTTTAGTTCTGAACTGAATAAATTGGGGCAGTAAGAGTTCAGTTTTATTCAGAAATGTGCATTCTAACAGTTTTTTGCATCAAAATATTTATTTCAAACATTTATTCGAGCATTGTTTGGTTAGGTCAGACAAGAATTTGTTTTTCACTGTGGCAGACAGACAACTGGCTCTTCATGAAGCCCTTGGACACCACTCTTCACACAAAATGGTGCAGTCAAACTAAATGCAGGAAAGTGGAAGGTATCTGCTCTTGGGTTCAGCAAAGTAATCTGTACTTCATCAAAAAAACAAGTTATTCTTGTCTGCTAATGCAGTGTCTAGATTTGAAGTATAATGTCTCTGTTATTTTTTCTGACTTTTTGGTAAATGTGCTAACTGGGGTGGTCAACCTAATACATAGGCATTCTTGTAAAAATCAAATGTATTGGACTGTCAGTTCCTGTTTTCTGCTACTTCTGCTTAGTGCAGAAATAACAAAGAATTCCTAAGAACTCATAAGCAGGAATGAAATCCAAGTAGGTAACTGGGGTTTGGATGACTGATGCTAAGCACAAAGGCATCAGCGAAAGCATCAGCGAACAAGGGGGCAGTGGCAGAGCACTGATAATTTAATCTGCAGAAATACATCTTTTATATTAGATATCTTAGTCTTCATCTTCATTAAAAAAAAAAAAAAAAAGAAAAATTAAAAAGAATTTGAGCTGAGGGAGTAATACTTCTTTTTTTTTAACAAACATATCCTGATAGTGGAAAAGAGAACAGCAGGAGACTGTCATCTCCTTGTTTTCCTTGATGCCTGCCTACAAAGGACTTGTCTCCTACACATATTTAGAAAGAAGAAAGCCTTCACATGAATATATTTTTATAGTCTCAACTCTCTAACTTTGCTAAAAGTGTTTTGATTCTTTGTATAGTTTTACTTTGAATTTTGCTCTTTTAACAATTCTTTTTCAGAGGAACTTGTAACACAGAAAATTATTTTCCACTGAAAATAATTATAAGAAAATCTGCGGTAGTTTCTGCAAAAATGTTGTATTTCTGAAGATGATCAAGCATTGGCAGCTCCTTATTGTGTAGAATCAACCTTAGGTTTGTGTACTTAAATCAGTCTTGAAAGACTAACTTCAGTACTTAGTATTTAGTCTGGGAACCATATTTGAAAAAAATATATAGCATTTAGATGTGGAAGATGACATCAATTCTATTCTGTGCTATCATCCACAGAATAAAGTACATAAACAGTTTTTGGTGTAGGGTCTGGAGTCTGAAATCCATTTGCACTGATATCAGTTGTCTTGCCAAGAAAACTTGGTGCCATCATATTTTCTGTCAAGCCCGATCCTCTTAATGCCTAATGAATAAGCAGACAGAGCTTCAAAACTTTTTCTTCGTAATGGATTTTTGCAGGAAATTTCTACTTTTTGTGCCTTGCTTAGGGCATGCAATGATGCAAAGCATTTTCAGTAATTTAAGACCCTTCCACTGCTCCCCCCATCCTCTACTCCACCCCCCCCCCCAAAAAAAAAAGTAAATAAACCCACGAAAACTCTAATGTACTCTTCCAGGGTAATTTTTTTTCAGATGTTATAAATATGTTTTTAATATGATCTGTAGCACTGCCAACTGTAATATTAAATTATTGTCCTTAGAAACAAACAATGCTGCTTCTAAAAACACCACAGCTTCTCCTGTTAGAGCTTGTTCCTGGGGCACCCAGCTGAGGGTCTCCAACCAACACGCTGCCAAGGCTCAAGATTAAAGTTAAAGCTGGGAGGGAGAGAGAGAAAACTTACACCTCTAAGTGGTATTGGAATACAAAGGGGTGCCAGAGGATTGCGTAGCCAGAAAAATAAATAAATGAGTAAATAAATAAATCAGGGCCTCGAGCTAGAGATACTGTTGTGGACTGTGAGGTAGCTTTGACCTGCTTTTGAAATTGGGCTGCAAAGAAGGTGGCTTAGATGGCAAAAAGATTTTTCCCCTAAGAGGTGTTCATGTTGGGCCATGGTTGGGTGTTTTGAGCTAAGGCTTAGCCAAAGCAATTTTTTTTTTTTTTTGGGGGGGGGTTAAAAGGGCAAAGCTGAGAGCTTCAGATAGCATGGGTCTGCCAAACAGTGGTGTGAGACTGCAAGAATGCACCCCTCAGAGCGTGTTCATATATGTCATTGTTGAACTACAGTAAATGTCTGTATATCGAGTCTCTTCATCGAGTTCTAAAAAATCATTTAAATCTGAGGGGAAATACACAGATTTTGTACTATATAGTGTCATTAAAAAAGAAAGTATACAACCCACTTCAGCAGTTGAAAACATTTCACAATTCTTATTTATATTGAGATAGAGGACTCTAGAGGAGGAAGAATTGATGGATATTGTAAAGTGGTGTGTTTCTTTCTGACATTGTAATACTAAATAATGAAGCATTCTGTAAAATGTGACCAAAGGCCCTTTGATTTTCATAACTTAGATGCCTGATATTTTGTGGTACTCAGTATCTAAATCTTGTAAGAACTTCTAAAAAATATTTCCAATAAGATATAAATACTTGAATAGCACCAGACTAGTTCTACTCCTTTGATTTCAGGATGTGAAAAATAAATGATGGTAAATGAAAATTGTGAAAGTTTGAAAGGACTTTTCACTTCTTCTCAGTTTGTGTAAATTGATGCAGGGAGAAACACAAACCTCAGTACTGTTCCTTAATTCCATCCATTTCCATCCTGTCTTTAAGAACCCTGAGAAAAGCTATATCAATTACTGGTAACTATAGAAATGAACAATGTGTAGTAGGTACTATTGACACATTTTGTAGGTCTGGATGAGGATTTCTTACTTAAAATCTCCTTGGGGGAAAAAAATAATGTATTAAGCAATTGCACTGTAAGATGAACAAAACCATCAGTCCACTCGTCTGCATTTCTCATGACACATTTGATGTCTAACACACAAAATGAGTGCTCAGCCATGAACTAGTCTGCTCTTCCACTTACAGGGATGAAATATGCAGTAGGCACTATAAGACATTTCCCAGGACCTTTCCTCTACCTCCTCCACTGGTGATGCAGAGCAGATTGGCAAGCTCAGCCACTGAAATCTCCAGAGCTTCTGCTTTGCCACATACAGAATATGGCCACTAGGGGCATGGAAAGGATGTGGAGGGGCTGGAAGAGCCAATTTGCCCCATGGGACAAGAGGTAGCATGGCCAGAGTTGCAATGTTATGAGTCATCCCCACACTAGGATGGATAAACCATAGGATTTCAGTGTATTAACAGTGAGCACTGGGCTACAACAATTAAAGCAATAATCTGATGGTAGGCAACAGCTGTCCACATAGACAACATAACTTGACCTCACGCTGTTTTCACACACATCTCTGATATGCTTACAAGCTGTCCACAACCGAATTATTATTTCAGCCTTTTGAAACTACTGGGCCAGATATCAAGACCAAAAGTAGTGTCAGTTCACATAAAGCTGCTTGAAAAAGCAACTGACTGTGTTCACAAATATTTGTGTTTCATCATACATGCCTTTCCTGAGGGTCCAGAAAAGAAGGTGTGGAGGAAAGAGAGGGCACAGGCAGGATGAACTATATTTTTGATTCATCTTAGGTGTTTTTTTTGTTTGTTTTTTGCCTTGGAGAAACCTAGCAGGTGAGGTATCTGATGTGTTGATCCATTTTTCAGAGACCATGAGGGCTTGCAAACCTATCCTTTTGGGTAGGTTCCCTCTCAGCTCCTCCTCTAACTCCCACTCTAAGCACAAGAGCAGGTGGAAGTGAAAATATTTGTAAACAACAAATCCTCAGTGGTTGAATCCACATTCTGCATTCATACCAGCAATCCCTCATTCTTTTCTAAGGATGCATCTTTAAATATAGGTGGCATATGTTTAATCTCTTCCATTTTTACAGGACTGTTAGACTTGACAGCACATGCTGTGAAGAGAAAAGCGGGAGCACTTTTTGTACACTGACAGTGTGTACTATCAGCTGCTGTTTGGAAAACTTAACCCAAAATCAGATCCAAGACTCAGATACAATTTTGAATTGCTTAGTCCCAAGCCAAGACAGGCTTCAAACTGCTTTCAGACAAGATGCGTAGGCATTGCAGATGCGTTTAAACAGAATATACATGTAGGTCAAAGCAGAGGAGGCCAGGAGATCCCCAGGCTTGTGTTGCTATCTGGTGGAGTCAGTTGGGGAATAAAGCCCTTCAGGAGAGGAAGGAACAAATGAGCTAATGAAGTATGTTCACTGTCAGCTTTTTAGAATCTAGATTTAAGGGGAGAAGTCACTTCACCCTGAGTTTCTATCCTTCATAGAGCACTAGGCATGCTATTCTGCAGTCATAGCATCCATCTCTACAGGTGTAAAATCATGTTAGATCATGTCTAGCCTTTGGTCAAGTGTGCAATGGATAGCAGCCTAGAGATTGAGATGAGAGCTTTGAACTCATAAGCATGGCCTTTTCCCCTTGCTGCAATGCAGCACAAAGAAGATAAATTCATGAAGTGTTCAGGTAATCTTTGTAAGTAGAGGATGTCAAAGCTGCATTAGAAATATAATTCTTCCTGCCTTCCCCTACCCCTCAGTCTAGCACATGTGCCCCTGTGGCAGGCTGATGGCTGGGGAAGAGGTGTAAAGCCATGCACTAGTCATTGCTCCCCACTGGCTCGCACAGACTCTTTCTTTCAGTGCATGGTTGCTCTTAGATGCACTGCCTATGGCAGCTTCTGGTCCAGCTAGGTGCAAACCCTTGCTTTGGCCTTAGGTTTGTTGTTTGCCCCCTTCAGATTTGCTCATTTCATGATGGCTGTGAAAGAAATGTTTGTTAAGGCAGGAGTATCTTCACTAGAGCTGTGGGAGAGAAGAAGGAAGTAGAACATTTCAAAAGAAAATTCACATTTCACTGTACACAACAACCCTAAGAGATACTGGAAGTTAGGAAGGGGTGGCTGGGGCAGTGATGGTATAAAATATTATCAGATATCACTCAAAAGATCAGGCAGCAAGGAGGCATCCTATCTTCATGCTGAAGAAACCAGCTGGGCTCTTGTGAATGGCCTCCGTATTACTTGAGGGCAACTTCGACTGATGAACTGCTTTAATACAGAGCAGCTTGTCTAATTTCATTTTTGAGGATGAAAGTGTGATAAAATTTATGTGCATGTAAGCTCCTAGGTTAGTGCAAATTATTTATAACTTTTCACAGCCTAAGCTTCTGTCAAGTTTAATTTCATTGTTTCTAAAAATGATATTCTAGACTGGAGTGCTAAGAGGGGAAAAGCTGTCAAGGAAGGAGAAATTTCTGCTATTCAATTCTGCATTCTTTTCTAAACAAGTTTTATTTATTCTGCTGGAGCTCCGGTCATTTCGTTGTGTGAGTGTTGCATGCATTTGTTATGATACTGAAAAAGAAAAACATCTCATATATGAAAAACTCCCAACAGATGCCCCAAATATCTTGCATAATATTTTTTTGTTGTTGTGGTTGTTACGAATGTTCACTTGCACTCAGAAGCTTCTGGCAAATTCAGAAAGAACTGTTTCTCTTTTCTGTTGTGTTAAACTCTGAATTCAGTTACGTATAAATCTGATGGGAGCCAAAATTATATATATATATATATATAACTTTGATTAGTTATGTTAATTTGAAAAAAATGGTTTCCTGTATTGGGTTATGAATTCACCTTTTACACCACATTTCTTGGGATCTTTTGGTGGAATGGTAGCTCCAATGCAGGACAAAAACTGAGACAAATTCAAGATTCAGCAATGGGAGAGGAATTGTCAGAAGTACCCAAAAATTATGCCAGTGAATAACATTGTTACAAAGAGGCTCCATGCAGAAAATAGACATTCTTGTAGAGTCAAGAATTCTTGATATTCTTCGGAATATCTTCTTGTAATAAATACTATCCTGTTGGATGGACAGATTAGTGTAAGATCTCTTTCCAAATCTGCTGAAATCACTAAAAGAACTCTCATGCCTTCAGCATCTGCTGAAGCAGATCTTCATCAAGATGCTTCATCAGAATGGACACTGCATTTTGTTTTTCTACTAGGAATAGGCATATGTGTAGGAGAGCTCTGCAGAGGGATCTGGATAGGCTGGACCGATGGGCTCAGGCCAACTGTATGAGGTTCAACAAGGCCAAGCACTGGGTCCTGCACCTGGGGCACAACAACCCCAGGCAGCACTACAGGCTGCGGAGGGAAGAGTGGCTGGAAAACTACCTGGTGGAAAGGATCCTTGAGGTACCGGTCAATAGCTGACTGAACATGAGCCAGCAGTGTGCTCAGGTGGCCAAGAAGGCCAACAGCATCCTGGCTTGCATCAGAAGCAGTATGGCCAGCAGGATTATGGAAGTGATTGTCCCCCTATACTTGGCTGTGGTGAGGCCGCACCTAGAGTACTGTGTTCAGTTTTGGGCCCCTCACTACAACAAGGACATCGAGGTGCTGGAGCATGTCTGGAGAAGGGCTGTCTGGTGAAGGTTCTAGAGAACAAGTCCTATGAGGAACTTGTTGAGGGATTGTTTAGCCTGGAGAAAAGAAGGCTCAGGAGAGACCTTATCATGCTTTACAATTACCTTAAAGGACGCTATGGTGAGGTGGGGATTGGGCTGTCCTCCCAAGTGTTAAGACAAGAGGAAATGGCCTTAAGTTGCACCAGGGGAAGCTTAGGTTAGATATTAGGAGGAATTTCATTACTGAAAGGGTTGTGAAATATTGGAACAGGCTGCCTAGGGAAGCGGTTGAGTCACCATCCCTGGAGGTCTTCAAAAAATATGTAGATGTAGTGCTTAGTGACATGGTTTAATGATGGACTTAGAGCTGGATTAAAGGTTGGAGTAGATGATCTTAGAGGTCTTTTCCAACCTAAATGATTCTATGTTTCTATTCAGTAAATCCTATATATCGTCCATCAAGATGAATAGTTTTCAGGAAAAAGCTGAAGATTTTCTCTATTTGTGAAAAACTTTTTTTATTTTTTATACTAGGGTAAACTCACTCGCTTAATGGAGAAGCATTTATTTGAGAATCTTTTACCCAAAAGATAACTTTGAAAAAACGTGACATGTAGTTAGTACAAAGTGTCATCTGAATCATTTATATAACATTCCTCCCACTGTATTGCTCATAATATCTTCAAAAATGCAGGTGAAGAGCTACGACAATAGTGATAATGTAAGGGAAAAGCCTGGGATGTGAAATGACAGTACAAGAAGTACAATTTACACTTCACCTTATAAAAATAGTAAGGGCAAGGCATTTCCAGGTCATAGACCAGAAATCTTTAGGGAGTAAAACCAACCTCTCTGTGCTTCGATAACATAGTGAGTACATGTGTACGTTGTTGTACGCATATATGAATTGCTTATTTAAATAATCATGGTACTTGCCTATAACCTGGCAATAAACAAAAATAAATTATATTCATGTTCATGAGAATTTTATTGTCATACTTAATAGCAAAGTGACGGAAAAAAAAAAAAAAAACAAAAAACATAAATATACAGTGTTTGGCAACTTCAAAGTGCAGAACATATGCAGTAAAGACAGGTTCTCTGTCAATGCTACTGCCATCATGTTAACACGATTTGGAGTGTCACTTGATCTGATAAGAAATTAAATCTTGTTCTGCATAGTTGTTATAGTACCAAAGGAATATTCTGTATGTGTTTACTTACACACATTTGTTTAACCCAGGGTCACTGGGCTTATTTAGGTTGAAAAAGGAACATACCATTAATAAGTAATTTTAAGCTGATTGAAATTTAAATTTAAGGTCCTAAATCTCATCTGTATTTACAGTCATGTAAATTGAGATTAATGCCTTCAAAGTCAACATAGTAAGGGAGAGAATGTACCTTTAAAACCTTTGCAAAAGAACCAGCTGGAAGTTTTTTTGTACTATGCAACTGCCAGTGCTGCATAATGCAGGTCATATAGGGTGTTGATTTTGGACAAAATAGGCATGTAGCAAACTTCTTTACAAATGCTTTTCAACCAATACTGTTATCTCACCTTCCACTTCACAACACTTCAGCTTAGGCTTTTGTTTTTCCTATAGCAAGCCACCTTCCAGACTTCCCTCATGGGACTGATATTCCCAGATATGTTGTTCAGCACAATGGCTCTTTTTGTGCCACACACAAGTTGGCTGTCCTAGGATCTGCCACATGAATTTGCCATATGGAGCAGGGAACCAAGCCACACTTAACCTAAGGAATTTTAATAAAAGTCATTTTACTCAGAAAGAACCTAAAGTTTCATGCCCTCACACCACTCATGATCACCTCCTTAGCTGATGTTCGAACTGATGCTTGTGGGCACTAATAGGCCTTAATCGTCCTAACAGGCCTTACCTGAGACCCTCTACCCCACACAACCCCGGACGGCCCCTGAACGTGAGTCATCCACTGGCTGTACCTGGGACAGTTGACAGACCCATTTCCAGCACATGGCTCTGTTTGGCTGAGATCTTGTGGAACTGTACTGCAGTGGGTGAGGACTCTGCCCTGCCAGAGCACCGTTGTGTCCCAGATTGTCCCTCCTTGTGGAACAGTTCTCTTCCTGCTATTCCCCAACAAAAAAGAAGTACATTATAACCTTTCTCAGCATAACTTTTTCCAAACTCTCTTCAGAAAGAGATGGTAGAAACTAGGTTGTTTTGGTAACTGTGAGTTTTTCCTTAGCATTGAATTGGCTTCTGCTTTTTATTAATATACTTGAACTATTTTGAATACCTTAGATTTTTCTGACTTAGATTTTTCTAAGTTTTCTAAGTTTTTGAACTCTGTAATTCAGGCTTGTTCAATAACTCTCATTTAATAAAGGGTGGACACGTGTACTGTAGTAGGAGAAGACTTCGAGTTGGTTATTAATGAGTATGTGCAGTTGGAGCATTTTTAACCTCTTGTTTTTTCTTACTCCTGTAGTAGTACAAAAGTCCTTAAATGCTTTCAAAGACCTGTTGCAGGGTCTGGATTCATGGTCTGAACTTCTGGGTAGACCTGTGTGGTGTCAAGAGTTGGACTTGATGATCCTTAAGGGTCCCTTCCAACTCAGGATATTCTATGATTCTAAGAAGTTATTTTTATGATATAGAGCTGCATTATAAGGCTGCCATGATATACGTTTTAAATAATCCAAAGGGATGGAAAACAAAACTATAAAACACAGCTAGCATGTTTAAGCACATACTGCTCTGAACTGTAGTTTGCTGACAATATAAGACCTCAGGGTGAGGTGCTTATATTAATTTAGTCTTAATACCCCATTGTGTTTTGCTTTATTTTCCTCAGTTAAGTTTTGTGCTCTGTCAAAATGTTCTGTGACTTTCTTCAGAAGCTCTGTTCTGGTATTGTACAATGAGGAAGTAACTTGTTTAAAGCAAGACAGCACCTCTCAGTAAGCTATATATTAAATCAATTTATGTAATTAATAGAGGTACTATTCACTCAAGTAAGGTCTTTCAAGATCTTGTCTGTATAGTTTAAGTATAAAAATATTTTCCATAAACTTCCACCATCAATTAGAGAATCAAAGATGTCTTGAAAAGATTGGCTGTGAAGGTAAACGTACCTGACCTACTGAACAATATGGCTACAAGGGGAATTAAGCTGTGATGAGCCATTTGCATAGAAGAGACAGCTGTTTGTTGGCAGGAAGGTCAGCTTCTTTTTTCCTTTCCCCCCACTTAGCTGTAATGGAGCGTTCCCCTCTGCCATATCTTGCTTTTGGTCTGGCTGTTGCCTTGCTCAGACACTGACTGTTGCACTCGAGGCTATGGTCAGGCAGGCAGTGACCACAACATTGGCTCAAGATGGGTGCTGAATGGACAGACATCTTGCTCAGCAGTTTAGGACCAATGGAACATGCGTTAACAACAACAAAACCAATATGACTATTAATCCATCATCTTACCCCATAAATAGTGAGCAGGCCTAGAACGCTTTGAGGCCCTTTGAGTTCTTCTGCATGGTGGCTGGCTGAAAGACAGGATTTCCCCTTGAGTTGGGGGAAATGTCTCTCGAAGTCATGCCTGATGCAGAGATCCGTTACTCCTCACAAGAGATTCCTTGCCACAATAGGTTCTGGGTAAGTGATTAATAGCTTGCTAAATTTCCTAAGCTTTTATAAAATTATATCTTAGATTGACTGTGTACATATAATCCTTAGGCATAAACCACATGACCAAGTGTGGGACTAGGAGTGGATTCAGCCTCATCTACATGTAGGTTCCTTGCCTTTTAGTTCAAGGAGTTTAGAAAGCAAAGGGGTCCACTCTGAACCTTGGAACTCAACAGGAGGGTCTCCTGATGTATCTGACTTTTCCTTTCCTCTATGCAGTAAAAAAATCAAGTGTACCTTGCCATCTCAAATCTTAAATTGCCGTCTTACTTACAATTAAGCTTTTTTAGATCACTACATTATTTTAATAAATACATTGCTGCTTCTCTCTTATGACTGTAGTATATAAGTTCATCTGCAATGTTATTTCATGGTTCTCATGACTCAATGATTTGTTTTCTAGCTACTGATACATCAGCCACTGAAAAAAATATATTTTCAACAAAGCAATCATTAAAAGCAAAGTGTGCATGCAGTAGTAGCTGTATTAATAGCAGTACCTGATTCTTGCCATGGAATATGGTCCAGACACAATGATATCTTGCAGTTCTTTTTAGTCTTATGATTTGTAATGCACTATGATACACTCAATAAAACCAATAATTGTTACGTTCTTGTTTTTGCAACATATGAATCATTAATGTCTATATTTGCTGATGCCCGAATAATTTTTTAAAATATGATAGTGATCATGACAATAAAACTCCAGTATAAGGGAGAACTGCATTCTGCATCAGAAAAGTTAAGTTCACAGTCAAGTTCTCACTAGGATGTTAAAACTACTGTGGATGCAAATACATTTTCATAGTTAAAAAAAAAAAAAAAAAAAAAAAAAAGAAAAAGAAAAAAGTATGCACTTTATTTTTCATTTTGCAGCCTTGCAATGTTTATCAACGTGCATAGTATTATAGAGAACTCTATGCCTTGGAGTATGATTTCAAATGTAGAAATTGATAATAATACAAATTTTGGTTGCCTTGTGTTTAAGAAAATGCTCCCTCATTAAGGAAGTAATAGACACAATATTCTGAACTAGGATATGAACAGAGGGCATTTCTGGTGAAGGATCATTGTCAACTAAGAAAAATTTTATTTGGTACCCTAGGGCTTGGATTTACAGACGTTGATATCATGCTGCAATGCAGACTTTCTGTTCAGTTCTTTTCTGATGATAGCTCTGAAGTGAGGAGGGAAATAGATTACAAAGGCCTCTTCTTATAGAGATTGATCTACTTTGTAGTAACTATTGTGGTTTACCAGTCTTTTACATAATTCACATTTTAATAAATCCAACTTGGTAGAAAGGCAATGTGTGGTACATTCAATGTCATCTTGCACTTTTCAAGGATGTTTTAAAAGAAGAAACCATACTGCTTGCTTAAAACATTATTTCACTGTTTTTTTTTAAAAAGTATGCTTGTACATATGTCATATTTTAGCATGAAATTGAAATGAAAAATTTATGATCCATTGATACCATGAAGATCATGGTCATCAAATCCCTTTGGTGAGAGAATAATTGTTCTCTAATTATCTTCTATCTTATGTTGGGCTTCTTTCTGTTAACATTTTTGTCCTTAACTTTCAGCCTAGGTCAAACTGCATCACTGGCATGTATAATGATCACTGTTAGAGCTCCATACTTGCACAGTGCCAAGTGCTGTCTGTGCATTGTGTGGGTTGCTTTGCATGGTCTGGTTTGTTGTCCTATTTTAACTGAAAGTATGATTGTATTATAAAACTTCATTAAGCTTTTCATGAAAGTAAGGAATATTCAGAAGTATAGGAATTATTGTAATATCTAGATTAGAAATAAATACGTATTTTTATTTTTAAAATTAAGTTCTAGTTTTTTTTTTTTTTTTTTTTTGTGTGTGTGTGTGTGTGTGTGATCTTACTTTCTTACTTGTCTGTTTGGCATTTAAAGATACCAGGACTGGGCCAGAATGACTTGGGTATAGGTATCTCTGTGATAACAGGATCCATCTCACAGAGGAATTGCTAATTTCAGCGGTAGTGGATTTGATATTTGATTCTGTATTTTCTAATGTATCATCAAACTATGTACACTACAGTTAGATACTTGTAGATTTATAATTAACAATTTCAAAGGGAGGATGTTTTGTTTAAAAGTCTTCTTCAAACTTCTTATAAGGCAGTATGCCTGCATGTGATTAGAACACATGGCATGTCCTATTCTATCTTACCCAGGAGGATAGTAAGCAAAAGTCTGCTGAAATTATTCCCACAAACCATTTCTACATCACATTCTGTTTTGTATTTGTGCTGAGCTTGAGGAGAAACTCCAGTTACAGTTTTTCAGGTTCCGTGTTATTTAGTATGTGTGTTACTGTGTTATTCTAACTGGAAAACCATCCTTTCATTGGTTACTCTAGCACTCTTCTGACAGCTAGAAAGCAAATTGTGATAAAATAATAGCCCTTCTCTGGCTTATAGAGGTCCTTTGGACCTCTGGTGGGTAAACCACAATCAGTAATGGGATAGGTACTATTCAGGAAAGATTTCCCTGTGAATAGATAGTTGAATCCGGTCTGGAGTGCACAAGTTGTGGGATTGGATTTTTTGTTTTTTGTTTGTGTGTTTGTATGTTTGTTTTTATGAGCAGTTTTTGTGGGGGTATCTCTTTGAATATTGCCATTTTACTAATATTCTTAGAAAATCAGTGCTTCTGTTTTTTTTATTTACTTGTTTTCCAGCGCATACCTCAAACTGCTTGCTTTTCCTTGAATTTGTCACTGAAAGCCCACAGTACTGATCATTCCTGATTTAAAAATATAATCTTCAGCAACACTCTGAATCAAAGAAAATATTTTTTATTCAGTTTTATTCATCTCTACATTTCCTCAAAGAGAAGCCTTTTAACACATTGACTGCTACACAAACTGAAAAAAGGAGGTTTCTCAGAGATTTCTCTGATATTTTATACAGAATCATAGTTAACTTTACTACAAAAGGAAGAGAGGGAAGAAAGGTACATTAAGAGTAAATTACAGCTATCTGGTTTCAGAGTTTTTCTTAAATTTCAGATCAAGCCACTGTGCAATAAAATTTATTTTAAAGCACTTTCTCATTTACTATACATTACATCAAGACAGGACCTTCTGCTTGACCTTGCAGACATATTTGTCTGCAAAGCAGAGCTGCTCTAGGTTAGCTGTAAATCTATGTGGATTTGTGTTTGAATTTTCTCGATCAGAGGGCATCAAAGAGACAGGCCTTCTGTCTCTTTGAATCAGAAAACTCCTTGAGTTTTACGTATACTACATAGTTATCAGTGCCTTTCCTGTTTTAATATGCAACTCCACAACATTGCTTGTTACCTGCAATATGCTTACATAAACCATTAAAGGCAGCTGATGAACACACACATAAGGAGCAATGAAGTTTGGTAATATTTATGTGTACTTACCCTTGAAAGACTCTTTTCTTCCTCAGACACCTGTACAGAGAATGCCTTTCCAAGCCTCAGGACAGTATTCTCAAGCAGTTTGGATTTTTTTTTTTTTTAAGAGAAAATGTTATAACATACCAAATAAACAGTAGCAAAATAAGCCTTCTTAAACTTTGGAAAATAGCTTTGTGATTTGTTAGTTTAATACTGTAAGATAGTGCTAAACAGGATAAATGTCTGAAAAAGGGGATTAAAAAACAATTTAGCTAGAATATATGCAGTTTTTTTGGAAATGCAACAAGCAGTAATTTTGTTTAGTATTACACAGTGACTTAATCAGGACATTTTCTCCTTTTTTTTTTTTTTAAAAAAAAAAAAAAAAGAGGAAAAGGATAGCATTAATTTAAATTTGTTATTTAGAGTGAAAGTGCATTGAAAAGGATTCAGTTAATGTTATATCCCAATGCTCAAAACCCCTGAAAAACAGGACAGAATTTAAGTGAATCTGCCATTCAGCCCTTGGCTGCCTTTAATATGGTTTAGGAGATTAAAGAAAAGTGCAGTCAGCACCACCACTACCACCACCCTCCCCTCCATATCTTCTTCTGTCACTGTCTCGACTTAAATTCTTTCATGTTCCAGACTTCTAACAAGTGCATTCAAAGTTTTCCTTTCCATTAGATTTTTTTTTTCTTCAGAAAAACAAAAACAAAACCTGCTACAGTGAATCTTGCTTTCAGTTGAATATTCAATTCCTCTCCCCCTTTCCATTCAGATGGGTTATAAATGTTGCCTGTTTTCATGCTGTAGTCTGTCAATTAAAAAAGGGCTTTATCTTTGGACTAGTATAAGATGGTCATCATTTTTTGCTTTTATATATATACCTTTTTCATTTCTAACAGAGTATGTTCTTAAACAGCAAGTCTGTTTTGTCATGGTATCAAAAACTACAGCTGTAAATTCACAAGATTCAAAGCAAGTAACTTTAGCAAAAATTAAAGTGTTTTAAAAATTGAAGTGTTTCAAGTGGATGTGGTCTACCTTGACTTCAAAGTGTTTCTGATCTTGAGATCAAAGTGTTTCTGTGGATGTGGTCTACCTTGACTTCAGCAAGGCTTTTGACACCGTCTCCCACAGCATTCTCCTCAAGAAACTGGCTGCTCTTGGCTTGGACTGGCGCACGCTTCGTTGGGTTAGAAACTGGCTGGATAGCCGGGCCCAAAGAGTTGTGGTGAATGGAGCCAAGTCCAGTTGGAGGCCAGTCACTAGTGGCGTCCCCCAGGGCTCGGTGCTGGGGCCGGTCCTCTTTAACATCTTCATCAATGATCTGGATGACGGCATTGAGTGCACCCTCAGTAAGTTTGCAGATGACACCAAGCTAGGTGCGTGTGTCGATCTGCTCGAGGGTAGGAAGGCTCTGCAGGAGGATCTGGATAGGCTGCACCGATGGGCTGAGGTCAACTGTATGAAGTTCAACAAGGCCAAGTGCCGGGTCCTGCACCTGGGGCGCAATAACCCCAAGCAGAACTACAGGCTGGGAGAGGAATGGTTGGAGAGCTGCCAGGCAGAGAAGGACCTGGGAGTGATGGTGGACAGTCGGCTGAATATGAGCCAGCAGTGTGCTCTGGTGGCCAAGAAGGCCAACGGCATCCTGGCTTGTATCAGAAACACTGTGACCAGCAGGGCTAGGGAGGTGATCGTCCCCCTGTACTCGGCTCTGGTGAGGCCGCACCTCGAGTACTGTGTTCAGTTTTGGGCCCCTCGCTACAAGAAGGACATCGAGGTGCTTGAGCGGGTCCAAAGAAGGGCGACGAAGCTGGTGAGGGGCCTGGAGAGCAAGTCCTACGAGGAGCGGCTGAAGGAGCTGGGCTTGTTCAGCCTAGAGAAGAGGAGGCTCAGGGGTGACCTTATTGCTCTGTATAAGTACATTAAAGGAGGCTGTAGCGAGGTGGGGGTTGGCCTGTTCTCCCATGTGCCTGGTGACAGGACGAGGGGGAATGGGCTAAAGTTACGCCAGGGGAGTTTTAGGTTAGATGTTAGGAAGAATTTCTTTACTGAAAGGGTTGTGAGGCATTGGAACGGGCTGCCCAGGGAGGTGGTGGAGTCACCATCCCTGGAAGTCTTCAAAAGACGTTTAGATGTAGAGCTTAGGGATATGGTTTAGTGGGGACTGTTAGTTTTAGGTCAGAGGTTGGACTCGATGATCTTGAGGTCTCTTCCAACCTAGAAAATTCTGTGATTCTGTGATTCTGTGATATGGGTGTGAAGTTCAGATTTTTATCATGCAACAGATTATATCATAAAATGTATATTGCATATATTCAAAGAAAAGTCGATGCCCTGAATTCAGCAGTGATCATCTTTATGCACTGATCTTACACAGGATGAAGAATTCTATCTATCCCAAATTCTGCCCAGTACTCCCAATCCAGAACTGATCACTTATGTCAGACTCCCCATCTTACACAGAGTGCATTCTGCAGACACGAGACAATGGAAATATTTGATACTAAAGTATTTATTTCTCTTTTCCTCTCAGAAAAGGAAAGCAAGAACATGTCACATGATGCCATCACACAGCACACTAATTATCATGCATCACTAGCATGTGAAATAGAAAAGAGATGGTGATTTCCTTCAGTGGAAGTGGCATTCTTTCTCTGGAACCATGACCTTGTAGCCATCAGAAACTGTAACTTGAATATGTTTTGCATGTGGCAAACCTATGTAAATGGCTCAGAGCTGGTTGCTGAATGCCTCTTAAGATGTGTGCTGGAACTCGATGGGTGCCAGCTGAAGAAGTCTGATACATTTGAAAGCACAAAGAGGTTCCAGAGTAGAGGAAAAAGTGTGTGCGTGTTTTATATATATATATATATACAAAATACAATATAACATCTCCATGATTAGTAAAATAGTGCCATATATTAACAAATCACTTATTTAACTGCTTATTTAATTGATTTCTAGATTCACCAACTGGAAACTTCATTCTCAACTTTTTGCAAATGACATTTTCCATTTTGCAGTCCTCTGAAGTCTGATAGAAACAGATCAAGAAAAACAAATTCAGAAAACACTCAGTAAAGCTACATTTTATAATATATTGTTCCACTGCAGCTTTTAAAAATTAAGTCTTTTCTATCCTGGATGAGAATTCCACTTAAATGGACTGTTAAACTACAGTAAGTCAACATATTTCTCCTACAAGGAAGCCTTGTGTGAAACTGTACTACCATACTCCACTCTCATTAAGTGCCATTGGAATTTTATCTGACATGTTGATGACTGGCTTTTCACATCTTGTGTTATTAAACTAACTATAAATAAAAATCAGAAAAATCAATGATTCAGAAATTAGTATGTATGGTCTAATATGTGAAGTATTTTTTCTGGAAATATAGGAAATCAGAGCAATAAAGTCAAAGTATCTATTTGTAATGAGAAAGAAATAAGTAGAAACATCACTCATTAAACAGTTTTTATTAAAGAATTATCCTCATTATGCTTTTGTGTGACTCATGAAGTCACCATCAATCAGCTATGTAGTCTGTAATTATATAGCATTTCTCTGCCAAACATGGGTGCAAAAATCCATAGCTAGAATTTGATTAACTCTGACTCAAGGGACTGCTAAAAGGATATTGGACTTGAGTCATGTTTTTGTTTGTTTGTTTGTTTGTTTTTCGTTTGAAATGACTACTTAATGTCCATTCCTTTCATTTTTGGAATTTCAAATGAAGATTTCAAAGCAAATTCAGAAACAACAAGGTACCCACCTTGCTTGAAAGTTTTCTTGTTTTAAGCTAGTTCAATGACTTCTTCTCCCACATCTGGCATTAAAATTGTCATTGAACAATTCAGAAGTCCTGTACCAGAAAATTACAAAAAACAACCCACCCTCCCTCCCACCATAAAAAAAAAAAAAGACTTGTTTCTTAGCACCATGAGGTGACATTTTGCTTGTAATAAACATACAAGATAACTATGGATGATTTTGTTATGTGCATGCATGTCTAATCCTGATCAAAAACACCGAGTAAAAATTAAAATTCTTTTTTTCTGTCCTTTATCTCTTTTCTCCTTATTTGGTTCACTGACTCATCTCTTTTACCTGCTATTTTATTTATTTATTGTATTTTTATTGCTATCACCAAGGTTTGAAAGCTCTCCTCACTCAAATTATTATTTTTTTTTGAAATACAGAATGAAAGCAAGGACCTTTCAATATGAAGTGCTATGCTTTTTCCAAAATGGGACTTCTACTGTTGATCTTATTCCCTCAAACATATTTCCTCTAAATTACTCTTTCTCCCTCCTCAATCCATATCATGAGGAAATCTTTCACGTTTCTCTTTCAATATCTGGTGACAAGCTGAAAAACAGTATGCAAGGTAAGGATGAAACAATAATTGATATAAATGTGAAATGACAGTAATGGTCTCAGTTTGGGCTGTGGCTGGATTTTTCATCTGTGTAATGAAAAATCCCCCATAGTAAGTATTTTTGTCTCTCTAGTAATAATAGCTAAGATAATGTTTTAATAGACTTTTGAAGCCAAGGTGTTTTTTTGTTTTTTTTGCTTGTTTGTTTGTTTTTTAGTTTTACTGTGCAAAGTTGAAATATACCAATGCATAAAAAATAATAAAAAAAAAATCATCTTTTTTAGAATGGGATTTTTTTTTTTCAGAAATGTGGAAGAAAAAATATATTGGCAACCTTCACTGTAAATAGTCCATTTCAATAAATGGTGAGTGTTTTCATTACTATTCATTTCTGGGCTCTAAAGATATTTCAGAAATTTTATTTAAAATTGGGTATTTTTTTCATGAATAAGGTTGTGTGTGTGTGTGTGTGACTCTTAGTACAGAGAACTGCCAATTACTTTTTCTTCCTGAATCAAGCACTATGATTGCAATATGAAAAGAAAGATGATGTAGTGTTAATTGCTTCTGTGGTAAGGAGAAAAGGTTCTGGCAAGGTGTGAAAATATCACAGTGTTGATTTTTACTTGCTATTAGAATTTGAACTTTGAATTTTGTAGCTGTTTGTTATGCTGCTAGTGAACTATGGTAAAATAACAAAAGTTTCTACTATGCAACTTAAGATTTGAGAGACAAAAAATCTTGTCACATGAGAAAGAAAAACCCACAGGTGGAAATCATCACCAATAAAGATTAGAATAGAGAGAGTTAGCAAGAGAATGGTGAAATTGCCAAGAGTCTTCCTGGTGACCTACAGAAGTCTGGCTCTGTGCCTTTCTGCTGCTTATGGACCACCCAGGGCACCTGGGAAGAAGCAGCCGTGTGTTGCACAGCAGCTGGAGATCAAGGCTCTGTCTGCATGTACTGGCCAAAATACAGCTTCCTGGTTGCCTGGCTGGAAGATTCTTCCTTAAACTTCTGAAGGAACAAAAGGACAGCTGCTTCAAAGCGACAGATTTATTATTTAAATTTTTGAAATTACATATATGTATATATATCCCCAATGATAACGTGCTGAAGGTGTTAATATATTTGAAAACCTTTCCAAGACATGTTTCTTAGACTATGATTCAAAAGTTTAGGTTGTTTTTTGAATAGCTGTGAGTTAGACTTTCAGATATTAATATTATGGTCAGATTGAAGTGACTATTTATAAGACTGCTTGCTTAGACAAAAACAATATCATCTCAAAATGAGATGATCTGTTGTCTTGCCAAATCTGAAGTCCTGCTTAAAGATTTCAAGTAAAACTAAGAATAGTTAACATCACTAAAATAAAAATATATATATGCATATTTCTTTGGACAGAATAGATCAGAATATAATCTTCTTCTCTTTGGCCAAACACTTAGGAACTTTCTTAACTAAATATTATAAATAACATAGTTTTTTTAAAATGAATCCTTCCCCTACCCATCCAGAACCAAGTAACAATTATCTATATGTATGCACAATCTACATGCATACATACAGACACATTTTGCTAAGTGTTAGCAGGTGGTTACTCAGGTAAGAAGCTAATATATAATCACTGTTATTGTTAAGAAAATTTACCAGTGAGGAGGAATAGGTCAGTATCTGTGTTTAAACCTATATTCTGCACCTCAAGAAGATTCATCCTATGCATTTGTATTTTAATTTCAAAACATCAGTGAATAAGAATGGATGCAGAAGAGTTTTGGTCTCTTTGCAGCAAATGAAGTAAGGTAAATATTTCTTCCTACCACCTTGGTCATGGTGAGAGTTCTTGGTACGTGGGTTTAAGTGTTCATCAATTTGATGGGTGGATAAAGCTGGAAGGGTTCCTAGGATCCTGGCTGTTTACACAAACAAGTACTCTATTTTCTCTTAAAACAAAAGTAATCTTTATGAAGACTTCAAATATGACATTTATGTTGCACTTCCTCTCATTGCAGCAGTTTAGCCTACTGTCAAGTTTAGACAGCTGTAATTTCCTGTCTGTGTAAAGCACATTTGTTTAAGTCTTTAGAAGAACTGAGCCAAAAGGATCCTTGATCTACTCTTATCCTTACAGTTTGCAGGGCTTGTTTGAGAGATGTAGAACCATGGAATCACAGAATATACCAAGTTGGAAGGGACCCACTAAGATCACTGAGTCCAACTCCTGGCACCACACAGGACTATCCAAAAAACAGACCCTATGTCTGAGAGCATTGTCCAAATGCTTCCTGAACTCCAACAGGCTTGGGGCTGTGACTACGACCCTGAGGAGCCCATTCCAGTGCCCAACCACCCTCTGGGTGCAGAACCTTTCCCTAACCCCCAGCCTGGCCCTCCCCTGTCCCAGCTCCATGCCGTTCCCTCGGGTCCTGTCGCTGTCCCCAGAGAGCAGAGCTCAGCGCCTGCCCCTCCGCTCCCCTCCTGAGGGAGCTGCAGGCCGCCATGAGGCCTCCCCTCAGCTGGGCTGAACAAACCAAGGGACCTCAGCTGCTCCTCATATGTCTTCCCCTCTAGGCCCTTCACCATCTTTGTTGCTCTCTTTTGGATGCTCTCTAATAGTTTTATATCCTTCTTCTATTGTGGCACTAAAAAAATGCATATAGGAGTCATATGGATGTGTGGATTATTAGCTATCTCTGTTCATGTGGCCAGCACCAGCATTGAAAACCAATCTATGAGGAAATATTTTGAAAAATCATGCCCCTCTTGTGCTGTTGTATGGTATGAGATTTCAGTTTTTGAAGAGTAGTTGAGTAGATCAGTCCACAAACACATATTTGAAGATGACACTTTGACATTTTTTTTTCATTAGAAGACAAAGCTGATGGCTGTAAACAGAAGGTAGACAAGATCACACAGCAGAGATGGCATGAATTTTTACCAGTGAGTGGGTAAATCAATGCTGAAGTGGTCACATACATATGCAGTGTGTTTGATACTTTGTCACTGTCAGTCCTTCAGCTTTCAAGAAAACATCCAGATCTGGTATTACAAACATATGGTAAGAGTCAAACTGATGGAAAAGGTATTGTGTGGGGTCATTTTGCTTGTACTATACTGAAGGTCAGGCCAGTAGCTTCAGCTTACAGAAGCCAAAAAGCTTTTTGCTATCCTGGTATTGACTTTGCATACAGAATACAAAGTTTTTGTTTCTAATCTTTTAGTTTTTGAAATTGAAACAGTAAACCACAAAACAAACCTTAAAATGTTTGAACATAATGTCAGTAGTCTGAAAAATGTTGGGACCATAAAGAGAACATAATAACTGAGTATATCAAAATTCTTAACATTTCTTTGAGATTTTTTTTTCTTTCTCTTCTTTTAGAGAGTCTTTTCTAACATGCATGCTCTGTAATCCTATGACTCTTAGAAACAAACACACGGTGATGAATAGTTCTTGACAAACAAACAAAAGATATAAATAGGTTACAATTTCAGGTAAATGTTTGTGTTACAACCTGTGCCATTTATTTTCAAACTGGCAGTATATGTAGCTATTTATAGGATGTGACCTCCATCCTTCTATACTGTGGTGCCTGCTTACACAGCAGCCTAACATAAATGGAGCTGTGCTAACTCGCTGTAGTCTAGCCCTGTTTGTTTAGGATAGTTCGCAGTCTTAGGAAAGATGCTTGACTGTCAGTTGCACACAGTTCACAGATAGAATATGACCCTATACAGAAATGTAGACACCTTTAGCTGAATGGCTTAAATTATGAACACAAATGCATTGCAGACAAACGCATGGGATTTACAAATCGAACTGGAGTCTGCAGCAGGGGCATTCTTCCACTGTTCCTGAATGGAAAAGATCCTAGACTCTTACAATAGATATGTGCTAGCAAACAGCTCCTCGCTGTGGACACTGTAGGTACTAATAAAATAACCTGTAAATTTACTGTACTTAACCTGTCTGTCTCACCCAGCCCTGACAGAATGCACAAAAAAATATTGGGTTATGATTAATTTAAAACATAGGTTCATAATATTTTTTTCTAAAATACTAGGGACTTCTAGAGAAAGGATTTCTCTAAAAGATGGTAAATTTGGAAAAGCTTTTTTTTTTCTTTTTTTTTTTTCTTTTTTTTCCCCCCTTTAATTTAAATTTAGCAGAGGGAAAAAAAAAAAAAAAAAAAGGAAATTCTGAAAGGAAAGCTATTCTGTGACGTGAGGTCCTGACAACCTTTTGGGGAGCACAACTCAGTGGTGCTCCATAGCAGTGGGCATCGCATACATGGTACTTGAGAACAAAAGCTATTTTACAGCATAACAGTCATTTCCCCCAGACTTGCAGAACATGAGGACTGTAAGTCTTAACATCCAAAACGTAAGGTTTTAAGAATTTTCCAGGTGGCAGACATGGATATATATATTTCTTTACAAGATGCTGTAGAATCTTTCTTCTTCTAGGATACAACATCTGATGTGATCCTGGATCTATTTTCTCCTTCCTTTCATTCTATTTTAAGAGGATGAAAAAAAAAAACCTGTAGAAATTTCTGCCAACATGCCATATATCTGGATGTTGGGTGGAGCTGCTCTGGGCAAAGGGAACATCTCTGCTAGCCACCCACTGCGCAGCACTGCGGCTGGAGATGAAAAGGAAGGTTGTTTCTCGACTTGTGATTGACAACCGTGTGCTCAGGAATGAAGAAACGCATGCTCCACCTAATCCCATGAGCTTCCTCTCTCCCATGTGGCCTATTTAAAGTTATTCTAGTATTCTCTATTGGACTACAGCTATTAAGAGAATACGTTCTTGCTTTAGACCCTTCCAGCTAAGTAATTGTCAGCAAAGCTGGGGAAAAACTGAGCATGCCTGCATTAACCATTGTTCGCAGTGACTCATGGTAGCATTTCCCAGGGTGACTATATTGGTGAGACGCCAAGGCTCCTCCTTTTAGAACAGATGGGAGATTTTTTTATTATTATTATTCTGGCATTATTATTGTATAACAGCAGCAATTATGATGACAGTTTATGGAAAGATAAATAGCCAAGATGCCTGTCACAAAGTTCTCACATTGTGTGAGAAATAGTTAAAGGATCTGATGGGAACTTTAAACTGCTGGGGTGTCGTTCCTTCCCTACCCCCTTCCCTCCCCCCCAAAGTGACTTGTTTTAAAATAGAGTCCTAGACAATAATAATGTAACATATTATATCATCACCAAAACTGAATGCTTATTCACTTCCAAAACATGTAACTGGTTTTCCAAACCAGATGCTATGAAAAATATATGGAAGTAAAAAGTTTGACTTATGCTGTATATAAACTGCTAAAAATACATCTCAGGAATTGGTGTACAGCCACATTGTACATACTGCTGCACTGCATTTAGCACTGGTGTAAGCAGTTGGAAAAGAGCCTGTCTAAGGTGGTGCATAATCTCCCCCACTATGGATCTGCTAAGGAGGCACAGAAGGAATTTATTACCAAACTTCCTTTGGCTCCCTGGGGAGCCAACTTGTTTCTCAGGTAATAATGTAGCAAAACAGGTACTTGGCAGATATGTGAAGAGTAACAATACCTCTCTAGACTCATATTTTGAGTAGTTTAAGTGCAACCTTGCCACTGGGAGGTGGCTCTGAACACAATATATACAGCAGAATTTGCTTTCTCTTGCATGGAATAATTGGTTTGTTGGCCAGAAAACAGGGTGCTCCCCAAGAAACCTGTATTCATACCCATGTGGAAAAAATGGATAAGAAAATTTGTGTACTCTTAGCTTAAATTATTGCAGCTAAAGAGATCAAATTAAAAAGTCAGGCTTGCGTCTTTGGATGCACTACTGCAGAGCCCATAATTCATTGCATGGGCCTCCGTATTTCCTAAACTGTACAATCATTACTCAAAAGCATGTATATTTAATTCTGATGCCTAATTTTGCATAGTGCCACATGCGACCCTTTCTTAACAGATATAAATATTTGGGGATTTCTTTTTGGTGATGAATTAATAAAAAGATGATATCAAATAGCACAAAATTGCTGTGAATATTAATATTGTATAATGCCCATATGACATGTGCTTTGAAATGAACTTGGAATTTTTTTGGAGAGATTGCAAATCCTGTATTTTAATTGCACCATCGAGAGACATTGTGTTGAAAATATGCCTTAAATGGTCAGGATAAGCAGGAATTACATTTTGGAGTCTTACTTTAAAAACAATAGAGGCATCTAGTGGAAGTGCTTGAGGACTGCAACTGTTAGGGAATACATCAGCACACAACTCATTTCCCTGCATTACTTCTTCCTGGATTTAATTTCAGGAACTGAATGACAAATGCCAACTGTGTCTATGCTTTATTTAAGAACAGGTTAATCTTAAATTCAGTGTTGTTTAGGCACTGTGAGGAGAACCTGATTCAGGAGCCTAAGACATTTTTTCAAATGCGATCCAAGCAAGCTAGACCATAGAAGAATTTATATCTGTACTGATTACAATGCTTTTTCTTTAAGATGTGGCCAGTCACAGTGCAATTTTATAGGCCTTGGCTACCTAAGCCATTAGATTCCTTATAAAACACGATTGGATTAGGCATGCAGAGAAGTGATCTTTTAGGCAAACAATGAGGATATATCCAAGTCTTAACACAGAGGCTCTCCATAGCTGTATGATGAAGGGGTATGGTTTCCATGCATGATTCGCAACCTCAGACCCTCTCTGTGTGAATTGATTCTTGAGTTTTCTTTTAAAAACCGATGGGTTGAAGTGGGGAGTGTCAGTCTTCCTTTAAAATACAACAAAAGAGAGATCCCCTCCCATCTAATACTTCAGCCTTTAAAGGACTCGCCCAGGACATAGAAGAGGAAGTTCAATTTCCTCCTCAGCCTGATAGCACACCTGGACATTTTGTGTCATGCTACATACTCGGGGGGGAGGAGGAGATGACCCAGCAGAAATCTGAAAGCTGGCTCTTCTTTGCACCCAAGGAGAAACCCAAACTACAGCCAGACTAATAAGCATACAAAAGGCATGGAAGTGCAGGGCTCGGTGACTGCTGCTTTTTATTTTTCCCCTCCCCTCAAATTCGAGCATGCTACAAATCTATTCACATGCCCTTGCAGAAAAAAAATAAAAATTAAAAATTAAATAGGGCGTGGATCCTCGCTGCTGGTTTCCAATCTCTAGGCAAATCTCACTGAAAAGAAATTTAAATACCAGGCACATGTTTGCTCTTGGTGTTTGAGCATCAGCATTAATCCTATAGCTCACCCTCACAACTTTCAACCGCAGTTTTATTACTTCCCCTGCTAACCACGTCGCTACTTATTTCTTCCTCAAATTTCCTTCCCTTGCTGTGGCAGACTTCTTCCCCAAATCGCACTGCGGGCTCGGAGTGGCATGCCTGCTGTTCTGCCTCGTCAGCAGCGCAAAACCTGACGGCGAGCGCGTTACGCCGCCAGGTGCCATCGCTGCTGTGGAGCTTTGCCGAATTTTAGCAGCTTTGCGCCTCGCACCGACCCTGACCAGAGGGCAGACCCCAGGCAGAGAGGTCTCGGGGAGAGGGGGGGAGGACACGGTGCCGTGCCGAGCACGATCTCCGCGGCTCCCCTCGCTTTCAGCCCCTCACACCCGTGAACCCCTCACCCTCCCCGGGCCGTGACGCCGGAGCGGGCGGGCTCGGGGAGGTGTCGCCCCCTCGGCGGCCAGCCCCCGGCCGGGCGGCGCTCCCGCTTCTCCCTCCCGCAGCTCCCGGCCCTCTGAGGCGCCGGGGCCCTGCCGGGCGCCGCCGCGTTGCCATGGCGCGTCCCGTTCGGCCTGGCCGGGCCTGAGCGGCGGGGCCGCAGCCGGGCCGGACACCGAGGACCCCGAGCCTCGCCCCGGCCGCCGCGGGCTGCCGGGGCCCGCTGGCCGCCGCCCCGCTGGCCGCCGCCGCGCCCCGCCGCCGTTCCCCTCCGGCCCGTGGCGGCGGCGGGCGGCGGGCGGAGCAGGGAAAGATGGCGGGGAACGGCGGCGGCGGCGGCTTCGGGGAGATCGTCCAGCTCAACGTGGGCGGCACCAGGTGAGGCGGCACCGAGATCTGCGCCCTAAAACGCTGCGGCCGCCAGCCGAGGGTGGTGCGGGGCGTGGAGGGGTGGGATTGCGGGGCAGGGGCTGCGTGAGGAACGGTGCGGGTGTGCCCCTCGAAATGCTCGGCCGTGGCACCGTGCGCGTTACGGCGTGGTGGAAGCCAGGCTGTCCGAGCCTGCATGTTGCGTGTAAAGCCAGCCGCAAGGAGCAGGGATTACTCCCGTTTTAAGAGCGTCCTTGCAGAAAGCAGGCTCGGTGTTGTCACTCGGGAGCCTTCCTTAAAGGAGGGTGCTGCCAAAGCCGGCGCAGAGAGCTCTGCTGCTGTAATCAGGCATTGGGAACAGCCCCAAGAAGCTGTTCGTAACTGAGGCATCGCTGTGGGTGAGCTTTGCCCTCAGGCTAACTTTGATGTTGACTCGGCCCCCATTTCGTGTTACACTGAGTGAGGCACCTCGGTGAGCTCTGGCCCTGGAATGACAGGCCAGGTCGGCCTTTAGATTTCTGTTTTAGTGGGATCACAAAGATGCCTCAGTCTGGTGTTTTTAAATGGTTCTTCCTTATTAAATGCCTCTGCAGAGAACAGACAATTACAGGGCGTGAATCAGAATACATGAATACACGTCTTCAGAAGGCTTGCCTACATAAATACGCAGAATACGGCAAACTGACAAATGTGTATAAGTTTCATTTCTGTTTGAAGGGTTCTGGAGTAGGAAATGCATGCACAATCGTTTACCTTTTAATAGGGAGACAGTAGGGCATAGTACCAGCCTGTGTAAGAGGTCTTGGTCTTCTGCAAGCTCAACTGCCCTCGTAGTGCCCATCTTGGAAGGATGTGTCTGAGCCAGGCTTTTCAGCTTCCAAAGGCAGGTGACTCAAAGCTAGCAGCAGAGTTGTTCTGGACAGCACATGGGAGAGCCTGGAATAGAGCACGCGTTTTTTTCCTATTCATTAGCTTCTGTAACCTGTATTAGAAACCTGAAACTCCTAGTTCTGTTTGGAGAGCTGTCTGATAGCAGTAATTCTGTGGATCTGGTACGGAGACCCAGCTGACCACGTTTCCTCTGTTTGACATGAGGTTCCCACTGCTTCCAGGGACAGCCAGAGCCTGTCTGCCATGTGCTGTAGCTCCAGCAGTTGCTGGTCTCAGGTTTTGTGGGTTGCTTAGCCAAGAGTGCAAGCCTCTTGCAAGTTAACTGTCACAGCAAGTACTGTAACAAATTCTGTTGATCCTTTACCTCCTCAATATGTAGATAATTCTACAAGCGCAATAGACTATGAAAGCGGTTGTTTTATATCTGACACTTGAGTAGGTCTGTTTCCAGTTGTCTATATTCTTTGACATAACAGTCAGTTGCCATGTGCTTTAGATTATTTGAGGATATTCTGCTCATTTTGCCTGATTCCCCTTCATATGGAGTCTGCCCACTGTGTGTTAGGTGCGTGGAGCTGCAGATGTAGTTATGCATGTCAGTGTTGCTCGCTGTGCTTCTTTCTACGTCCTGGAAAGGAGTACTCCAGTTCGTTGTTTACATAGATTAATGTGTCAATATTAAAAGTTCTAAAGTATATGTTAGTATGAGGGATTGCTTACTAAACTAGTACCACAGTGTTAAGGCATGGACAGAAAATCCTTGAGCTGTCTAAAAACAGTGATTGTGCAGAGCAATGAAATTGCCAGGAAATGAACAAGGAGTCAGTTGCTGGCTCTCTTTTTCCCCCATACTCTTCCCCTTTACTCTTGAAGTAAAGAAGGGCAGTGGTCTGTATTACTGCTGATAAAAGCTGTGCCCCAGCAAATCCACAAGTGAGAAATTACACTTAGAAGCCTCTTTCCATTTAAATAGCCAACTGTTCTCTTTTTTCCCTTTGTAGTAAAGACTGTGTACATTTATGCTCAGAATGCTGATGCTGTGGATTTTCTGTTAAGAACAGATTTGTCATTGTTGTGCTTGAAGGGAGCAGCTACACAATCCGCATTTTATGCAGAACGGGTGGTAGTTTCATATGGCTTTTATGCTTCTGACTCCCTTTAAGAGTACAAAGTAATGCTTTTTGTTTACTTTTTTTTTTTTCCTTTCCACAGCTAGAAAATATAGGCAGTGAAAACTGTATAAACTATGATTAAATATTTGTATTCTAAAAATAGTTGTAAAAATACTTGTAATACTTGCAAAATTCCTGTACTGTACAAAAAGTTGTCATGGAACTTTACCTTGGCATTTCCTTTTTTAATTCCTGTTAATTAAGTGGTCACCAAAGGTTTCTTAGTCATGACTAAGAGCTCATTTTGAACTCATTTTCTAAGCTGCCAGTCCAGTTGTCTTCCTTCATGTTAAAAATGGGATTAGTATAAAGGAGTTCTTAGTTATTTATTATAGAAAATACTGTCTGGCATTATAAACGATAATTCGTGCTATTGCATAATATTATCATTCAGAGTAAATATTTTTCTCACTTTTAACTATTAAAACTATTTTAATAGCTTTTTAGAGGCCCACTATTTTATATTGTGGGCCCCTAAAAAGGGCCCAAAGAGCAAAACTGCAGACAATTAAAATTACTGTAAAATATTAACTTGTCTGAAGTTACTATAAAATATTAACTCGAATCATGTTGTAGTCTTTTGCAATGTAAGGTGTAGCACCCTTTGACTCCTGTGTAAGGGTAGCATGGTGTTAATGACAAATATAGTAGACTGTTGATAAACTTATGTTTTAACGGCTGGGTTTGTGTGTGTGTGCATTTGTGGTTTTATTTATTTATTTTAAAAGCAATGATGTTGGCAAAGTGTGAGAAACAGAGAAAGGTTGTTTGGGACAGCTTGTTACAAACACACAAAAACAACACTGCAGATACTTCTCATCATACTTAAAGGTGATCTGTGCAAAGAAGCTGCAACCTCTTTGACTTTGTGAAGATGTAGCAATCTCAAACTTCTCTGACCCATTTGATGCCAGCTTTGTAGGACATGTCACAGAATTTGACAGAGGAGACTGCTTTCCTGTTTTCTGGCTGGTTCTTAACTTGTAATTTTGGTCTCCTAGGTTCAGCACTTCAAGACAAACACTGATGTGGATTCCAGACTCCTTTTTTTCCAGGTAATGTTTCATTTCATAACACAAAGAAATGTTGATAAGTATTTTCAGAAATAATATATACATGTATTCTCTGTTCTAATTTATGCCAGGAATAAGGTGTTACACCATTTTTTCTCCATCTCAAGCAATGGGATGGGTTCATCTGAAATAAGGTGGTTTCCAATAGTCTTCTGCTGTCTTGGATTGTGCTCTGGTTGCTTGTGTGTGCTGAAAAGTTGTCACTTTTCAGATAAAATATCCTGGAAATAAGGCAGCAAATCTGCAGGAAAGGGAGATGCCACTGTCTGTTGCTATTTTGCCACTTGTGATCTTATTGCCCATATACAGTGGCACTATCTTTAATGTTATATGAATTATCCCTGTACCTAGAGTTAATTAAAAAGTTTTAAGGTTTTTAACCCATGTTACAGGATCTGTGGTATCTTTCTGCTTTTATCTAACTACTGTTACTACTTCTATAGGTTCTGCTGTTTGTACTGTAGTAATTTTGTGCTGTTGTTGCCGTACCTCTACCATCAAAGTTAATCCCAAACTCAGAAAAGAAAACTCAAGTCTGGCTATTTTGCTTCCTGGCACTTGATTTTTGTACTCTAGACTTCTCTCCCAATGAAAACCTGGCAACTGGCATGGACAGGCAGTATTATCTGCTTCTGTTATACTGAAATGTTCAGATAAATGGAGAACCAGGGAGTTACCACCTTCTCTGAGGTGTGGAAGGAAAAGCGCAGTAAAGAAGTCCTCAGAAGTTTCTTGTTTTCCCAAAACTAAGTGTACTGCCTAAGGAGGTTGCTCTGAAACTCATCCAGTACTGAAAAATATCTATGAGGTCATTGTCATCCACAGTCAGATGGGATTTGGAAATAAAACTGTTGTTGTTAGTGTGTTTGCTTCACATCTGTAGAAAGAAGCTCTGGTGGTGTTTTCTACTGATCTGGAGCAAGAGGACTTTGATCTGATGGGAGAGAAGCTTTGAAGTAAAACAGTGTTAAAAAACTCAACTCTCCCATTCCTGCCCGCTAAGTACCCGCAGAATGGATTGTTTATTCTTCCTTTTTTTTTTTTTTATATATATTTTTTTTTTCCAGCAGCTTTTAGTGATTTACTGGGTTGTAACAAACTATGCAGCCCTCTGGGTGCCTCAGAAGAGTTTTCCATCCTTTCAGGCTAGGATCTTCTCTTTGGGAATCTGAAAGGTCTGTACGCAGGTTTCAGCCTTTCCTTAGGTTTGTGTGCACAGCTCCTTTGCACGGGAGAAATGATCTGGTATGTTCTCCCCTGCCTCCCCTCCAGCTTTTATGCTTAACCTAGGCAGTTTTCTTTGCTCAGCTACATTGTTATAACAAAATGCAACTTACAGCACACAAATAGAGCAGAGTAGCGTCATCGTGTATTCATGGCAGTGCGTTCCTAGGGGACATCTAACAAAGATTTTCTTTGTTCTAGTTTGCTGAGTGGAAGAATTTCAACACTGAAGGATGAAACTGGTGCTGTGAGTAATAAGCCTGATAAATCATTAAATTAATGTTATGCTTTTAGTTAGGTTCTCTCCTAAAACACTCTGGGTGTTAATGGGATTTACGCTGCCCAAGTCAGTTATATTAAAAGCATGGAAAGTGAATGGTCAAATGAGAAAAACATTTACATTCCTAGGCTTATAAAACCTTGCTTTGTCTTTTCACAGTATTTTCCTCTGTCATTTTTGTATTACATAACCCCTAATAGTAGTGTTGCAGAAACCTACATTTAAAGTGCTGACAGCACTATCTCTGCTTCAGAGTCTGTGAGGAGTACTGTTCAATTGGACTTTTGTTTGTATTTGGGACTTATCATTTCAATAGGAGGAAAATAGAGAACTTTGAAATCTTTTGAAAATGTCACTGTGTTTTCCTTGCCTTTTGGTGCAGGGAGTGGTGAGATTCAATACCAAGTCTGCTGTTTACTTTTTTTTTTTTTCTTAATAATTTCAAAACCTATTTACCATACTGTTTGTGCTATTGTATGGGAGAATGTTCAGGAGTCATTGTAAGTCATGATCTGGTTTTACGTAGTGAAGACTTAAAATATCAAAAAATAGCATTTTTTTGTTTTGTTGCTGAAGAAGTGTATGTTTGTGGCTAGGACAGAATAAAGGTCTTGCAGGTATAACTACTTGCATATCATGCTGCCAAAGTCAGGTTGCTAAACTTTCATGAGAATTGGTGACATCTCTGTATTTCTTGGTTCTTATCTTCGTTCCAAGATAAAAGAAACTGGAACAATGAGCATATTTTTGTGCTCATTCAGCATTGTACAGACAGTGCAGAGACAGCAACAGTGTTTTTTTTAACTGAAAAACTGCCAATTGCTGTATTGGAGAGGGATGGGTGACTTCCATTAGATAGGTATTGCATGTGTAGTTGAGCAATGTTGACATGGAAAAAGAGTTTTGTTTGGCAAATATATATATATATAATTTATATATATATACTGTATATATTAAACATATAGCAAAATTTCCATTTCAGTCTGTGTATATGATACTCTTAAAAGGGAAACTATAATTACAGCGATGTTGAGTGATAAGGCACACAAGTACTTTGCTAAGAGCATAGAGGTAGTTGTAATGATAATAGACTTAAGGGTGATTTAAAAAAAAAAAAATCTTGAGATTTTATTACATTTACTGAATTTTGAACACGATAGAAATTCTGAGTACTCATTGACCTTTGTGGAGTCTCTAGAGCTTAAGTGTGTTATTTTTGTTTTTTGAAGTGCAGCAGTGTTTGTATATACGTCTTTAAGAATGTTGAACTACTGCGTGGTAGAAAAATGAGAACAAAGGTGCCTGAAAACCCTTGGCTGCGTTTATCTGCTGTCAACATCATCTTCAACTCCTCTTTCCCATGCTTAGCACAAGTAAGCATGTTAGTTGATGGTTGCTCCAAAATAATGCTAAAAGTATGTCATTTTTTCCTTGCAGATATTTATTGATAGAGATCCAACAGCGTTTGCACCCATTTTAAATTTTCTTCGCACAAAGGAGTTAGATTTACGGTAAGAAGTTCTAATTATTGTAAGTAAAAATCAGTTGGATCAGTTGCATTAGAAATTGCTTTTCAAATGGGAATTGTTCAGTTTTGCTCAGTTGGGTGTCTAACATGATTCAGCTGCCTTGTGACTCTGGGCCCATGTCTGGAGTGTGCGTGTGTGTGGGTATATATATATGTGTGTGTGTATATATATATGACTTGTTGAAGGCAGAAGGAGCAGAATAACATTTTGATAGTAAATTCTTGTAGCTTAAGCCACTTCTGGCAATGCATTTCTCTATTACCTCAGTATCTTTAATTTAATTTAAAAATTATTAATGTTAAGATAATTTTGAAATCTCAAAAGCATTAACACGTTAAATATGTTTGGCAGTGATTCTATAAACTGTCAGGTAGCTTTATATTTATGTTGTCTAATATCTGGTTGTATGCAAATATACAAGTCTTACTATGTCCACTATGTGTTTTTGTTTTTTCTTTAGGGGTGTGAGTATTAATGTTCTCAGACATGAAGCTGAATTCTACGGAATCACTCCTTTAGGTATTTTTGTTTGTTTGTTTTGTTTTGATATGAGGTCATCTCATATTTGTTAGTACTGTAATGACCTAATTGCAAATTCTGGGCACTAGTAACCCTGTAGATTTTCAGATTTCCTGATACAGGAGGTTATTTGAAATAATGTCTTGTTTTCAGGGAAGTGAAAGCTATGGTCATACTGTTTTTTTCCCCTCAGTGAGAAGACTGCTTCTGTGTGAGGAACTGGAACGCTCATCTTGTGGCAGTGTCCTGTTCCATGGCTACCTGCCTCCTCCAGGTATTTTTGTGTACATGGCCTGATGTTGCTTGCAGCTGCTTACTGCTTGAGTTTGTGGGAGCAATTGGCTGTCAAACTATCTGGAGAGGGCTTTCATATGGAAAGCTTGAGATGAATGGTTGAATTAGACATAGTTCAAAAACAAGATATATCTGTGTGCTATATGAAATGGTGTACTTACAGTACTGGAGGGAGGGTGGCATGTTAATACTAAACAAACTGTGTGGGCCAGCGTAGAGATTCTTTGAGAATATTTTAGATATTATCAACACTCTTTACTTTCTGAAGTTACAGTTACTTGACATACCCTCTGTCAGTAGATGACAAATCATCACAAATAAGCTTCTCTTAACAATATTAGTACGTTACGTTTTTACTTCTCTGTAGAGATGAATGCTGTTCGTGTATTAACCTGAAGACTGTGGGTTATTTAGCCAATTATTGACAATTTTTCTGAGATAGTTCCTTAAACTGGTTGTGAGTGTCAAAGCAGAGAGCAGAAACATTTTTTATTTCAGTACTGGGATATATCCTATAATCCTTAGAGCTGATGAATTAGGCTTTGGATTAAAATGCACAAATTTTACTTCTTTATTTTGAAAATGAATGAATATCTGTTATATTGCTGAAGCTTATGGAGTGGGACAAAACATCTCTTTTCTTTTATAGGCATTCCCAGTCGTAAAATAAATAATAATGCTGGGCCACCAGCTGATGTTAGAACTGGTCAAAACTGCTCTGAGAGTGAGATTCATGGAGGTGGCGTCCAACCTACGCTAGCCGGTACTGGAGAAGGTACAGTCAGGCTAGGTGAGGGATGTCAGTCTTAAAACCAAAACAAACTGCAAAAATCATTGTCATTGGGAAATAAAAATGGAGTGACTGTTTTTGGTTTCAGTGTTGTTCTATGTTTGCCTGATCTTAAATTGCTGAACGTTTACTTACATACTTTTCTTTAGGCAGTATTTAAGACTCAGTGTTGCACAATCAAGACACTAGGCTGAGAAGAAAGGCGAACTAAAGTTCTTCATGCAGTGTTAGTCTGGCCCCTTAGACAAATGTCTTACACTGTACTGGAAGCCATGAGAAAATACTGACAGGCCAGTGTCTCTGGTCATTATTTAGGAACATGAATCTCCTTCCTGCTCTTGCACTTCTTTCGTGCACCTGGTGCTTTTTTTGCCTTGCAGGAGTCAAGAGTCTTTAGTGCAAAGGTAGTCTTTGTTTGGCTATGTAAAGTACTTTCTGTATAAAATATTTAAAAACTGTAAACAAGGTAGAATTGGCTTGTGTCATTTTCCAGGTTTTGGCTTTGTAAGCAAAACTGTGTTCTGAGAATTGCCATCTTTCTGCTATAATTGTGTAAATTGCAGCAATATTAGGAAAATCCTGAGTATGTTAAAGGTGAATGTACATGCAAGTAATACTAAAATAAGCCTTTTCCTGAGTTACTGCAGGTTTGGAAGAGGGCAGTAGAGTTTCTTATACGGCGATGATCCTCAATTTTCTTTAACCATTTTTTCAGGGAAAAAAAACAAACAACAACTGTTTTCAGAAATACAAGCATGTACTTGTCTCTTTATGCTTAGCAACACTTTCTATTATGGTGACTGAGATGAAAAGTTTCTGTTAAATATCCTAGCAGGAGAGTCCTGCCCTTTTCTGGATGTCTTTGCTCATCTTTTTTCCAATACCCATTGTTTGACTGACTTAAGTTTTATTGTTGGTTGTAGGATTTCCTGTGGACCCACGGAAAGTTTTAATAGTAGCTGGTCATCACAATTGGATAGTAGCTGCCTATGCTCATTTTGCTGTTTGCTACAGGTATGAATGAAGTTGCTTTGCCAGACTACAGAAATCTAACAAATGCAGTAAAAGTTCTGCTTTGGTAAACCATAGCAAATTGGTTTACTCCGAAATAAAAGTAGATCATGTGCACCCAGTGTGTTTTTATAAATATGAAATACCATTCCTGCTCATGTAAATAAACTGCTTGACAGAAACTCAGATTTTAATGCTTTGATGTCAGTTCCTGATGCCCTTGCAAAATAAATTAATTAAGTAATGGAATCCAGTTGTAACTGGCAAATGGTACCTGTTTTAAAGCAAGGTTTTAAATGAAAGATTCGTTTAAAAAGTTCTTCATACTGCTTGTGTTTGAAGACAGTCTGAAGTGTGGGAAGTTAGACCATCAAAGAGCTTGAAACAGTTCATAGATTTTCTTTGCTATGAGTGATGTGTTTTGTCTTTAAACTCTTGTCTTTTTGGCATAAGTAGAACTGTTACGCACTTGCTACTTCACAGGGATGGCTGCAAAGTGTTTTTAAATGTACTGTAAACTGACTGGCTAGTTTCTAAGATCAGGTGAAGATAAGTGACATCTTTATATTGCAGAAGCTGTTTATAGTTCGCATCTGGTAGTCTTAAAATGGTGGCCAACCTTCCAGTGGAAGATAGTGTTTTAAAAAGAACTGTTCTCAAAAACAACCTAACACCGATGTCATAGTGTGATTCAGAAAGGGGAATACAAAATGTAATGCGAAAAGCTTCTTTCTGGATACTACCATGCTGAAACCATATTTTGCTGCCTTTTTCACTATGTAAGATGGTAATTTACTTGCTTAAAACTCCATAACTTAAATCACATGTAACTTGTCTCTTGTATTCACCACTGCAATTCATTGTGGTTTAATTTGTGTTTAAGTAGTGTAAGAGAAACCATGTTTAAGTTCTAGCTTTCAATTATTCTTAATATGGTCTGATTAGAGAAGGAGGCAATGATTTGCAATTGTCTTTGTGCTAATTGTCCCCTCCTTAGGATTTTTTTCTCTGTTTCCCTTGGATGCTGGCTCACTTAAGTGAACAATTCTGCCTCTTTCCTGCCAGTAATCTACTTAATCAGGCTTATTACTGTTAAACTTCCGTCATTAATGATGCTTTTGAGGAAGCATGTCAGACATAAATGGTTGCTAAAAGAGGGCACAGGTCAGTATGCCAATTTAAAATGCAGTTTTTTCCTTAGTGACTCAAGGTAGCAGTCTTGTCTTGATTGACTTGTTTCCTTTCTGGAATTTGAAGGAATTCTAGCAATACCATGGTGGAGTTTTCCCACCTCCTTTCTGCTCCTGCACAGCTTTTTGGTAAATGTTTTCACCCCTCTCTGCTGTATCTCAGTATCTGCCATTTTCTTTTTGCTTATGGGTGAATTTTCCCAGGCTTTTTTAAGTATCTACTGTGTGAGCAGGCAGCATACACTTAAAACTACTTAGCTCTACCCTCAAATTTAAATTCAGCTTCCTTATACTACTATGTGGCAGTTGAATTACGTGATCTTCAGGATTATTTCAGTGTAAGGGCAACAACTGAATCTTAGCCAGTCTCTTCTCAAAGTAGTAGTTTATAGTGGACAGTGAAATTCTTGCAGAAATAAATATATTCATATATTTAATTTTGTGACTTTCTTTTAGGCTCCTTGTTAACAGATACTATTTAAATACTTAAGGTAGTTATTTAATTGAAAGGCTACAGCAGAACACAATGCATTCTTTAAAAAATTTTAAAAAAATATCTATTTTTTCCTTTAAGTACTATAGAAGTCTTTAAAATTTGGTAATAAGCTGGTGAGAAAGTCTTGGTTGCATGCAAAGGCTTATGGATATTGCAGTCCTGCTCTTAAGTTACTGTGTTACAATTTATTCTGCGTGCTACATGGGTAGGATATAGCTATCTGTGGTGCTTCAGCTCCGGGTAGGATGCAATACTGAAGTGAAATAATGGCAAAAAGTATGAGAGATGTTTCTGCTTTCTGTGTTAACATTTATGTAATTTGTGTGCTGAGAGTGTATGTTCTAGCTCAGTTGCAAAATATCTAGATAACTGCATAAAATTCAATCAGGTAAGCTATGCTTTTCTGGCATCATACTAGTCTTTAAGATTATACAGGAAAATGATTTTCTAAAAATAAAGTGTATAGCCTATTCAGTACAGTTAGTCTACAACATAATATGAACAGACATTGCGTGACTAGGTAGTACAACATCATGCCAGAACATGATTGAGTATCTTGCGTAATATCCATTCATTTGCCTCTGGAAATTAATAGATTTTTTCTAAGGTCTTATTCTCAACAACATCCTCTCGCATTTGGCTAGGCCATCTGCATTGGGTCAGGTTTAGACCAAAGTGTCTGTATCTGAATCTTTAATTTCTGCCCACCATTCCCTTCTTCACTCTTCCAGAATCAAAGAGTCATCTGGGTGGCAGCAGGTGTTCACGAGTCCCTATCTGGACTGGACAATTGAGCGAGTGGCTCTCAATGCGAAGGTGGTTGGAGGACCTCATGGGGACAAGGATAAGATGGTTGCAGTCGCCTCAGAGAGTAGCATAATCTTGTGGAGCATTCAAGATGGCGGTAGTGGCAGTGAAATCGGTAATTATAATTGCTTGATTGATTTGTTTTTGTGTTGTCCTTGTGCTTAACCAGAAAGGAGTTTGTGAACCTATTGTGAGGTATGTATGATCAGTAGTGTTATGTCATTGTGAAAGTGCTTTCTGAAGAAGCTGTAATACAGCAACCTATTACAGCATATTAACTTTCTTCTCTGTCATGCTAGGGGAATCCTTTCTAAAAATCGGAAAGGTGAATAAAAACTAGTCTGTTTGCTGAGCAGATACTAACTAATACTGAGTTTTCACGTTAAGACACAAATCAGAGTGAAACTTTTCATAGGACTTGTGTTTAAATCTAGGCCATAGCACAAGTTTAATAAAACTATTGAGATGGGAAGCTAGATACTGAGATGTTCTGATTTTTCCTTGCCTTTGCCTTATCAAAGCCATATTTTTACATGGAGATGATGAAAAGATCTTAGTTTTCTGACAAATGTAGTTTATAAATGGAATTTGGAATAAGACAATTTGTTCTTTTTGTAGCTTTGGTTTCTAGGTAGGGAAAAAGCACACTGTACTGACCTAAGCATATAGGAATTTCTGCTTGTACTTCTTGACACTGAAGGACTCACAGCTAGGGAAGCTTTAAAACAGCACAAAGAGTTTTTCAGAAGTAAATGTTCATTGGTACTGATCTGATGGCTTGTCTGACCCGTTTGTTTTTCAAATACAGGGCAAGTTGGAGAGGCATTGAGGGGAATGGCATTAGGAACTTCCTTTAGCCTAATCTCTGGTGTTTGAATCGCCACTATTATACCAGTAATGTCCGCTTCCTCTGGCAGCGGGTATTGCTAATCAAGTGTGATGGCAATCTCTTTATATGAGCAGCTCTCTGAAACTGAATGCAGAATTAAATTGTATTTAAATATATCTTCATAGTTGAAGTCATGAGAATTAATGTCATCGTTAAAGTGAAAATGACCAAATTCATATTTTGATACATGTGCCTTTACTTTAAAGGAAGAGCTTACTTTAGAGATGCTCAGGCAATTTCTAGCTCCATTAATGTCTGTTGCTGCTTCTTATGTTTAAATAATTTCAAGCACTAAGTCAGATTTGAAGACAGAGAAAGGCAAAGGTCTTCCATGAAATAAAAGAGCACTAGGCAGCTGCATTACTTGTGACTCAGAGTTCTTGCCTGTGATCACAATCAGCAAAATAGAAAAGGAGGTTCCATTGCGTTTAGTAAATAAATAAATCTGAAAAGTGTGGGTAAGTTGATTATGTGATCTCTCTGTTAAACAGAGTTGATACTATACTTGAAGCCTTTTCTTTCATTATTCACCCCTTCACCAAATCTTATACTAGTAAGCAGGGAAGAGTTAGCATGACATCTGTACTACTGTAATAGGTATTGCTTTAAGCACTATGCTACTACATCCCTTCTGCATTTTTTTGTGTGACTTAGCTGCTTGTGTTCCCTTGGGATTTGAAATAAGATATCTGAAGCAACATTTTAGATTTTTGTATATCAAATTCAAAGGCAAAAAATAAAAATATATTAAAATACGCCAACATCGTAAGGTTCTGATAACTCAAACTGCAACTGAAGGTGGCAAACAAATGAAGGAAGCACTTTGCTAAGCAGGCTGTGCTGCATTGAAGTGACTGTGAAACAAAGGAAATCCCACTTGGTCTCTCTTTGGCAGGGGGAAGGGGAAGAGAAAGTGCCTACAGAATTGAATCTTCTGACTAACAATCAAACTGTACTGTTTGTCTTCTGGCTAGTAGTGCTACTTGGTCTAAAAGAACTAAAATACAGTTGCATTTAATAGTAAGAATTTGAATACAGCTACCTTTTTTCCTTATAGTTGCAAGTGCTTGCATTCCTGCTTTACATTAGAGATACAATATATTGCTATCATCTCCTGAAAGAAACTGCTCATTCCAAACAGTCTTTGGAGCCTGGTGACACTGTCCACAGAAAATTGTGCGGGCTGGCATCTTTGTGATAAAGCTCTCCCAGAGCGCACTCTTTCCTTTCAATATTACTTACATAAGACACAGCTGCTGGATTGCTGCTGTAAGCAGTATTTTGCTGAGAGGGACCCTTAAGACAAGAGCCTGTCATTACATATAGCATTGTCTCCCCTGTGGGTGGGTCTCAAGATTGTTGAGCCTAAGCAGGACTGACACTTCAAATTCCTCCAGACCATTCAAGCTGTCTTCCTTGATTTCCTTGAACCTCATCCTTCTCTGGAGTAATCAATTCTAGTTGTTTCTGTGGATTTTTTATTATTGCCTTCTTCACATGCCTTGTACTGCTGAATCTTGTCTGTATTGAATGATTGTACCTTGCCCTGGAAAACAGTTTAGCATCTTAATTACAACGTAGGCATGCATTGAGCTTCTAGAGGGACGGCTGCTTCTTGGTTGGGAGTGGCACATTGTTTATTTGAGTTTGTCTGAAATAATGTTGGGAAGTTTTCCAGCTGTCAGATACCCTTGTTTTAAAAGATATGTCTGCTGCTGCAAGATATAAAGTGCATTAGTGGACAGTAATACTAATATGTAGACAGAACAGAATGGAATAGGAAAGTTTGTGAGTGTGCAAGTGTACACTTGGTGGTGTAATGTAACATCAGTACAAATGACTTTGGTATGTAGCAGGTAGTAAAGCTTAGTTGGGAATTACAAACAGAGTGGCTTTCAGGGCCAATTTGCAAGACTTTGCAGCTGGCGAACTTGGAAATTATCTCAGGCATTTTTAGCTCTCTGTAACTTTTAAATACATGGTACAATAAATCATACAAAATATCATATGCTATGTAAGTTTACAGTTCAATTAAAAATATTGATATTGGATTTGTAATGAGACTAAGAAACCTCTAAAGAGAGAACAGATTTGGGTGGTGGAAGTTGCGTACAGACTTCAGTAAACAGACCCATTCCAGCTGAAGTTTGTACAGTGAGAACAGGGATCCCTGTTCTGGGGTCCCTCTTAAAATTTGTGTCACTGGAACAACCTTGCTGTTATAGGTGTCTAGATTCTCAGCAAGCTGCAATTACTTTTGCTTCATTTTTATATTTGTCACGGTCATAATATTTTAGAATCTGGTAAACCTACTGACTTTGCTAAACTTCACGGTAAAATTATTACACACAGAAAGAGTTCTTTTGGGCAAGATCACAGTGCAGGAGGTAAGCTAATATTTGGTCTCTTCCCTCCCTACACCCACTTAAATAAGTCTCAGCTTTACTTGCAGTTCTAGTCTTCAAACAGCGAAGACCTCTGGTGAAAGATAGACTGGAGTGATTGATGTTGTTTTCATGATATTTAGGAGCCTTTCTGAAACATAGAAAAGCAGAGATGTTAAGGTCTGTTCTAACCGTAGTCATCAATGCCTGTCGTAATTTGTAGTGCTTTGGTTTTAATATTAAGTAAAATGTTTTTGATGCCACATTTTCTCTATTTGGAAGGGCGGTGTTTTCTGGTAAGTTAGTCTTATCTTCCAGATTTTGAAGTATATGATGATTGTGAAATCAAGTAGGGTTATATGTATGTATATAGCCTTGTAGTCTAATTCTGAAATGTTTTAAGACCACAGACCACCTCTATTTGAAAAAACAAACAAACAAACAAAAAAATGGGCATTAGGAGCTTTCAGTAATCCAGAAGGTAGTATGGCACAAATCTGCTAGCAAAAGCTGTGGAATTGCTGCTGCTTAAATGACACGCCATAGTCATGGCTGGATAATAAACAAAAATAACCCTATTTGCTTACTGTAATAGGATATATATATATATATGTATGTGTATATTATATATACATGTATTTTTTTCCCATTGTTGTGATATTTTCCTCTTTATTTTTCATGCGCTTCATAGACTCTTCTGGGTGTTTTGTGTTTTTTTTGTTTTTGTAGGAGTTTTCAGTCTTGGAGTCCCTGTAGATGCTCTCTTCTTCATTGGCAACCAGTTGGTGGCTACAAGTCATACAGGGAAAGTGGGAGTGTGGAATGCTGTGACCCAGCACTGGCAGGTGTGTTTAATTCAATTTTCAGTACCAGTTTTAATTTATTCATTCTGTCAGAATGCATGTGAAATAGAGAGATCCGTGGAGTCTGTGCGAGTGTGAGAAAACGGTTGAGCATTCATGTGATTAACAAAGCTTGTAAGGTAGCCAGATGTGCATCTTTGTGGTACAAAGCTAGATGCAATAAAAATACAAAAATTGCTTTGCAAATCCCAAGAGGCAGAAGTGACCTAAGGCTGACTCCCTTGTCTGCTGTAGTGTTCGTGACTAAGTTCTTATTCAACCCTTTAGTGACAGTACTGCTAACTAACAACAGATAATAAGCGTGGGATAGCACTGCTTCTGCAGCAGAGGCAGACAAACATGTTGGGTTGGTCTTAAAACAATATTTAAAGTCCTATCAATGCTTTGCAAAATCTTCTGTCTCAACAATATAATGCTACGTGACAAGCTGGCATTTGACAGTACTTGATAAAGGAACAAGACATAAGGAATAAAAACTGATGTCCAATATTCCTTTCTCTTGTTTTCAGAGAGGAACATGGAAAGCTTTCTGATTACAATAACAGTTCTGCAGTTTGGTGGACTATTCCTTTGGTAGTGAAGGCTCTCATATTGAAGAGTAGAAAACCTTTAGGAAGGGCTTATACCCCAAAATGTCACTGTTCTCTAAATTATTTTTCCTACAGAATGAGAATAGTTCACTTTAAATAAAAAATAAATAATAATAAAATCTTTCAGGGTACTTCCTGTGCCTGGGACTCTTTTGTTAGTGTTAGGAAGATGGCAGTTTTTCTCGTCTCCCTGTAGAATACATTGTTCTTGATGAGCTATAAAGACTTAAGTGGCAGGGGTGTACCTCTGATCTTTAAATGCCTCATGAGAATACATGGCATTTGCTTACCCATTTTCCATGACTTGCTCTGGACTTAGAATATGATCTTGCTGTAAGAGAGATGTTTAGAACAGTGCACCAATGCCCAATGCAGACCAAGACTTTTGTTTCCTTTCAGACTTGTTCTCCAGGTGCCTTTCTACATCCTTTCCAGAACAGCCCTTTCTAAGTTCTACTTTAAAGAATCTTAGTTTTTGCCAAGCTCTTCCCATGTTGTAATTTTTGTATTTGATGTAGCTTACCCTGAGGATGCAAATCTGACCTCTGTCTGTAATTAGTTCTGACATCATCTTCCCAACCTGGAGATCTGAGCAGACTAGCTGAGGTGGTTTTCCTGGTACTTATTCCTCTGGCAATGTTTCAGTGGCATGTAACAAGGAGAGGAAGTTTTGGAGTGCCAGATACCAGAATACTTAGTGTAACAGAATAGGACGTAGCAGATAAAGCAATAGAACATGACAGAATAACTCTCCTTGTTTTGACTAATGACCCAGTCAATTTATGCTGTTGGCAGCATTGTGGGTCCTCTTGCTCAGACCTCTCCTTGCAGTTGTTAATGTGTTCTGCAAGGCGATGAGTAAAGTGGTGCATCTGTTGATGGGTTCCCTCCACCTTCATTAGTTTTGTAAAGTTTTTGCAGCTGGGAGAGCTTCCTTTATAGACCTTAGATCCAGAGAACTTAGGAAGCACATTGCACCTTGATGCATAGATTCTTAGATGTGTTTTTTTATTTCCTTTCTTTCTGCTCTTGTGCTGCTTCTTTAAATTAGCCTGGAAAAAACGAAATGTTAAAGGGGGCAAGACATATTTTTTTCTCCTCGTTATAGAGATCTTTGCCTGTAGCAGATACATGCAGGGGCAAGAACTGGGTGTAGAAGAAATCTTTGAGGCCCAGCAACCTCCAGAAAACTGAGGAAGCAGCAATTTGACTTTTTTTTCTTTTGTTTGTACTAGGTTCAGGATGTTGTTCCTATCACGAGCTATGATACTGCTGGCTCTTTTCTGCTGCTGGGCTGTAACAATGGCTCTATCTACTATATAGGTAAGAAAGGGGCAGGGTGGAATAAAAAGGAAGTGATACTGAGCAGCTTTGTTCTTAAACTCTTTAGTCTATCTGCTCTATATCACATCAGAATAGCTTTGTGTTTTTCAGAGTAATAAACAAATGTCTCTTCCCCACAGACATGCAGAAGTTCCCATTGCGGATGAAGGACAATGATCTTCTAGTGACAGAATTGTACCATGATCCCTCCAATGATGCTATAACAGCACTCAGTGTCTACCTCACACCTAAAACAAGTCAGTATTGTATTGTATTGATGTCCCTCAAGCATCACTGTTTCACTGAGAATCTGTTAGAGATGTGTGTTTTTTTTTTCCAATTGGACATTTTCTATTGTTGCACAGTAGGGTGAAAGCAGACAAAGTAGCACTTGCACATAAACATTGATTTTTTTTTTTTCTTCCCTGAATCATTGAAATGAATAATGAGCACTGGATGTGATCGTTTCCCCTTATATCTGTACATATTTATAAATAGGTAAGTGATTGTCCCCTTGTGTGTAGCACTGGTAAGACTGCTCAGTGTTGTGTTCAGTTTTGGGCCCCTCACTACAAGAAGGATATTTACAGAGTTGCTCGTGTGTGCAGAGGAGAGCAACGAAGCTAATGAAGGGACTAGAAAACAAGACATACAAGCATCTGAGGGAACTGGGGTTGTTTAGTCTAGAGAAGAGGAACCTGAGGGGACACCTCATTGTTCTCTAAAAACTATGTGAAAGGAGGCTGCAGTGAGGAGGATGTCGGTCTCTTCTCAGGTGACAGGTGATAGGACATGAGGAGACAGTCTCAAGTTGTGCCTTAAGGGAGGTTTAGACTGGATATCAAGAAGAATTTCTTCATGGAGAGAGAGAACAGCCAAGCATTGGAATATGCTACCCAGTAAAGTGGTGAGTCCCCATCCTGGGAGGTATTCAGGAAACTTGTGGATGTGACGCTAAAGGACGTGGTTTAGTGATGGGACTTGGTAGGTCAGGTTGATGGTTGGACTTGATGATCTTTATGGTCATTTCCAATGTAGATAATTCTATGAAATAGGTACACGTGCAATCAAGTACATATATGTAAGTACAAAATATTACATTATACTTTAATACATTATGTGTATAATATACATTATTAATGTATAATGTAATAACACATAATGCATTGTATATTAACACTTATGCATAATGTGCCTTTGCTGGTTTTAAGCCTTTTATACAAGTTATTCACTTAGATTACTGTGGTGGTTTTACCTTGCTGGGCAGCTGTTCTCCACCACTATTGCTCTCTCACTCCCCTCCTCAGAAGAAGAAGGGGAGAAGAAACTATGCTGGAGAAAAAAAAAAAAAAAGCTCACAGGTTGAGATAAGGATAAGGTAATTAAAGGGAAAAGAAAGAGTGGAAATAACAAGGAAAAGCTGTGTGGAAGCACAGAGAGAGATAAAAAAGTACTTCCCATCAACGAGCAACGTTTAGCCACGTCCTGGGAGGCAGGGCCTCAATATGCATCGCGGTTGTTTGGGAGGACAGATGTCATCTGAACAACAACCCTCCCTCTCCTTCCCCTTTCCCACCTTCTATTGCTGAGTGTGACACCACATGGCATGGAATATCCCTTTGATTGGTTTAGGTCAGCTGCCCTGGTGATGTCCCTTCCTCACCTATTGCCCACCCTCAGCCTGCTGGCTCTGGGGTGGGGTCCTGATGCTGTGCCAGCACTGCTCAGCAGCAGACACAACACTGGTGTGATACCAGTGCTGTTCTAGCTACAAGTGCAGAGCACAGCACTGTATGGGCCACTGCAGGGAAGGTTAACTCTATCCCAGCTAGACCCAGTACAATGATAAATCTGATTCACTGAAATACTTAATGTTGAATTGCAGGCAGGGCAGAAACACAACCTTACTATTACATCTAACCATCTCATAACAAAATGTGCTAAAAATGGGCATCTGAATGATGTTCAGTTATTGTGTTTATGCACTCTTCTGTAATCACAGTGCAGCTACCTTTTAAATCAAGGGGAACAAGGTGGTGGTGGGGAATAAAACATCTCAAAGGAACCGTTTACTTGCATATCTGTATTGATATCATAGTGACCGTTTTAGCTATAGTCTTCCCTGTTCTTGCCTTGCTTTCCTCGCATTTGCCTCCCACTAAGGCAGAAGTAAACAGCATGTGGCACATATTGAACATGTCACTGTGAAAAGTGCCAAAATATCCACTTGGAATGTAGAATGAGATCTTCAAATGACTTTATCCATCTTTTATTTCACCTCCAGGAGAGAGGAGAGAATGAGAGGGTAGGCCATTGTTAACATAGTATTGAAGAGTGTGGTATGGATTTGAATAAACTTATTTGAAGCGGGAAAATACCCTCCCTGATCATGAGAAAAACATGAGTTAAGAGTGTTAAAAATAAATATATTTCTTATTGTGAAAACTTGGAAATACTGTTTTCTACCAGCTCATTACCTGACTCCAGTAAGACAAGCTTTAATTCCTGAAAGGAACAACTGTGTTCTTGCTTGCTCTAGGTGTAAGTGGCAACTGGATTGAGATTGCGTATGGCACCAGCTCTGGAGCAGTGCGGGTGATTGTACAGCACCCTGAAACAGTTGGGTCTGGGCCTCAGCTCTTCCAGACTTTCACAGTTCATCGAAGCCCTGTTACGAAGATCATGCTCTCGGAGAAACACCTTGTGTCAGGTAATCTTTCTCTGCGGCCCAGTTTGCATTGGTAGTTCTCCCTGCTCCTGACCACTTCAGTGTTCACATGCATTACTTTTTAATTTGCTTTGTTTCCACATTTGATAGAAGTGAACTGAACAGAGTTTTTATGGGCTAGATTTGCTTGGATCCTCTTCCTTAGACATTCATCTAAGCCCTTAGCTGTTAAAAAGCCTGGGCTTTATTTGACCAGATACTGGAACAACTAACTCTTTGCATCTTATTCCAAGGTTGCAATTGGTGGAAATAAATGGATTTGTAAACAAATACATCCCTGTCAAGTCTTACTGTTGTGGGCAGGTCCTTTAGGATTTGTCTTGCTTTAATAGCATTTCAGGAACTTTCTGGGTTGCAGCAAAATGTGCACCACCCCCTCCTGAGCCCTAGAGAAAACCTTCCTATGACTTCAAAGGGTCTTTGTTGTGCTCTCCTATGTTATGCTCAGGAAAGCATCTGTTGGTTCCAGAGAAGAGGTAATCTCTTCTCCTTGTGGAAGATTTTTTCACCCAGAGTCTAGCAACCAGGGCAGGAGACAGATTTACTTTCTGCTGTCCCCCATTTTTTTATTTTTGAAGTAACAGAAAACACACTATGCAATTATATTGTAAACAAACAGCCCAGGAGCCATCTGTTCTGCTGCAACTTGGAACTGATTTCATGCTAAACCCTCAGTACAAGGAAAGGTCACATGTATGTAGAAAACTGAGTAACTGACGAATGAGACAGAAGAGCATTTTTCTGTGTGGAGGGAGGGTTCTGCTGCCAGGCTGCTCTCCTGACATGTCTTGTACTAGCACATGCACGGTTCTGAAGGGTGCTGCTGGTACTGACTCAGTCAGGCCTTAATGTGTGTTAAACATGTGTTTCACCTGCCTCAAGTTTTTCTTTAATTTCTGAGGGAAGAGACAAAAGTAACTAATAGAAAACAGGACGTCTGCAACAATTTGTAGATTGTTAGATAATCGCCTGGTGTTGCTAGATAACATGACATGTGACTAAGCAGGATTTAGTCATTAATCTTGAAAAACTGTCATATAGAAAACTTTCAAGTTAAGCTTCTTCAATGTGTCATCCCTTGTAAATGTTACTGTACATCTTTTTCCTTTCTAGTTTGTGCAGATAACAACCATGTACGGACATGGACTGTGACTCGGTTTCGAGGCATGATTTCAACTCAGCCAGGCTCAACGCCTCTTGCATCATTCAAAATCTTATCCCTGGAGGAAGCAGAGAGTCATGGCAGTTACTGTTCTGGAAATGACATTGGTAGGATGTCTCACCAGCTTGATGTGCTGAGGCTGTATGTTAACAGGTCTCACGAAGGTTTAACAGACACTGTGACTTGCAAGTCAGATCATGGGTGTAAGCTTTTATATACTGCTCTTCCCTTGAAAAGATGGCAGGAAATACCATTTAGGCTGTGCAGAGTGAGTATGCTTACAGGGCTTAGTTTGAAGGTGAGGAAAAAAGAAGAAAAATTTTTGATCACAAATGCTGTGCTTTTTCCGTGAACAAACTGCTGTAGCATTTCACTTTTGTTTTAACTAGAGAACGACAGAAAGCAGGGAAGGCTGTAATTAAAACAGGTAACTGTAGCAGGGTTTGGGTTAACTGCAAGTTCCAGCTCACTGCTTATTTGGTTTTAAATGATACGCATGTGGAAAAATTCCAAAATGAATTCAAAGTCAGTTTACTGAAGCCCTGAAACTGCAGAGGCAAATGGTGGAAGCACATTGCTATAGCAAGATACTCAAGGAATGCGTTTCTGTGAATATGTGTAGATGGGTAGTTGAGATTCCTTTGTGGCCAGAGTCTTGTAAATGAAACTTTGGTGAACAGGATGGCCTATGGACACAGGGTGGGATCACAAGAAATCTGAGTAGGCATTTAGACAGCTAGGAGCTGTAAAGTAAGGAAGTACTTAGAGAGGCTTGATGTCTGGTTTTGTAGTGACATGCTAATTCCTGCAGGAACATCTGGGAAACTCAGAATGGACATCCTTTAAAGCAAATGAACAAAAAATACCGTAGATTTGTATCTGCAGAGTCTACTGACCAATGGATGGCTTTTTCTAACTTTTGGTCACCTTTGGTTCCCTGGTCCTGATGCTTCAAAATGCCAATAACCATACTAATACTAACTGGGTCTTTGGGACTGTGTGGGGAAGAGGATGAGCAAGGTCAAACACTGAAAAAGTGATTTTCCTTTTTTCTCTAGGACCCTTTGGTGAACGTGATGACCAACAGGTGTTTATTCAAAAAGTTGTTCCCATCACCAATAAGCTCTTTGTAAGGCTGTCTTCGACTGGGAAAAGGTACCTCCTGGATTTAAGTGGGAAAGAAGCAGGGCTCCTCGGGTGGCTGGGTCTCCCATCCCATGGGGACAGTTGCATTCAGCAAGCTTCTAATACGCTTGACAGCTCTGGCTGAGCTCTTTTTTGTTTGTTAGTGACAGAACTGTGCTTTATGATCTGCTATAACATAGAAGCCAAATGGTATTTTGAAAAATGTGCTTTCAGAGATGCACATTGTGATGGCTTCCCTGCTGAGCTCATGAAGTAAACATTTGTGTGCCTATACATAATCTGTACCTCACCCATGGTACCAAGCTAACATTAAATTTCAAAAGCTAATGCTGAAGTTGCAGGTGGCAGGGTTGTGCCTCTCAGAGGTATACAGGGTAGCAGTCTCTCTCTTCCTTTGTGCCTGTCTTTGAAGATACGAGAACCTAGAAAAGTGAGAGGCTGTCTTTTAGTTCAGGTGTACAATTTACTTAGGCTTGATTCCATCATATTCTATTACATGGCTACAGAAGTAAAGTTGCCAAATACAGCTACTTTTCTTCCTTTTAGGCTAGAAAAATGGCAGGGGATCAGAAAAGATGATGCATCTGAGTCCAATGTTTCTTACATCTTTTGCCTAGTAATTTTTCATGTGAGAAAATGTTTATGTTTTAATGCTATTGGCAACTGAGTTGAGAACAGGAGACTTGAAGGTTGCTGGTGTGCTTTTTTACTTCTGCTGGTTTTGCATGTAGTGGAGAGTTTTATTCAATGACTTATTTGGGCATTTCTTCTGTAAAAAGCTTAATACAGGGGACCATAAAAACAGATTACCCGGAATACATGAAGCTTTGGCATGGACTCTGGCTTAGTAGCTTAGTTTTGGGAGTCCCTTTTCTGTCGCTCTCCACATCACCTTCTAAAATAAGGGAAGAAAAAGCGATGGAGTTCTGGTGTGTTGTCATACTGCAGTTGTCAGGAGACAAAAATTATTTGTGTTGATAACCTTGGATTTATCATCCTTGGATTTTTCTCATGTTTTATGTGGTTAAATATGCTGTTTCTGCAGGTTAGTATCCTAGAGTATCTAGCGTAGGAAAGGGCTACTTGCCCCATTCTTGAATGCTCTCCCATTTTGAGAGCCTTAAGTTTCTGATCACTATGGACTGAAGAAGCACATTGAACACAGGGGGTTCCTCTAATAAAAATAAATAAGTGGTAATGCTGCAGATGGGGGGTGGGAGGGGCAGGGGCAGGGAGAAGGCATCACCTGCAGATGAGCAGCATGTCAGTCATGCAGGGGAAGAACTCTTGTCCGGAAAAAAGGTCTTTCTCTGATGACATTTTTATTGCCTTCTCTGAAAATCAAAATAGTGCAGCGTTTATTGGCCAAACTCTGCCAAGTGCAAGTGTTTTGAGAACTTGGGGTTTCTCTTTGTGTAGAATCTGTGAGATCCAGGCAGTCGATTGCACTACCATCTCATCCTTTACTGTACGAGAATGCGAAGGATCCAGCAGAATGGGCTCTCGGCCACGCCGCTACCTCTTCACTGGGCATGCAAATGGCAGCATCCAGATGTGGGATCTGACCACAGCCATGGACATGGTTAATAAGAGTGAAGACAAAGGTAAGTTTTGCTACACCAAAACTGTGGTATGGTTCTTTTGCTGTTTTCATTTGTGTGCCACTACTGTAAATGGATTCAGGCACTAAGAGCTGTCTCTTTCAGACGTTGGTGGCCCCACAGAGGAAGAGCTGCTGAAGTTGCTTGACCAGTGTGACTTGAGTACATCTCGCTGCGCCACTCCCAACATCAGTCCTGCCACATCAGTCGTTCAGCCAAACCGGCTGCGGGAATCTAATTCCAGGTAGGTCACAGGGTGGCACCAGCTGCAGACACCAAAGGTTTTACCCTTCAGGTAGGTGAAGACAGGTTTGGTGACCTGAGCACTGTAGCTAATTCCCCTGAATCGATGCCATAAGTGTCCTAAATCACACTTATGCTTCTGGATATGTGTTGGTTTATGTGTGTGCAGATTGAAGTACTGTATGAGAATCTGAAGCAAGTGATCTGGAAGTTGTTGTGTGGGGGTTGAGATGAGTATATGGCTTTTTTAGTAGGAGTTGGGAGCAGGGTATGTAGAAGAACTGGCTGTTATTCTCAAGCTAACATCACCTCTTTTTTTTTTTTCTTTTTTTTTTTTCTTTTGGAAGTCTCCAATTACAACACCATGAAACAATCCATGAAACAGCTACATATGGTTCTGTGCGGCCATACAGAGAAAGCCCCCTATTGGCAAGAGCAAGGCGGACGGAGAGCTTTCACAGTTACCGGGACTTCCAGGCTTTTAACTTATCCAGCAAAAGCCCAGTTGAAAAGGCAGCCCCTGCAAATGGGAATTCAACCCCGACAGAGGCGAAGAAGGCAACAGCTGAGGGCAGCACAGCTGAGAGGAAGGCAGGCCTGGCAACAACACTTGAAGTGCGAGGCACTGGCCTGACGGATGCAGGTGGATGTTGCAGCACAGAGGTTAACAGGCTGCCAGAGAGTTCGCTGGATGTCAAGAGAAGAGGACTGGAAGAGGAGAGTGAAGCCAAAGCAGAAAGCAAGAAGAAAACAGGGTTTGAAGGAGCTGGTTTCCTGGGGAGGAAGAAAGTGCCTCTCCTGGCCTCTGCACCAGTCCTTGTTGAAGGTGGACCTGAAGTACCTGGTGCGGCATCTCCATCACCTACAAAGACAGCTGCTTCGCCACGTCACCGGAAGAATGATTCATCTTGCCAGGACTATGGGTTGTGAAAATGGGACTGGTGGCAAAGATGAGGTGCAGGTGCACTCTGCCTGGTAGCAGACATGACACTCACTGCATGTTGCGGGTTTCTTCTTGAACGGGATTTCGTTTTGGTATACAGAATGAAAACTGTAAGGAAGCAGGTTGTGAGAAAGTACCTGGCTGCTGCCAAACATTTGAAGAGTCGACACATCAGTGTGCGGCTTTATGTAATGCTCCAAAATGTAGTGCGGTACTTGGTCCAAAATATTGTTGTGCATTGCGTAAACATGGTCAGGCATGTGCTATGTTGTGATTATTTGGGGTGTGGGAGGGAATGGGGTACGAGGGTGCTAGGGAGTACTTGGTTGCTTGGTGGAAGATGCCTTTCAGACACAGCGCGCATTGCTCTGTGGAGCTGCTGCTGTCTTGGCTGGATTCTGCCTGATTCACAGTGCTGCCTTTGTGGTCTTGTTTTATGAATGGGATTCTTGCTCTGTATGCTGCTGTCTGAAATCTGAAATGTTTTGTCCAGGTAAAGGAGGAAGCTATTTAAAATAGCATAGTATATTGCCTCTTAGTCCTAATAAATTGCCAGAAAAATGTTGCTTGTGCTTCCTGAAAATTTATGGTGTCAGATGATGGGTTTTTCTGATTGTGACTGAGAGCATGCAGAAAAATATGCTTGGCAAAATGCACAGAACTGCCAGTCTCTTGAGGGCTTCCTTGCCTCTTTCTCGGAAAGAGGACAGAGATGAATATGGGAGTAGGTCTACTGTCATGGTGTAATAATTCTCAATTACAAGTGCTTTGACATGATATTTCCTACCTGTGCTGTGCTGATGGCTTGATGTTTGCTCCTGGTTCACTGTGGGTGTTGAACAAATTATATTGCCTGTAGATTAGCAATACGTAAGCAAAAGGGAAGGCTGTGACAGCAGCTGTTTAACAGGGGGTGGGTTAGGAGGTTTTCTACCTTGGAAAAAGTATGCTTGGAGTTTAATATTAATTAATGGCTTGCTTTATTTTTTTTTAAACTTGAGACTAGGGGGTAAGGAAGAGGGAGGCAGAGAGGCAAAAGGTAAAGCAAATCCTTTATCCAAATGAATTCCTTCATTTGCTGTTTATTTACTAATGCATGAACACAGTTTTGTGGTGGAGCTCTGTTAGGTCAAATAAATACACATCTGTCCTTCCACAAGGGCCCCTTTTAGCCACATACAGTTTTTTCTGGACAGGTAAATGATTTTCTATATAAGCACCCCTGCCCCACCACACACCCTCCTCAGCTGCAAAAGCTGGATGAGAGACAAGGATGAGTGTCTCTCCTTCCATGGTCCTCTACTACTGCATAACTTACAGGTTTTCAAACTGTTCTCATACCTTTTTGAGATATCAGTGCTAACACACAATTTTTACTATACAATTATAGATGGTGGGAATAGGCTAACTAGTACCCCCAGCAAACAGTTCTATCTCTTAACTAGTGGGTGTGGGATGCAGAAATGGCAGCCATATCCCCTCTCCCAAAGTCCGTGCAGGCTGCTTTTGGCAAGTTACCCACTTTGCATTTTCTAGAGAAGGTGGTTGTTTTTCAGAGGTGGGTATCAGTGAATGTAGTGTGTTCCTTGGTGACTGTGCTGAAGCCTTTGATGACGTTGACAAGATCTTCTTCATCTGCATACTGTTAGGAGGGGAAAAAAAAAGTCATGTAAGTCAAACCTGTCCTATGCTAAAATGAGATTCTGTTCATTCAATTTTTTCTCTGCACCCCAGAAATGGTTTTTGAAACAGCCTACATGCGTTTCTACTTTTCTACTTGTTTTCCCCTTTTTCACAGCATGAACCAAAATATTCAAAGTATCTGACCCCAAAGCAGCTAGTTTTCATGGTAAGTAATAGGTTTAAAATAACTCCTTACAGAGGGTAAGGAAATCAGTGTTTATTACAGGGAGGGAGAACTTATAGAATCATCGACTATCCTGAGTTAGAAGGGACCCACAAGGATCATTCAGTCCCCCTTCTGGCTTCCTGCAGGACTCCCCAAAAAGCAGACAAAAAAACATAATGTAAGCAAAACCTGCCCTACACTAAAATGAGATTCTGTTTTGAGATTGATTCTGTTCCTACGTCTGAGAGCGTTGTCCAACCGCTTCATGAACTCCATCAGGCTGGGGACCTTGACCATTTCCCTGAGGAGTCTGTCCCAGTGCCTAACCACCTCTGGGTGCAGCGCCTTTCCCTGACAACCAGCCTGATCCTCCCCTGTCCCAGCTCCATGTTGTTCACTCAAAAGGATTTTAAAGATATAATCTGTGACCATATCCTTCTAAATCTTTTGATTGTATATCCAAGGACTTTTGAGAGTTAGACCTTTACATGATCCTAACAAAACAAACCAATCACTAGAAGCTGACACAGCGACAGCACAGAGGAAGAGGAGTCCTTACCAAGCCACGACCACCAGTGCGATGATTACGAATAATGGCATCCCAAGGTGAATCGTCAACAAGAGGCTTTTTGTCATAGATGTCAAGCAGCTGGCTGACACTACGGTGAAGGGAGGCTTGAGAATACGTGCGACTTAACTGGCTCTGACTTGGACGCTGTGCCCTAGAAGCATTATGGACACCGCGGTTGCTTGTGGGAGAACCAGCTCCTGGAATTTTTGTATCTTCTAGCCCCTAGTGGGAAGAAACAAACCAGCAAATGTAATACACAAGGCATGGCCTTCAAACACTTTATCTAAACAAAACAAAAGCAGGAGTATAGCAGAACAGAGAAGGCCATGCCACAAAAATCATGCAGAGTTACAAACAGAACAACAACTAAAAAGAACCCTTCCCCACTGGCAGACAATCATGTCATTCAAAAGGATAAAAAAAAATTAATAAAAAAAAAACTAACAACAACTCTCTAAAGCAGGGTTTTCCCTGACTTTTTGTCTCCTCTCCTTTTTTTTTTTTTTTTTTTAATTAGTCAACAGGCACAGGTCCAAAGATTTTTGACTACCTGAATGACAGTCCAGACTTCCACAGCAGACTTTCTTTTGCTCAGTTATGGTCAGTTACCATGACCAGGAAAAACCCAGTTACCCACCAGGAAAAACATGCAGTATAGGTAAGATGCCCTTATGCATGCTCTTTGGGTCATCTGGCACATCACACGTTTTGCAACTCTGCAAGCTAACAACTCTACCTCAAAGTGCATTGTGTAACTTTTGAGAGTGACACTGCTCGATGAATCAGACGTGTCAGCAATAGTCTCAAACTGAGATTAAAGAGAGGGAGGAAAAGCATTAGTGCAAGCAAAGGTGCAATGCAGGTGCAGTCTGTTCTTTACGGAGGCTGTGAATTAGCTGCAGCTCAGTGAGCAAGGAGACAGAGTAGCAGGATGTGGGGGAGTGGGGAACTGGCAAAAGATGAGGCACAATTTAACTTTAACTGGTCATCAAGTACTATGTGGGCAGCCAGCATTGCTTGCTGCGTGATCTCACTAGCAATTGTAAAACACCAGCAGTTTTGCCACTTCAGAGCCGCTCAGTACTAAGTTCTCAGATTAAGTAAGTCCTTCAGCTGATGCACTGTAGTCTTCCTTTCTATTAACTCCCCAAAAAAGTCCTATTTTCCCAAAACGAGTTTTATTAAAAAAAATAATAATAATAAAAAGCAGGGAGAAAAATAAAAGGGGCAGGAACATGGAAAGGACATGTGTGGGCACGCCAACAGCAAAGACATTTTAAAGTCAAGAGGAACAACATGACATGACAGACTGTATAAGAAAAGGAATCAAAAGCATGAGACCCATAAAATAAGTTTCTTATGCTCTCAGCCTTTGCCAGGAGAAGGGGCACACTGGAAATCCCATTGTTTCCAAGAGCTGCTTTGTTGAGGCACAGATGCAGCTTCTTGGCACTGAGACAAGAAGGAACAGAATGCGTGAAGGATGCAGGAGTCACTATCCTGCTTCATGGCACTCACAGAGAAAAGAAGCTGAGAAGTGACAAGAAGAATAGCCTTGTAGCTTGCGCCTGGGAAGAAGCACAGAACAGGAGGGCACTGCAGTTCTAATTTTTAATCTTGTAGCAATTTCCAAATTCCTTTTGTCTTGCTTTTCACAAATGGGTAGGATAGCAGTACTACTCTGCTTCATGATGGAATGTGTACTTTATCCAGGTTTTTACACAGTTATAGCTTGTCATAATAAAAATGGCACTAAGCTTTCCCCTTTATCACTCCTCAGCAGTCCTCCTCCTACCCCTGTAGTGGTGCCAGTGCAGCTTTATGTGCACAGATACGCACACACTCTTTGTAAAGGTTCCTAGCTTTTTTATCTGGTTGCACTCACTCTCCCTAAACCTTCCTGGCAGCTGGTCCTACAGCATTCCAGCTGGGTGGTGGGTCGGTACTAGAAAGAAATAGAGTCTGTCCCTAAGTCCTGCTTTGTGTAGGGACAGCTCATGGATACCTGAGAAAAGACTGTCAGACTAGCCATTCCTAACAGACAGCTGGAACCACATGGCAGGTTCCTCTGAAAGCAGATTTTATTACTTACCTTCTCACAGGATGCCACGGTCTTTTCAGCTCTACTGCAGATGTCAGCTAACATCAGGTGCCATTAGTGGCTTTGGATTTTCTGTGACTACAGATCCAAAGTTTGTCACAGGGCATCAGAAGCATTTTACATCCAGAAATGTCAGGTCCTGCAAACCAGATGCCCTAGCGATCTTTTTGGATTAAATGCCTGCAGCCTGGCTCTCTGTACCTTCATAGCTATAACCCGTTATATATATAACCAGATATATCTATAACCAGTTATATCTATAACCAGATAGCCCGTTTCCTACACTGAGCAGCATCCATCTGGTAACTAAGAGTGCAACAAAACAGTGAAAGGACAAAGAAAAACTGTGAGGGGACATATAAAGATGTAACGTGATAGATACACAACATTGTGTTTTACCCAACCTACCGGATGTGTTTCACCTGTTGAATACACGCTCATTGGTGACGTTCTTTTCTGGAGCGGAACTAAAGGAGGTCTGTCTCGTGCATAGGGCTGCTTGTGAACTTTCCTTTGAAGAATTAAAGACAGAAGAATAGCCAAGATGATCAAACCTAGAACTACCATCAACACTGCAAACCACAGCTCATTGTAGAATTTTGCACTTTTGGACTCTGCTTTGTCCTTCTCTCCAGGTGTTGTCAAGATCAGACCTGTAAAAATTAAGACAAATTAGGGGAGAGAGGGAATGTTATTTCAGAAAGCCATTTAACAATATGCTATCCCTTTCAACTCTAATAAATTAGGAAGAAATTTAAGTCATTTTGTCATCATGTGCTTATTTGCACTTATGTTCAAGGTGGCATAATGGTTCAATATGCTAGCGGGCTATAATAAAAAGCTTACTACCCTCAAGAGACCCTGCTTAAAGTTCTGGCATTGCTGCTCAGGCTGGAAATCACCACTGCATCAGCAGCTCTTGAGAAAGAAAGCAGTGGAGGTGGAATGTGAGAAAAAAGGGTTCTCCAAGTAACCTTGAAGAGTGAAAATGACTACGGTAATTTCAGAGAGGCACAGACAGAGGACATTCTCTCCACCACTGTGCCAGTACTTTGTAGCAGTAGGCCTGTGCAGTTAAAAAGAGTGGGAGGAAGACTGAACAGAAATGAGTGATAAATTAATACAAAAGAAAAAAACATGAAACATTTTATTCCTCCTCTTGCCTGTTAGAAAAAAACAGCCACTTGTCAGGGAACTTCGGTGTAAAGAGCAATTGCTAAGACAAGGCCAATCTATTTTAAGAAGTTGAACCAAATGTAACTCAAACAATAAATAACTTAATTAAAAGCAGTGCCTGTTAGAAATGGTTTAAGCTTAACTCTGCTTCCTAGAAAACTAAACAGATGGGAAAACAGAACATTTTACTGGTAGGTATTTACAAGGTAGTGGGTAAGAGTTGACTGAGATTTCATTACACCAAACTCCTTTTCTTTGACAAAAGAGTAAAGGATCTTTAGAGCAAGAGTCCTGAGAAATCTCATACGATATTCTCATAAACTGGTTAGGGAAACATGTCCTGGGTGAAGCTGTAGACTGTAACTGGCTGGAAGATCAATAGGCATATGCAAGGAGCTGGTGGGTGTAGGGAGGACTTGCTGGGGTGAGTGAGTTGCATGGAGAAGAGAGAACATTTTCGTGGTCAAACAGAGGAGGAATGGGAAGGTCAGCATTAGAATAGATACTACTCGGGAGGAAAAAACACTATGTCATGGAAAAAAAAGATTCTAAAATTAAACAAACAAACAAACAAACAAACAAAAAACATTGCAAGGTTGGAGAAAAGATTTGAAGCTGATCATGTTGCAAAGAAATGGAAATCCATTCATGGAAAAAAGGCACATTACCTACATACCTTATACCCTAAGGTGCTAAGGAACTACAGATCCTTCAGTAAGATTCCACCCTATCTGGCATCCACTACATATCAAATTTCTACCACAAACATATAAAATCAGTAGGTGCTAGATAGTTTTTTCACATAGTTACCAAGTCCATCTCCAGCGCTGTACTTGATGACTGGTGTCATGGCACTCCCTTCATCAGTGATGCAGGTCACTTGAAACAAAAAGGCTGAGCAAAAAGGTTGGAAAATGCTATCAGCAGGAGAAATCAAAATTCTGTAGGTGCTGCTTTTTCGCCATCATCCATCAGCAAAGATGGCTTGCTCTGAGAACAGCCAAGCAGGCATAGCATATAACCCAACATAATCCTACTATGTCCCAGATCAAAGCCCCATAATCCCTTATACATAGGTATTAAACATCTAAACCATGAACTATGGCAGATCATAGGGTGGCCACTACTATGATGTTGCTAAAAATTATGTTCCTCTTCCAACACCCAGTTCTCTCAGTTCTCTCTCTTCCAGTGATGTGGAACTGGAAACTTTCAAGGTATTAATCATTGTGCCCTAAATTCCTAATGCTCCACTTATGGCTGATACAAACTTGTTATGAACATTTGAGTAAAAACAAAAACAACAAGAACAAAAAAGTAAAGTATTAGCATTATTGCAGTAATCAGGAAAGTAAAAAGTAAATGACAAACCCCTTTAAAATGCAAAGAAAACCTCTTAAAAACGTTTCCTGTTCTTCATTCTTTCCTTCCATTCCTCTTTCCTTCCTTCCCTTCTTCCTTCCTTTTTTTCCCATCTTTCTTTTCCCTGTTGATATAATCTGCTTCTATTTTAAACATAGCAAATTTCTGAAAGAGAAACTGCATTTCAAAGCATGGCTGATTCCAAAAGGTGCTGACTTAGTTTAGCACCTTTTTTTAACACAAACAAAACAAAACAAAAAACAAAACAAAAAAACAACAAAAAAACAGGCTTCAGCCTTTTCTAGTGCTGACGATTTTGATGATTTCCATACATTTTTTGAGAGCACAGCATTGAACAGTGAAATTGCAATGCAACTCCAGGATTTGGAAAAGCTCAACCCTCACAACGAACCAGAGTGGGTTCACCCAGTCAGGTAAAATATTTAAGAGGGAGCTTAGCTCCAAGGATTTTTGTTTTGAGGATCTGCTTAGATGCAGTTCAATGAATTTGGCTATAGCGTTCAGCAAGGATTTACAGGAAGATCACAGCTGGCTAGAGCTGCATCTTAGCCTCCCATTCATTCTTCCACTTAGGAAGAAAAATAGTAGCTCCTATGCGCTTAGCTTGGGATGCCAATTGAGAGATATTTCTTAGACTTAGCACACAATAATATTAATTTAGCTCAACGGTCTTTCACAGAGAGAAGCACACAGGAAATTGAAACTGACTTTTGTCAGATGTCCTTGGCAAATACAGCTCTGTGTCAAAGCCACTGTAGATGCGCTGCCCACTCTCAGTTAACGCGTACTCCTTCAGGCGGCCGTTCAGCACGAAAGTGCGGCTCCAGTCTATGTGGATGGTAGATAAATTGCTGAGAACTGAGAATGGAGCCATGTACCGAGGTGCTGCAAAAGAAGGAAAAAAACACTCATTTCTCATTTCTAGGCAACAGGCACAACAGAATTATACAGCAGAGAGAAGAGATCTGAATGATTCAAGCTCCTCACACGTTTCCTCCCTGTCTCATAAACATGTGTAATCCCACACATACATGAAAATTGGGCAGGGGGCAGAAAAGCAGGAGCAGATGGTCCACAGAGAGAAAACAAATACAGAACTCACTTCAGGGAGAAAGAGTTCCTCAGTTAGGCTCAACAACTTGCTGACCAAAGACTTCATTTAAGTTTGAGGTAGTTGTTTCTTGTGGCTTTCCCATTAATTCAGGTACCCACTATGTGTTGGTTTGTTCATAAGAAAGCTGCTCGTCCAGCTGCACTTTGCTGCTAATTGCCCCCTTTCACTAAGCCAAACCTTCCAGGCAAGAGGAAGGAGACTTTCAGAGTGATTCAGGAGACCTGGAACAAAGAGTTCAGCAAGGCAAGAAAAGCAAGACTGAAAGAAGAGAGCTGCAGATGCAGTGGACAGGGCTTTCAAACGCTTTTCTTCTTTATGTCTCAACAATTTGTTATGATTTTTCTCCATTTAAATGTTCATTATTACATTACAGCTTTCCATTAACAATTTATTAAAATGTGGTTTTGGATTTAAAGACTTTTTTTTTCTTTTTCTTTCAGTGGTCACATAAAAGAAAAATGGTCTGTTCTGCCCCAAACTTCCAGCTGAGAATCCATGCAATGTAGCGAATACACTAGTAGTAGTTTTTAGTAACCACTCAGCAAAAGTACCAATTGATTTAAATGGGATTTCTAGAAAGGTGATTCTGAAATCCTGACACAAGACTAGGTGAGGAAGAATTAATATTCTCTTTGCCCTGTCCTGGCAGGCTGAGGTGAAATGTCCATCTCATCTGTTATAGAATGACTACGGCTACATCATTATAGATCTTTTCAATAAAAGCTGATGTTAGACTACCACAAATTCAGTTTTGATGTTAACATCTATTCTGACTGTCTGCACAGGTCTGGAACATTTAATTTCCATGTAGACCACTACGTGAACTTAAAGTATTGTCTGTGGTGGTTGGGTAGCAACAAATTCTTACTTCACTGTCAGCAAGGATCCAATCATTCAGATGAAATCCATGGAAAACTTTCATGAGCCCTGGAAGGAGTGTGGCATGAATTAGGAGGGTAAGATTATTCTTGAAAATCGGTCTCTTTTAAGAGCTCCACTTTTCCCAGGGACCGTTTATGGCAGTGTGTTTATTACCACACACCAGCCTTCTGGTAATACTTGAACTTTTATGTTCTGAAGGTGTGCTGCCCATTCTTGATAAAATAAAAGGTTTCCTTTCCCCAAGAACAGAGGTTGTAATATCAGATGGTGATAAGAAATACTTTCGAAGGAATGAGCAGTCAAGCTCTAGAACAGAATTTGAGTGAATGGGCAGCAGAGGTGACCAGGGACACAGAAGACCAAGTTCCTGGGGACATCATCTTTCACAAAGAATTCGTTCGGCACTATGCAGCCCTGTTCATCGGAAGCAGGAATGCTGATCTCTGAAACTTTTCTCATACTTACGCTCCTTTTCTGTAGTGAAACCAACCCACTCTGAGGCGCTGCTGCCAACAGAGTTGTAAGAGACAACTCGCAGGTTGTAGGTCGTGTAAGGCTCGAGGTTGGACACATTGGCACTCTGTCCATTTCCTGTATACTTCACCTCAGTTGGGCCAGGGCTGCAAGCTTTTACTGCTGGCTGCAGGTTCAGGGGACAAGCCATATACACATGGAGCTCATAGCTGAGAAGAAAGTGGAGATTTTGAGTAATCAACAACCTTAATATCAGAATAGCCAACCAACCATTTCATCACAATTGCTGTATGCCTGGCTACCAGAGAAGAGACTGGACCTCATCTCAGTTTTTCTCTTGGAGACTTTGGCCCCAGCTATAAGATACCTATGAACAAGCATGGTTGTCAGTCACACTCACAATGAATCTGTTGGTTGTTGGTGCCTTAACAGGCATCAACACTTCTGCAAATCAGACAGTGGCCTTGCCTTACTAACTACAAAATACAGCTGCCTCTTTGCTGCCAGCTGATCTCACAACTTTCTGGCTGTGCAACCACACCTGCCAGACATTCACCTCCACTCCCAACATCTCCTCCACCTTCATCCTCCACCCCCAATCTCCCATTCAGGAGAAAAGCAACCAGTACACATAAACACTTCCTGGATGGTATTTAGGCCACACAGGATACCACCACCAACACCAGGAAGAATAAACATGGGTTACAACTGTCCAGAGCTCTCAGCCCCGTGATTACAGCTTACATCCAGGACACGTGCTCTGCCAGCACTCCTACCTGGTGACAATGCCATTGGGCGATTGAGGGGCACTCCACTGGAAGGAGGCATTCCTGGAGGTCACGGTGCGGATCTGCGGGGGGGGCTGCTCTGACGGTGGAGCTGGCTGAGTGGTGATTTGGGCCATGGGTCCTTTGCTGCAACAGTTGAAACACGTGCAGGCCTCCACGCCAATGGAGTATGTGGTAAAAGGTTTTAGCCCATGTATTGTCTGCTGGGTGGCAGTCCCTTCTGACAGCTGTAAAAATTAAGAGGGAACTTGTCACAGCTTCAAGCACCACAAGTACTAAATAAGAGTTATCGAGGTAAATTAACTCCATAAGATGATGGCCACAAGGTTCTGCATGTCCTTTAAGTCTGACATTTATGCAGCTGCTGTGCACTGGGACCTCTGCAGTCATTTTCCTCCTATTACAAAGTAAAAGGGCACTGTTCAAAGGAAAAGACCATGCCATCACTGGCCTCGCAGACCTCTTGAGTTAAGCTGTAAACTCTGTATGTCAACTTGCAAATGTCATTCTCAGGGACAGACAAACTGCAAACCTTTAAGGAGAAAATCTGGGCTAAGTGGTACTGGAGCAAAAAGAAATGAATGTGGAAAATGCCTCCACGATAAATGTGATGGTAAGTGCCCGTGCATGTCTCACAAGCTTCCCTGGCTGGGATACAGGAGACAGCATTGGGCACAGTGATAGGCACATGCCTCGTGGGTCAGTTTACCTGATGGGAGAGTGCCATCTCCAGTAGGAACCTCTGAGCCCAGGGCCAGCACACCACAGCTGTGCAGTCAAATGGCTATGGTGCTGGACAAGCATGTTAGGAACTCTCCTACACCTCTCCTACACCTAGCACAGGAGACCTGACAGAAATGGTGCCCTTTGTTCCTAAACTGCTAACAGGAATTGCCACCTCACATCTTTGCTGTAGTCATTTGTAATCAACATACGTAGAAAGCACCAACAATGGACAACATCCGCTCCCATTTGGCAGCTTGTGACTTAGCAGAGTGCAGCAGAAAATAGGAAGGAATGAGTTAAGCAACCAAAGGAAAGTACGTAGTACTGCCTGATGTCAGTGCTAGAGATGAGACAGCAGCATGGCAGGTGTGAGGGGATGGAGATGAAAGACCAGACCGAGGAGATGAGTTGGCTGAATCAGACCTGGACATGGCCAATTGCACTGGGAGGAATAAATGCATGGAAAAATAAATGCATAATATACATTCAGTAGGCAGCTTAAACTCATGGAAAGAACTGATGGCCTGGGAAGGTATCCCCAGCACTTCCAAGTTGAGAAAGATGATACAAGGGCAAAAGGCCCATATAAACATTTACTTTTTGTAAAAAAGAAACAGATAATGTTAGACACAAAGAAGTGTTCAAGTATTTTGCACTGATTTGGTGGTAACTACTCGAGATACCTTGCACAGCCCTAGCCTTTCCTCACATCTCTCAGTTTTATAACTCTAATGAAGCCTCAAAGTTTTCCTAGCTTAGCTGAGTCCTATCATGTCTGGACACTTAATAGATTCTGTCTCAAGAAAAGCCACATCTCAGCCCTACTAAAGCATCACTCATGTTGCTGCAGTCTCTTCACATCTGTTGAATCTTCTCAGGCGAACAGAAAGAAATAGTAGCAATCATCTGCTACCACACACATGTAAGTCTACGCTTTGCCTCCCAAACGCCCACACTAGAGAATGAAAACCCATAGTATAGGCATAGTTAAAATTGAGGAAACCCTTGAGGATCACACAGAACCCTCTAGAATCTCTCCTATGGGCCTCTTCACTGTAGCAATGCCCAAGCTAGAGAAGACACCGACTCCACAGCTGGGGTTTTAAATCCTCCACTTGGCACAGACACCAAAATGAGGAATTGCTTAAAGAGATGGTTTACTGAAATCTGCTGAACAGCTAAGATCTGCCCCAAGGAAGTTACCATTAAGAACATTAAGTTACCATTAATGCAGTCTAGGCTGAGACACAGAACAAATAAGTTATCTTGCTACTTTCATTATTCTTAAGTGCTTTACCACGCAATACTTCTTACCAGCAAGAAATATTTTAAGAGCAACTCAGGTATAGCTTTTTCTTCAGAGCTTCAAACCTGTAGGCTGCCCAAAGCACAAAACCGTTTCCTACTGGCTACAGTTCCCACCTGCACCACTTGGACTGGCAGGAGTTGTCTGGTATTATTTCATTTGGATGGTTAGCCACCCCTAAAAGAACACTTTGCATTCTCATCACATTGTCACAGCACATTACCAAGCCAGAAAGGTTTGAATGATGAAGTGAATTCTTTGAAAAGCACATTTAGCAGAGTTAAAGTGTTGGGCCCGCTTTGGCCAGAAGAGAGCATTGCAGAGCAGGCAACAAAAGGAGCACAGAAGAGGAGGAAAACTTACAACCAGCAGTAGCTGTTAGCAAGAACAAAGCTGTTAAAGCTAGAAAACACAGCTTCAAATGGAAATACAGAGATAATTTCGACAATACTCACCACCACTTCATTCCCTCTGGTATCATTAGAAAACAGCCTGTAGATGCTGACCACCCCGTTTGGCTTAAGGGGGGGGTTGATGTTCACCACAGCCACCGTGGATGCCACCGTGTGGAACAGGGGAGCTCCCAGGCCCTCGGGAGGGGCAGGGCCTGTCCGGCAGCGGGACCAGCCGCTCGGTGTCCGGCCCGCTGAGTTCACTGACCACACCTTCGGCACACGAGAACAAAGAACTGTCAGTGAAGGAGCCAAGCCTACAAAATCTCCACAATTAGCTGGAGTGCTGCAGCAGCTTTAGCAACACTGAGAAAGACACGGCACAATGACATCCATGCAAAATGTCTCATCAGCTATCCAGCGCTTGTATTTACCCAGTGACTTCCAAACAACAACAAAAAAAGAATATTTCCCACCATTGCATTGAGGGGAAAGAAGCAGATCTTGTGTCTCAGACAGTGTGTGTTCACGTATCTCCTACATACCTGAATACCACAACTGTCTTTGTCATGCCACGCAAAGAGGATGCCTTGAGAAGCTATGATCAACACTGATAACATTTTCAAACAAATCTGAACAAAAATACTGACATCCAGTCCTGCTGCTATTGTCTCCCTTCTACACAATTCCTTCACGTGTGCAAGCAGCCCCCTGACTGAACTGCCTGGCACCATTGCCATCCAAGTTATGTTCACCTGGAGTGAATCTCAGTAGTCAAACTCTAGTTATTTTCTAAAACTGTGAAGTTTTATAGAAACTGCTCTCTTTAAAATACTATTGTATTGCATTTGGAAACATTTTCAGTATCCTGGAATACAAACAAAGTCAATTGAAAACAAAGTCAATCAGTAACTCATTTATTTTCACAACATTCACTTCATTGCATGAACACAAACACAATGGTTTCAGTTCCAAGATTTCAAAATTTAGCAGCTTGAATTAGGCCTGATTAAAAAACACATGTCTCTATGAACTATACCTACTGATTTTGTCAGCTTCCCAAAACCAGAGTGATCTGCAGACTACATAAAACTCAGCACTTATTAAACACAGTCTCCAACAAATCTGCATGAAAATTAAATTTTGTTTTCATCAAGGAGTGAATAAACATATGGAACGATGTATAATCTTATTTATCAAAAACCATTTGTATAATTAAACACGAATATCATAAAAGGTTGCCTTAGGTCATCATTTGCATGAGTAAGTAATTTGTAGAATGTCAGGTACAATAGACAGAATAGATGGATGCGTGAGCATATAGGGTTAAATTAGGCTCAATATTAGCCAACCACACAGTGATCAATCAGAATGATAGATCTAAATGGCAATACAAGAAGACTGTCTGAGCGATTTTTAGTATAAGTATTCCTTAGTAAGCTTTCATGCTGAGCAGTTCTAACAACAGTAAAACATGTTCTTATGTGATCTACTCCAGGCAGAAGTCCTGGGGAAGTGGATGGTGGGACTGTGCCTTAAAGTAAATAGGAGGTTTAGAAACAAGAGGTCTTCAAGACTGACCCTGGCATCTTTCCAGCTGGCAATGTTAAGTACCAAGACCACAGGACACTTCACAAGGAGCCTGGGGAAGGAAAAAGGCCAAAAACCACTGCAGCGGCTTTAAAGACTGTGGCTCTGCCAATTACAAAACCAAAGTTACAGCCCCATTCCCTCAGTAACATATAATATCATCCAGTGAAACACGACGTAAGTACAGATGACACCCTATGATAAAAAGTGCAGCCAGAGTACTTTCATGTTCAGTGAGATCAGTAATATATTTCTGTTGTGAACTTTTCATAAAGTCAAACTCTGTTCACTTTACTGCAGTAGGTCAAACCCTCTATCTCAGTTAAGTCCCAGCTGCTACAAAGATTTGCCCACAGTAGTTCATTCAAGGGGCATATTTCTTTGTGGAAAGAAGCCGCCGCATATGGAAAGAACAGCTCGGAGCCTGCCACTCACCTTGACTCAGTGCTGACCTTAGTTCAAGCGCTCTGGTTGCATGCTAGGCTGTGGCCTTAATGAGCATGGAGCGTGGCAGCATTGGCCGGACCTGAACTGCCAAGCCAGCTCCCACAAAAACCGACAGCGATGAGCTAGGAGGAGAGGTTTCCTGCACAGCACAGCAATTAGGCCTCAGAATGGGACCCCCCAGGAAATCTGGAGAAGACAGGGATGCAGCATAGCTGGATGTGGGTACCTCACTGAGGGCTGGAGGGAGATGTCCTCCTCAGTCCCTCTTTCCCATATCATAGGTGCCTAGTGGGCAGCCTGCTCCTGGGTAGGGTGCGCTTCACGCTCCATATGGGGCTGTTCCCCTGAGCATGAACATAATGAAGACAAAGATTGACTGGGCAGAGCAAGGGCAAGTGCAAGCAGGCATAGTTGCCTAGCCTGGCACCTGTGAGGTGACAGGGAGCCTGCAGCCTGTCCTCCAGGCCCTTCTGCTAAAGAGGCCAAGGTGCAGGTGGGCCTGACAGCCATGGTCTGAGAGCACCTGCAGGGCAGACAGCAGCCACCCAGCCCCACCAGAACTGCATTACCACCAGCAAATCTCCAGAAATGTGAAACTCTCCCGCACCAGCTTCAGAGACAACCATGACAGCTCAAAAGGAATTCTGAGGATTTAAATTCTGGATTTGCATTGACATTAGCTTGGTTCCCTTCTTCTACTTAACCATCTGTAAAAGAATGGATGGCAATATAAATATTTCCCTGGGAAAATCGCCATCCAAGTAAATCCTGGTCAGCATTTAGAGACCCAGAGCAGTAAGTGCACAGAAATGACAGAAGATGGAAATGTTAATGTTCAGCCATTTCCGAGCATGAAGAAATCAGACAATGAGGCAACAGAACCACAATGAGGAGTGCCTGCTAAAATCAGAAGTTTGGTCATGGCTCCTCAATAAGTTACCACAAAAGCATGGATGACTGAAGGCCTGGCTAATCTGAAATTCCATGGTGTGGACTTCTGCAAAAGTTTTTTTGGGATCAAGTAAAGTCCTTCTAAGACATGACATATATAGAGCACAGAAAATATTTATTGCATTTATATAAAAATGTAAACATCTTAGTAGGCAACAGCATCATCTGTTGTTCATAATGGTAGAAGATTTTAGAGGCTACTTCAGAGCACACAGGCATGTGGGGCAAACAAGAATCAATTACACCTCACACAGGCAGGGACACATTGAATAACAAAGCACAGACAGCAGAAAGGCATCAAAAGTTTCTTATTACTTGACTTTCTGAATATACTGCCCCCAAAAGCATTAAGTCTGACATCATGGTGCACGGCTCAGCACCCTGCCAAAAGATGAATGGCTGCTAATGGCTGCATTGCCCCCAAAATCCAGGAGAGGGCTCCAAAATTAGTTACACATGATGCTATTTAAAATCCTTTATCAATTTGCTGGCCTCTGGCCCAGACTGCACTTTGAAGTAGAGCCAGACAGGGGAAACCTCTCTGGAGTCCACACACTTGGAGAACTAGAGAAGTCCCGTTACAGGTTACATAGCTTGTTGCTTTCATCATCAGTGAGCCTTCACAGATCTATCTCCTGGAAGAGACTGAAGAAGAGACATCACTCAGAATGATCATAGGACAACCTCGGGTCTCATTGGCACTGCAAGAAGGGGCAAAACCTAAGAGGAACATAAAGGAAAGTTCTGAGAAAATGGACACAGCCTGAATGCAGTCAGCCCAGCTTGTTCAAGCTTTGGAAAGCTGAGTAGCAACTTCTCCCGTAAAGGGCAATAAAATCACAATGGCCCCAGGGTGTAAATGGAAAAAAAAACCACATGGTATCCTACATGCTGACGGTGGGAGAAGTTTTCATCTCTGAGCCACACATCTGTGCCCCAGGTGTGTCTGATGCACATCTCTTGAAGCCCCAGGTCCTTATCTGGGGAATCTATATTTTGATTAAAAAAAAAAAAACAAAAAACTTTTATCAAATGGAGATCATCTGTGAAGGTATGTATTCCATACAGGTGGTGCTAATGGGAATGGAGAGAAACAGCTGGATTTACACTCCCACTGCTCTTCCAGTGTGGCAGATGAGCCTCTCTGTGATGAAAAAGAGATGCTGAAGAAGCTGCCAAAATAAAGCACTCAAATTAACCCCCCTCAAAACACAAAGATAGTCTGTGATTAAGGCAGAAAATGCAGTGTGTGGCCAAAATCCCCCCAAAGGATAAAGTGATAGCTTGATCCCATGACTCCAATTACAAGAGGAAGCACAACCACAGCAGACTGAGCAGCAGTTTGGCAGAGGACGTTGTGTGCAGGCTAACACCTGTCCACTCAGCACACTTGTGTCTCAGACCTGGCCCCAACAATGTGACAGGTATTACAGCTTTAAACCGGGAAGTTCCTGAGAGGGAATTCTCTCCATTCCTATGGAGAACAAGAAGCTCTCCAAGAGGTCTCATTCTCCTTCACTTCTGCTGAAGCATAGCAAGGAAGCAGCAGGCAGAAAGGTGTGCTGACTGGTGATAGCTTGCCTGTCTGGAGGCAGCTGTCCTGCTGACTTCCAAGGTCAAGGAAAGCTGGTATCTTCTTCTTCACGTAGAAGAATTCCTGCTTGCAAGAAATCAGAAAAGACAGGGAGCCAAGCAGCTGACTGCCAACCAGCAGCAACTCCTGGCTCCCACCAAGCCATACAGGCACTGTGCATCAGACCACTTCACACTGCAGTTAATATCACGCTTCTGTGAGGGACAAGACCTCAGCTCTGTTTGTGACAGCAGCTTCCACTGAGCTCCTGCAGGCACTCAGAACCCAGCTGTTTGCCTTAAAACAAAGTCTTATCAGTGAGTCACTGCCTACCCTCAGCTTTGAGCCCTGACTAGAGCTGTGGGGTAGCGAGGTAGTGCTGTGGGTTCTGGAGAACCACAAGCTCAGACCAAGCCTCATCTTTCATGTGTGTATAAGAGTCAGGTACGACTTAGGTATCTGCCCTTAAGAGTCCATAATCTTGGCTAGTTAAAACTAGAGAAACGCATACAAGCTCCCTCTTACCATCATTTGCAGCAGCTTTCACAAATCTTTCTTCATATCAGATCTGACCGACGTGCAGCCTGGGTAATTTGGGATTTCTTATGCAATACCAGCACAACTCAGAACACAAAGCTTGTCTACAGAAATCTAGCATCCAGCATTACAATAATGTATTCACATCTGGGCATTGCAGTGTCAGGTAGGTATTAGCAAAGTAGAAAGTTTCAAAAGTGGTTGTCAAATGGGGACAGAGCAAAGGCAAGGGACAGTAGGTATCATGTCCACTCATGACAAGGAGGTAGTAAACGAATGTGTGCTTTCTAATTGCCCATCCTGAAATCCATACTTTTCCCTCTTCAACATTCAGTCAGCATCTTAGGGAGGCCATAAACATATAATGGGATAGATTTTAGGTCTGGGCTTCTAGCATTGTGATAATTTGAGCCTCTTACCATTGCTATTCATCTTCACTAATCAAATCCTCATAATAAAAGTACTAAACTCATTCTGGGGAGGGAAAGGGAAGGGAAAGACAAAGACTACAGGCAAGAGCTTTGGGATTTACACAAAATTACAAAATTTTAAAGGAATCTCATTTCATATAAAATAGTATAACACCAGTAATTAATAAGAGATGTAAACAGGTTTAACTCTAAAAAGGCAGAAAATTAAATAATTTGTTTCCTATGGGTATATAATGAGATAGTTACCAAGTTCCCATGAGAGAGATAAGCAGATATTAAAAGGTCTTTCCAATACCTGTAATGGCTAAGGGCAACAGCTAATTCAATAGATTCGATCAAAATCACCACTTCTTTCTCCGCTTCTGATTTATTACTTTGGCTGTAGTTAGTCATCACTCATTTTAGTTTGCTTTTCAGCAGTCATAAATTATGCCTCATAAATAAAAAGATACAATCAAGGAAATCATATCAAGTCATCTACAGCCCTGGAGTATATTTTCCCCCGGTACTCACACTAATGTCTTTTTAAAGGATAGCTTGCCATAGTTTTGAATATGTTAGAATCATAATGTACTGGGGAAAATCTTGCACGAGTTTTGATATAACATTCTCACTGGTAATTTTGGAAGCCAACAAATCCAGTCTAATATCCTGCTATAGTTTAATGAACAAAAATCAAGGTTTGCTTCATCAATGCACTGTTTACGCACTTGAATGTAGGTTGGTGTTAGCAACAGAAACATGGTGCATGAAGGGGGTTTCATAAAAGAAATCGTGTGGTTTCATATAGTGCTTCTCCCTAGTGTGTGCCCTACTGTACTAGGGCAAAATAGTTCAGCAAAAGGGTATTTACAGTAGGTTTTGCCATTACCACAATGAAAGCATATAGTTATGTCTGCTTTACTTTTCAGAAACCGAAGCCCAGCTTCGTAGTCTAATGCCTGCACAGCAGGAGACACTGTTTACTTGGAAGCAAGGGAGCACAAAAACCTTGCAAGAAAATCCTCTCTTCCAAACAAAGAGGAGATAGAGAGCATGGAGTACAAGAAAGAACTGTGTTTGATTTTGTCACTGCTTTGTGGTGTATCTTTCTGTCAGGGTGACAGGAAAAAAATGGTGAATTAAAATGATGAAAAGAAGCCAAAAGATGAAGGATATTACAAATGGGCAACTATCCATCACTGGCCAGTCAGAGAAACAGCTTCACCCCATTTTAAGCTGAAGAAGTCACTTAGCTGCTTGTCAGTAACTAAGCAGCACAAACTGGAGCTCAGCCAGCAGTTTGACAGACAGGCTGGTAAAGCCAAGTGTCATTTTGTCATCTCTGAAAGTGACCAAGAGGACTGACATATTCTGCACTCCATGTACTTGGTCCTGCCATAATCTTCATGACTTTGCACCCTTTTTTTTTTTTTCTATATATCTCTCCAAAGTCAGAAATATAATTTGTTTTCTCTGTGAGAGTCCAAGATGGAGGACCCAAAATATATTTCCCCTGGTATATCTCAGGATCTTTCCTAGACCCTTCACTTGGCAGTGAAACCACTGAAACCTATCAAGCACTAATATGCTTATGTACATCTTGCCCCCGATGAATAAAAGTGCTTAAATTCCTTGAACAATTGTGACCTTAGCATGTAGGGAGCACAGTCCCTTTGACCAACATGAATTTCAGAAGTGACTTCATCATTTTTGAAAGTGCAACTTTTGCATCTAATCTTACAAGCCCTAAATATTCAGCTGAAGTTTCCAGCAACAGAATAATAATAAAAAAAAATAATAATTAAAAATTCTCACTTCAGATCCAAAGAAGCTGTCCGGATTCATCGAACTAAATCTCAGTGCCTCCAAAAATGCTGGAGAGAGTCCCATCACAGCACTTTGATTTTATCTGCATTCTGCTGGAGGAAATTCAGTTGCATTTAAAGTTTTATGTCCAGCAAACAAGCCTCAAATGCAGAGACAGCAGAATCAATATCCAGTTTAAGTGAAATATAAATCTGGGTTTCATCAGCATAATAGCAAAAGCCAAGCCCTATACTTATGAATAACTTGTCTCACAGGCAAGATATAAATTGTCAACAATGGAAGAGCTTAGAATAGATCCCAGAGGACTGCTGCAAGTGACATAAGAAGAAGACAAACACGTGCATGCAAAAACCTCTCACAGTGAAATAAATGGCCACTAGTGGAAAAAAAAAAAAAAAAAAGATTTAGAGTCCCAGTCAACAACTCAGCCCAGTTATGGAGCACAACCAAGATAAAAAGCAGTCTTGAATACGTCATGGCAAACCACAGGAATCCACTCAAGAGACTTTCTTTGCTACCTGTCATCAATAGATCATTAAAAACTTTGGCTCAAACAAATGTTTGTGCTATCAAATTCCCCAAAAACAGCTTCTGACTGAGGTAATTGGAAGCTGGTCCAACTGATAATATAACACAGTCATCATCAACAACTTCAAGCCCAGACAACAATGTGAGATGTTTTTCTTTAGCTAAGAAAGAATCCTAACTAATAAGTAGAGTGTAGGTCTGCTTCAAGTACTTGCTACCTACCAAACCGCATCCACACTTGCATTCACATTCTTCACAGATCCTCACCAAAATAGTAAGGAAATCTGGTCTAGCAAAAGTTCTGCTATAAACTACAGCAAATGGAGAAGAGAATTCATGGTATTGTGGATCTACAGATGTGCCCTACACTGGGAGAAAGAAAAGAAAACCTTAATATTTATTCATAGTGGGACTTAAAATACTAAACTGTGCTGTTTCTGGAAACAAACTAACAAACAAAAAACCAGCTTTGGTCACAAAAGAAGTGACAACTGGAACATACATTTAAAGTGTAGTAAATATTCAGGCTTGAAGTAACCGTCCTTTTTTTTGACTTGGTAAGTACTGGTATAGCATTTATGGTATTGCTAAATTCACTTAAATTCAGTTCTCTGAACTTCAGTTCAGGAGGTCATTAAATAACTGAAGGCAATCAAGTAACATGAACCTGTAATCAGAAAGAAGAAGTAGTCAGCTCACAGATACTCAGCATTTTCTTCAGCACAAAGCTAATAGAAAGACTTTTCACACTGGCTGCTAACTTAAAGACATGCTGTCAATCCAGAAACATCAAAAAGTAAAAGAGGTTTGTGATTATCAAGCAGTGAAGACAGGCTTTGTGAATACTGCAATAAGTACACTTTTCTAGTAGTATACCAGGTTCTTTTTTTTCAGTAATTTAATAACTGTCTCTTCAGAATCCTCTTCTTACCCAAATTAGAGATGCTACAACTGATTTATGAAGAAAGCTAGTACACTCCTCCCTCCAGGTCCCAGGACCCTGACAGTGACAGAGCAAGAGGCAATGGACGCAAGCTGAAATAGGGGAATTAGGCAGAAAGAAAAACAAGATGTATATAGGCAGTCATTGGAACAGGCTGCCCAGACAGGTTGTACCATCTCCATCCTTGGAGATTCAGGGATGGAGAACTTGGACCAGAACTCAACTGGCCACAGCCCTGAGCAGCCTCAAAAAACACCACCACCAATAAAAATAAATAAATAAAGCCAAACCCCAACCAAAATAAATCCAAATCCAAACCAAAAACACAACAGCAGAAGTAGAGCACAGATACCAAAGAACCTGATCTGTAAATTGATCTCTCATCAAATTTGCAGTTGACACCAAAGTGGGGGGAACCAGTTGATGTGTTTATGGGCAGGGCTGGCATTCAAAAGGGACTAGAGGAATAGGTCACCAAGACATTTATGAATTTCAGCAAGGACAAATATGAAGTCTTGCACTTGGGAAGGAATAACTCCTTGCAGCACTACAGGGTAGGGACTGACTAGCTAGGGAGAAGGACCTAGAGGGTTTCAGCAGATAGGAAGCTGAACATGAGCCAGCAATGTACTCTGGCACCAAAGATGGGCAACAACATCTTGAGCTTTTTAACAGGAGCATAGCCAGAAAACTAAAGGAAGTGATAACATGCCTTTACTTAGCATTTGTCCTGTTTTGGCCCCCAAATCCAAGAAAGATTGATAAATTGGAGAGAGTTCAGCAGAGGGCCACCAAGGTAATCAGGGCATTGGAGAATTTGGCCTGTGAGAATAAGCTGTGGGACTAGGACTGGAGAAGTGATGTGTTTGTGGGGACCTGACTGCAGACTGCCAGCATCAAGCCATAAGCTAACAGAAGGTGATGCCAGTTGTTGGGGGGAGAAGAGGAAATATGCTTATGTTCAAACAAGACAGGTTCAGATTGAATGTAAGAAAATAAGGTTTTTTTTTTTTTTTTCACCATGAAAACAGTCAAGCAATGGAGCAGACTGTCTGGAGAAGTTATTCAATCTCCCTCCCTGTAGGTTTCCAAGGTGCAGCTGGATAAAGCCCTGAGTAACCTGATCTGACCTCTTAATTGACACTTGAGCAGAAAGTTGGACTGAATAACCTCCTGAGAGCCATTCCAACCTGAATTATCTTATGATCCTGTAAAACAAAGGAACTTGTAAAAGAAAGATTGCCACCACCTTGCAGGAGCTCAAGAAGTGGAACACACCATGTTTACTACTTTCCAAAACAAATCCATGTTTGAGCAATTTTTGTTTTATTTTAGGGAAAAGGTTGTAAAGACATCCAAAATCAGCTTCAAGACATACCATGTGTACAAATACTGTCTATGGAATCAGTAGTGAGGCTTACCAGTATCTTGTTCATGGAGTAATAACATTGTCTATTCATATATGCAAAAACAACCTCATTCTGCTATGAAACTACATCCACTTACTTTTAGGAACAACAAATTCAAGGCTGTTTTTTAGATGAGTTAGCGGAGTTTAGAACCTCACCAAACACTTGGAAGTAATGTCAGATGGTTAGAAATAACAAAGGTCTCAGTTCGTAAGCTAAAATCAAACAAATCAAGGCCCTACATTATTACTAGTACTGTATGATAAAACCTGTAACTTTGACATAGAAAATGACTAAAGGCTAAAGAAGATAACTGATAAGTATAAGGAGATAACTGATTTAGTATTAAGGGACAAGATATGTGTGCAAAACTTGGGCCCACTTTACAAGACACTGTTGATAGCCAGTGATGACAATACCTATACCACAGTTTAATTCCAAAAGTACTACTGATTTGTAGTAAGGAAAGGCAGTACTCAGTCTGAATTGCAGAACTGGTCTCCCTGCATTAGCTGAATAGAAAAACCAATAGTAGAACACACCCATGTGCATGAGAAATACCAGCCATCAACAACAAACAGGTGGTTCACTATTGAACCACCCATGAAAACTGCTTGTGATCCTAGTATTTAATTTAAAGAGAAAACAGCCCCAGTCTCTCTGGATATAAGCTTCCTTAAGATCTTACAGTAAAATAATCCATAGTAGACTAAGGGAGGAGGGAAAAGAAAGAAAAACTAATGAAAAGAGGCTGCCTTTTCAGAACTAGGATTTCACACCACTTATATAACATTCGAGCCTTGCAAAAAGCTCTGGAGGGTACTCAAACATTCACCATACAAGAAACACAGGCTCTTATGATTACACTAAAGAAAAATGAATGCTGAATGAATGCATTACTTCTGCAAAATCATTTTCAGCTTCTCGACTATTTAAAATCCATTAACAACAATCATTTAAGTATCACCATACTATTAACATTATAAATGAGATGTGTATGTTTGTTTTAAGTGTAAAGTAAGATTCCTAAAGTGTACAGAAATCATGATGGTGTCACTGCTAAGTGACAATCACTGCTATCCCACCTGATATTCATATTCTGTGTAAGGCATCAACTGGTCATCTCTGAAGAAGGCTGAAGTACCATTGTAAACAAGTACGAGCTCTAAATTTACATGGGCTTGAGATGCCCGCCTTCTGTAAAGTTCGTAGTATAAAATCTTCCCATTGGGCTGTTGTGGGCCAGTCCACAGGACGGAAGATGCTGGCTGGAAGCCCCCAGTTCTGGTCTGTATCTCTATGAGAGGGGCGGGCTGTGCTGCCGGTGGTGCCTCCAGCGTCTGTACCGATGCCCACTCGCTGGAGGCACAACCCAGCTCTGTGCAGGCTTGGAGCTGTACCTCATACCTTGGGGAACACAAATCAGGAACAAAGTGGTTAAAACACCGCAAATGCAAATACAGACTCTGCATGAAATGTGAATATATGCGAGGGGGAGAGGGGAGGGGAGGGGAGAGGAGGGGAGGGGAGGGGAGGGGAGGGGAGGGGAGGGGAGGGGAGGGGAGGGGAGGGGAGGGGAGGGGAGGGGTCTTAATTTTTCTTGGTCTTCTGCATTTTTGAAAAAGAAATCAATTTGTATCAACTCTGACATACAGATTATATATGGTGCCTCTGTATATCAAAAAGTAAGAACTCTGTCTTTTTTTTTTTTTTTCAAAGCAGAGTAGTTAACATCTGCAGGAATCAAATGATCAAAATTGTTTTAATTTTGATGATATGAGCCAAAAAGATGATTCATTGTAAGAGATGATTGGGATATCATTTGAGAGCTGTATCATCACTAACTTCACTCTATTACTCTTCTCTCTTTGGATTTAGATTAGTTATATGTAAATAGTAGACAGACTTATCAACCATGTAACACACACAAATTATGCCTACACAAATATATACGGAAAGGTCAGGTAAATAATCAAGAATTAGTGGGGAAGACATTATTTCAGTATCAAGTGTGTTCTTTCAGTAGCTGAGTCCTGTAGAAACACAAGTCGCTCTTTTTCAGTTCAAAGGGGCAAGCATGCTCCTGGTGTTAACTCTGCTGATGGTAGCTCAGCTACTCTGCAAGTGGGCTAGCTAGCTAGTCTTTGGTCTCCCCACCCCTAACTATGTTAGCTAAAGCCCTGTTTACTCTTGAATGTAGATGGCTTGCAAAAGATTCACAAGAACAACGTTACAGCTTTTGAAGTCTGTAACAGCGTACTGAACCTACATCAATTAAAACCCAGGTCAACCCTACTGCACTTCATCAAGATGATATATAGCTGGGGTTACAATAAATTAAAAAAAAATCCTGTTTTTATCATGTGCATTTTAGGAACTAAAACCCAGCTGTTCAAAAGCTGTTCACTTTTAAGCCCAATGAATCACCTTGCAGCATTCATTCAACACGCAAAATCTTCCAGACTTACCTACTGTAGGGTTCTAGCCCTGCCACTATGTATGATCGTCTCACAAAGGAAGTATGAGATGCATCAAAGTCAACTCTTCTCTTTCGCGTTTCAGCAGGCTTGTGGATGGAGACTGTGTAATTTCTAATGTCACCATTTACTTTGATAGGAGGATCCCAGGCCACCAAAATCTCCTTTGAGGACCATGCCTGCAGCCTAGGAGGCAACATCCCAGATGGAGCAGAGGGGTTGGTTTTTATCTGAGCTGATGGGCTGGTCACACTCCCTTGACTGTTATTTGCAGTGACAGTGTAGCTGTACTCCATGCCTGGTGTTAGGGTGAAATCAAGATAGCGAGTTTCCAGACCTGAGTAAATGAGAACACCATCCCTCCTTAGCTCATAGCTTGTGATTTTACCGTTGGGGTTAGCTGGACTTTTCCACGTGATTTCAATTGACTCTGAGCCCATGACAAGCAGCCTGGGAGCTTCCATGTTTAATGGTGGGGCCTCCATAGTCATTACTGACTGGAATATACTTGATGTGCAGCCCCCAGCAGTACAGGCAACCAGTGCAAAATCATACTGTGTGTAAGGCTGCAGATTAGAAACCAACATCTGCAAGTTTTTGCCAGGATAATACTCTTCATTGTTTATTTTCAGTATGTACTTGGTGATATCTCCATTTTGTATTTGGGGAGGTGCCCAGGATGCATTAACCTGCGTGGCACTGACAGCCTGCAGAGATGGTGGATCCACTACTGCAGGAGCTGCTTCCAGCGTCCGTATTACAGCTGGTTCACTGGTAGAGCAGCCGCCCATTGTACAGGCAACTATCGCATAACTGTACAGAGAGTAGGGTAGTAAGTCTTCATCCGTGTAGTTGAAGGTAGCAGCATCAAAGCTGAAAGGATAAAGAGCATCATTTTTTAGCAGCCTGTATGATTGAAGAATACCATTGGGCTGTGCTGGGGCAGCCCATGAGATGAGTACCTTGTGAGGGTTATCTGATGCTAAGGATAACCTAGGGGCACTGAGACCTTTTGGGGCAGTTTGACTGGTCCTTGCCACAGTCCAAGAGCTGTCAGTGTAGCCTGCTGCATTCCAGGTGCGTATTTTATATTCATACCTTGTCCATGGCTGCAAACCTTTATCATTATATACGAATGCATTACTTTCAGTGTTATATTCTGTGAAAACAATTTTCTCATCTTCCATTGTTGCTCTGTACCCCGCAGCATTTTCTTTTGTGCATCTGTGAATAACTTCATAGCGAATTATTTTTCCATTCGGATTAATTGGCTCCAACCAGCTCAGCTCAATGTTGGTAGCATTCACTGCCTGGATTACAGGTGCCATCTGAGACACTGGAGGTGCCTCATCTGTTCGGATCGGCTGGGGCAGAGAACGAGTGCAGCCTGCTGCATTGCAAGCTTCTAGTACTAATGTATACATCGTGTACGGCTCAAGGCGCCTAAAGAGGAACTGACGAGATAAACCGCTATATTCCAGGTTGTCATCACTGAAAATATTGTAGGTCTGAAAAAAAAAAAAAAAGAAGAAGAAAAGAGAAAAAATAATTTAATAGAGAGAAGGGACAGAAGCCAGGATAAAAGGACAAAAACCTATAAATTAACAATGTTCAGAAACAACCTGTAGATGAGACACCTTAATCTTTGCAATAGGGTAAGGGCTATTTCCCAACCATCCAGTATCTGACTTCCTTACTAGTAAGAAACATCACACAAACAGATCATTGGTACAAAAACAATGATTTTTTTTTTTTTTTTTCATTTTGGATGTAGTAATAAATCATCTAGTGACACTTTTCACTATGCCTGTTTGTTACCAAGTTTCATTGCCAGGCTTTCCTAAGCTAGCACAAAGCTTCTTGCAGACTAACTATAGCTTTAAAAAATGGTTAACTAACATCTTAAAAAGAAAACAAATAAACAACAACAAAAAAATCCTAAAACCAAAACAAAACAAAACTGTAGTAACAAAGTTTGCAGGTATAGGTTTACAATCAGATGAAACCATTATGTTAAAAAAAAGTCCTGTATTTCAGAACAGCATTCTGTCAGAGCCAGGGTTTCTAGAAATGCATTTTGGCGATGTCTAGAGTAAGGGGAAAGGCTAAAGCTAGCTCACACAATGAGCTTTCATGCATAGCTTTCTACCCATTAAAAGAACAGTTTGGTTCACTGTAAATGAACTTTTGCAGTCAGGGGGTAGCACAGGAATGTTAATTATCATTTGAATATAACCACAAGCAGAGTGTGCTCACAGAGTGCCTTGTGCTTACGTAGGACTTCCGTCTTATTTTAAAGTATAATGCATTTGACTGAGTCCTTTTCAGAAAAAAAAAAAAAAAAAAAAAAAAAAAAAAAAAAAAAAGTTTTAATTTGATATTCAGAATTTCCCTCTTCTTTTTTTGAAAAAAGTGTCAAGCAAAGTGTCAAGACAGAGCTTACCTTAATTACGCCATTGGGTTTGGAAGGCTCTGACCATTTCAGCAACAGAGCCCTGCCGTTCTCTTTCTTTTCCACAGTGAAGTTGCTCAGGCCACTGGGTGAAGCTTCCAGTGTGCGCACAGATGTCCAGGGGCTTGAAACCTGTCCGGCATTGTTTACAGCTACGACATGAATATGATATGTTGTGAAAGGTTTCAATCCAAATAAATGAGCCTGATGCTTTGTTCCCTGAAGCAAGAATACAGATGTTTGAGTTAGTTAAAAAAGTAATCAGCATCTGTGCTTTATGTCACTTGGAAAATGAGGTCTCAGCTCTGGGTCTCTTCTGACCGCTTTGCAGAATACCCCATCTGGTTATCAGCTTTTTTTTTTTTTTTTTTTTTTTTTTTTTTTTGGTGGGTTTCCATAGCTGAACCCTGAAAAGAAACTTTTAGGAAATTCAGAAATATTTATCATTATGGTGGTATTATTCAGCCTTTGGAGCTGAATTCTGGGGAGTCCTGCAGAGTCCAAACCTCAGCTAGCAAACAGCTCTGTGCTTGTTCTGCATGCATTAAGCTTTGCTCAGAGTATCAGAGGGCTTGATACTCTGATGGCACATATTGCAAAATGTGGTATACAAGTGGTTCTTGCCTCTACAGAACCCTTTCATATCACACATCTCGTGTGCAGGATGACATTTGGCAGGCACACCACCATGTTCCAGTTACTCAGAGCGTTGCAATCTGGAGAGACAACGGTCTTTCCAGAAGCACAATCTCATTTCCTTACTGAAAACAAAACCCTTAAAAGTGGGGTGAAAAAATGACTGGACAGAGAGAGAGAATAAGTTGTTTTTGATATTTCTGCTTTGTCAGGAAGGCCCATGAGGCAGCGCAGAGGCTGGACAGGAGGCACACAGCCGCCCACAGCACCCACCGCAGCACAGGGACAAGCCTTTCTGGAAGGGCCGGGGCCCACTGCCTGCATATGGGAGCCCTGTTGAGCTCAGGGCCACGCAGGTGGGTGAAGGATGGAGAACAGCCATGGAGAGAAGGGACCAGTGGCACTGTGGCTCGCCCCGAACAGCATCTGAGAAGGCCCTGAACTGGCCTGGGCATGAGGCAACCCCACCCTCAGCACCGCCGAGGAAGGCAACATGGCCGCAGCACTGCTTCCAACAGCCATGGAAGGAAGGGTAGCTAACAAAGAAGGTGAATGGCACGTTTCAGTACGAGACTCTTCAGACTTGCCTCATCACAGCAAGAAAAGGGATCCGCTGATCACTGATTTATTTTAATTCCATTTTCAGTTATGCTTTTGCATTAATTACACAAGATACGAAGAAGGGGAGGGCAGGAATTCAGCTTCCTTCATGTGGCAGAAAGCTACAGTCAATTTTCCTCCTTCAGTAAGTTGTATTAAGTTGTTAAATGCTAACACTTAGAATCGTTTAATATTTAAACATTTGTTAGGCGATCAGACTCAGAAACAAATTTTAAAGAAATATTAATTTCTTTTTTTAAATATTAAAAGTTAGGTCATCAATATTTAAATAGTTATTTCCTCACAACAATGAGTTAGTCTTTTAGATAAATATAGCACAGCATTTGAATGACCATTATGAATATTAAAGCTGAAGATGCCACAAGTACAGATTATAAACATACTTTTCTGATAAATGATTCCTTTTTCTGTTAAACAGGGCAAACACTAGCAAGATTAATAATGCAAAAAAGTATAATTCTTTGTTAGGAATTCCCAGTCATCACTGCCAAAAAAGCGTAAGCTCAAATGCAAATAGCAATCACCTCGAACAGATTATATATAAAAAAGCTCTGGCTGCTGTGGGACATTTAGAGATATCTTTTGTCATAAGAAACATGGAAAGCATGTGGGCTATAAAACAAAAACATATGTATATTGTCAATAGCAGCACCTGTTCAATTACAGTTTATTTCAGTATGGAGAATTTTGTTCAGCCCCTAGATGGCAATACTATCAAACACTTTTTGTAACATGAGTGCTTAATGATTAACAACGTGCGTTCAGTCATCCAACATACTCAAGGCAGCCATTAAAAAAATAACAAAACTGATTTCATTATAGATTCTTTTAATAAACATTTATGGCTTAGATCTTTGAAAGTGGAAGCGTTCAAACTGCCATAGCCAAAAACCTATAAGGCCGAATGCAAAATTATGAACTGCAGGTTAAAGAACAGAGCTCGAATTGAAGTTCATGCTTAGCATAAAAATCTGGCATCAGAAATTATGTTGGCACAAAACATGATTAAAATTAGCTTTACAATTGGATGTGGTCTGTATTAATAGTTTTTATGAGGACAGTTATCTATTAGGTTTTCAAAACAGAACTTTTAAAAGACTAAAATTTACATTCCATGGTTCGAGGGTGGAGGAGGGAGGAAGGGAGCACGCCACATTAAATTACTGCCCCTGAACCGTTACACACGGACTCTCAGAGGTACAAACATCATTACAAACGTTGTGCAAAAAGTAATGGCCCAGCTTTCTTATCACCTCCATGATCAGGGTGGGTTTTTCTGACAACAGTGCTACAAAACACTTGTTTTTTATTATTTTTAAACAGAAAAATGGCATGTTTTTCATCACACTGTACAGTCTTCCCAGTAAACCCTAAGATTTAATTATTTACAATCCTCACCACCCTTTGAAATGAAACAAGGATGGAGGGATTTCCTTGCCTGCAGTTCACCGTGTTCTCTGGAGACTGCTAAACCATTCCTTCCAGGGATGACTTTTATCCCTGGCTCCTATAGATACTTCTTGAAGAGCAAACGGTTTACATGTATTTTTGTTTTGTTTGGTTTTGAAGTAAGCTCAGGGGACGTCCTCCCAGAAAACGAAGCCATGCTTTCTCCCCCTACTCTGCTGCCATTGCCATCTGTGAATTTACTCAGCTCAGAGGCTGAACCTAAAAAGAGGATGGATGGCAGTTTGAATGATTAATTTTAAGAATTATGTAATATTCTAGCCTAGAAATACCAGCCTGCTGGAATGGTAAAATACAAATAGCAAAAAAAAAAAAAAAACAACAGTTTGCAAAGGATAGCCCTCTGGCTTCAATGGACAGCTGCACAGACTTAAACAGGCGCAGGATCACAATCCTTGCATGGAATATTCTCCTAGTCTTTGTTTGCAAAGCCATGAACTCATATATCCCATGTTTACACACTGCTAACAGGACAGATTTCATTTACCATTAAAAGCAAGCCAACAAAATAAAATTTTAATGCAAACATTAAGATGTTCGTAGCCCAAGACTGACTGACCATGAAAACCGATGGACTGCAATCCCAAGCCCTCCTTTCTCTGTCGCCTGTTGTGAAGCAGTCTCACTCATTCAGCCATTAAATTAAGAATAACCTAGCAAACATTTGTGTGTGTGCACTCTCACACTCCTCCTGTAAGGCCCATTCTTTTAAAGTAGACATTACAGACATGGACTCCTGAGGCATCCCATACTGCAGCCCAGAGCCCAGCTGTGAACCATCCCTAGGCTTGTCCCATTCTCGTTGGTGGCACTGACAGCATCTCCACTGTTCAATGCAAGACAGCACCTTTGCTTTTGTTGTGTAAAATGATTTACACGCTGCCAGTGGCAGCATAAGCTGTTAGCAACAACAAACACACTCCTTGGTTAATTCCACGGCTCTAACTGTAAATTAGGATAAAAGTTATTTAAAACAAAACCTTGTTTTAACACATTTTCAAAGAGTAAAACAAGAGAACATGAATCATGAATAATATATCCAGCAAGATTTGCTTCAGATTGCCTTTTTTGTTTGTTTATTTTTAAATTCATGAGCACAGAAGTCACTTAAAGTCTGGAAGCAGATCAGCATACTCTTTCATGCTGCTCAAAGGCGACAGCACCCAGGATGCGAGGTGCTTGCCATCCCCACCACCTTGTGCCCAGGTCCTCCTGGGCACGGGAAAGGCTGCACAGCCATCGGGAGTCTGAGAGGTTTACACTGCCTACTGTGATTGCTGCTGACTACTTGAAGTGCCCCTAAGGTGGCAACAGGGTCAAGAGGTCTTTGTAGGTTGAAAATGATCAAAAATTAGCATTGATCTGCAGCTGTCAGTAATACTCTCTGCAGGTGGACTCCTTGCACAAATGTTTAAACTGCATAAAACTACACAACCTAGTCATCTTTGAAACTATTGATCTGATGAAGAAGCACTTTCCAGTGTTGTCACTCAGGCTTTTCCTCTTTTTTGCAAGGCAGGCCCGTTTACCCAGATGCCCAGGTCTCAGGGCATGCATTCCAAACCTGATGGTCACATCAGAAGAACCCTGAACCTCTCAAGAGCTGCCCAACATGTAGTTTTGGTATCTACCTCTTCAGGGGTCATCAACATTCAGCAAGTCATCACCCAGTTGTTTCAAAGTGAGGCTCTGGTTTCTTCTTTCTCTGTGTTGTCTCTTGGTACAGTAGCCCCTATTCAGCAGGTATCTTGGATATCTGATGGAAAAGCTAACTCATTTTTTCTGTGAGTCTCTAATTAAACTTGGTGACATCGGAGACGACCACAGTGCTATGGTACTGTTGGTACAGGAATCCAAACTTGTTATTTCATAACTCCCATCCATAAATAATGAAAAGGTAATTCATGGTGACATTCCCTTTTCTATACAAGTAGAGGTGCTGAACTCTCCCTGGATAAGGGAGGAGGAACCTATGGTCTCCTAGTACTCAGAACATTAGTCCAACCATTCTTCAAAGTGAGTTTTCAATTTCTCCATCAAGGAATCCATATGGATTCCTCCACAAGTGATAGAAATGGCTGGGAATATTTCGGGGTTTAGGAAGATCCTCAATTCATCCTCACCTTTGACATTATCTGTTTTGCCAGTTCCCCAACTTATCTGGATCCTTTCCATTTTCTGCAAAGCACTGGGAGTACTTCTGCTTTGATGAACCTCTGATGTTAATGCTTATTTCCCAGCGTACTTCTTAGCCCCTGCCTTAACCCTCATAATTGCAGAATTCTTACTCATTTGCAACCCCTAACTTACCCTTAGGGTTGCCTTCCTTCTCATGCTTGTATCATGTACACTTTTTTTTTTCTTTTTTAAAATCTACTCTAGTCCTAAAGCCTTATGCTTAAATTCACAAGGATATAACTTACAGATACACAGGTAATCTATGACTCCACTCCTTCCTCTAGCAGTGTGGACTGGAATATAAATTATTCCCAAGATAGCACTGAAAAATCTCAAAGGTAAAGCAAACAGAAACTAATGTGTTACTTATTTTGTCAGAAATTATCTTGCCTAAAGTGACCAGAATTTCCATTTTACCAGAAATTGATGTTGCACTATATATTTTCCTCCCCATTTGTGTAAAAAGTAATTTTAGATTTTTCATTAAAATATTTGGTAAAACCAGCACATTCACTTCAAAAAAATTACATTTTAAGAACTTCTTTTCATTTATTATAGAATTTTAAAAGTGCCTTTCAACACCTATTTTTCATTTTAAATCATTACTCTAAAAATTGATGTTACCCTTCAACAGCAGTAACATGTACTACACTGGTGGTGATTTTTATGTGTAAATTATTATAGCACATAAAAACCAAATATTATAACAGAAAATGAAATAAACATTTTAAAAAATTGTTTAAGTTTGCAAAACCAGAAGTTACATTAGTAACTTAGTAAATGTAAAATAATTTTTAATTTTTTTTTTTTTTTGTCAAAGGAGTATTCTTCCAAATTGTCTTTGGCTGAGATGAAAAGGGAATCATTCTTTCCCAGACTGAGATGGGTCAATGCCGTCTTTTCTTTCTGCAGTGGCTAGCAAATTATATTAAGGGATTCATTGTATTTGAGCTTGCTTTTTTATTTAGCAAATTTATTTTTTAAAAATAGAGGTTTTCTTTTACAAAGTAAAGTGCAAAAAGGCCAGGAGATGTCTTCATTGAAACATAGGCTTCGATTACATGCTCATAAAATATTCTTTTCTTGAGACTCTTGACAAACTTAAATGTTCTGTTTGTTTGTTTGTTTGTTTCAACTTTGAGATTTTTATTTTATTTGTTTTTAAAAGCAATGGTAGTCTTGTCATCTACATCAGATAACACTAGCTGGTTACCCTGCAACTCTGTGTGCCTGTCCTTTCTTAGGAGTACCATGCTAACAGCTTTTTATTTAATAAAAAACTCATTTGCCTACCCTGTTCCACTCAGCACATAATAGTGATTTTGTATGTTGATACTCCTGCAGGAGTTTGCAGACTATGCCAGTGAGAAACCTTGAGAAAAAGCAGTAATCTAAGAAGTTTAAAGAAGTCTGCAAACCACAACAATTAATACCTGATGTACAAGTATTACATTGCAATTCCTTTTTCTGCTTCCTGGCAGAGCATGTGAGGAACTGTGAATTGCACACAGATGAATCTGTTGAGTGGTGCTGGTGCTCATTTTCACAGCAGACAGCTTTCTTTCCTGGCACACCTGGACATCTGGGGACGTGCTGCAGCCTCAGCAGGAACCGCTGTCCCCAGCTTTGACTTGAAAATAAAGCACCAAAAAGAAAACGAGTAGGCATTGCGTAGCAGAATGACTCCAAGTACATTTAGCCAGCTGCATTCTGTCACTGTTCTGACTTTTTGGAAGTAGTACACTTTTAAACCACCAGCAATGTCACACGTCGTATGGTAAAACTTCAAAAAAAAAAAAAAAAAAACTCTTTGGGCAAAGTCAACACTTCAGTAGCCCATTCCATGTCACTTCTGTAAGGTTTTCTTTTCTTTTTTTAACATAAGGGCAAACATCTTATTTAAAATTCATCTAACATCACTGAGTGCCATCTTCTCAAAAATGTATTTGCAGCTGTAATATTTGTCTAATTTATACTAAGAACTATTGAAATCAAAAAAGATATTTTTCTGCATGACTAAATAAGTCAGATAAGCCAAAATATCAATGACATGACATTTCACTACAGACACTGTCTAGAGGGTGATGTCAACATTTTTTCCTAACATTAATATTTTATCTCTTACAACACTCACAAGACCTACTGTATAGTAAGCCAATAGTTTCACACCTTCTTGGATTTTTTCCCCACATTTTTTCACTTTTAACTGTTTATTATTCCTTGTAATGAGAAAGTGATGGAGACAGATAAAAACTGAATACCTGACAGGACTGCTTACCTCAAACTTCGATTTGTTTAGTTCAAGTCTGCAATCCTTACTTTCACTCAGTGAGACTTTTTGCTTTAAATAGTAATTTTGGATATGAAGAAAGACTAAGTTTCTCTTCAAAATAAGAGAGGCACATAAGAGAGGCAATATGGTGCAAAAAAAAATAAATATATATATATATATTTATTTGAGATTCAAAACAAATATGAGAAAAAGTACCTGAAGCCCAATGAAAAACAGTTGCATGCTTAATCTGGAATATGCATGTACTCATCAATACACTGCAGAACAGGCAACGTGTCAAGTCTGCCTTGGTTACGAGGGGAAGGAGAATCACCCTTTGGGTGTGACCTGGGGGAGAAATGTCACCTCAGGGAAGCTGAAGGGCTGGCAAAGGCAAGCACAAACTCTGGCTGGGGTTTATACCTCTGCAGTTACAACCAATACATTCACACAGACAAACTCCAGGAGTATGTTTTAAGGCAATACCACAGGTCATGGTGCTACTGCTTGTGAACATGGAGGAGCAGTGTTCCTCCAGCTTTTGTTCTATGCCATTTGTGGCCATGGCATGAGAAAGGAAAAGCATAGCTGCTCTAACAAAGTGGTTAGAGCCTAAGGGCTCAAACCTGCAAGTGGTAGGGGAATTATATCCCTTGAGTATAAAGGATGCTAATGCCATAGTTTTCCTAATAAACCGTATTTTCCATTTGATTTATTGGCCAGAGTGATGCTTTTGTCAGAACGAACACAATTGGGACTGCCGTATAAGTGCTGCTGGTGTCTTCCCAGCCTCATACCTTTTTTTCTACCAATGTCCAGAATGGCAAGTGTTGCACAGAATTTTATAATTTTAAGTCAATGCAATGAAGCCATGAATGTTTTTGTTGTTATCCATAAAAAAGGATAATTTGTACACCTGAACTTTTTATCTCAAGGTATCATCTGGCAATCAGTTTTGCTTCACTGTAGAAAGAATGTGCCCTTGTCATTATCAAATGTTTTGCCTTCTGGTTTTATTTGAAGTTTTTGCTATTCAAGCATTCACATTGCCTTTCTAGGACATTCATGACAACATATATCTGTGCCATAAGCCTTCTTCCTTAGCTCCTTTCAAATTACATCATATATGATATAAAGATAAGTGTCTCTGGACTCTTTAAAACTTCTCTCATCTGATCTTAAAACAAACTGGGCATAGTATCATGTGATTGTTATTTTCTGTAAAATGTGAAAATGTTCACTATGGTTTTGCTGTATAGGCTTTATATAGGTGCATAGACTATGTATGGTGCGTACGATTTTCCTCTGTAAAAAAAAAAATTATTTACCATTTTTTTCTTTGCACAGCTCAACAGCCATAATGGGAAAAAGAAATGAAAAGAGGAAAAAAAACAGTTTGAAGAAAATCTTTACGGGGATTTGTACAAGGACAATCTGAATCCTAATGCAGATTGCAGGTGAACTCCCACATCAGTTTCCTTGAAAATGCCACTGAATGTCAGTTGTGCTCCATAAAATTAAGACTTTGCAGTTATATATGACTTTTCATCCCAGGATCTCACATCATGCTACAAGCATTAATTAATTAAGTCTCAGAATATCCCCTTGTGTTACTGCGTGCAGCTTCAGGAAACTATGATGATTGTTTTAGATCCCATTTTACACAGGTACAGCAGACGTGTCATATTATTGTTAAGTGCAGGCTTATTTTATTCCCTTTTCTCAATCATTCTGAGTCCTTGTCTCGTTCACCCAACACTTGCAAAAAGAGCAGTTCTAACTGCTGCTAAGTAGAGGAAGATAACACAGCCTCAAGGCAATTCACAGCTTTAAATCCCTGCTTTCTGCCAACACAATGGAAAATAAAGGCAACATTTTAAAGGAGACTAAAAGGTTTTTACTTCCCACTGTTTTATTCTTTTTTTTTTTTTTTTCTGCCCTGTACCAAACAGTCCGTGCTTTTCATTCCAACTTTGCCTGCTATGTGTGTTATCACTTTTGAGAGATAATAAAAGGTAAGCAGAAATAATTTATTTAGGACTACATTGTAAAGGCCAATGATTAGTCTGAATCTGTAGCTAAACTTAAAATTTCACCCTTCAATTTGACACTCATGCCTAGCAGAAGGCCAGAAGTGGCTTATGCATTTCGGGATGCCCGCTCACTCTCCTGTAGCTAGGGGAAAGCTCAGCCTTTACTCTTTTGAGTATTAGCAGAGAATATTGATTGGACATATATTTATGTGTACACCTTGAGGACATACTCCTCAGCAAAGCACAGCTTCCCATATAAATACTGACAGGTTCAGCAGCAGTCTGACACCTTCCTTCCTGCACCTGCAGGAAGTTTCGAGGAGGGCGTTGCTGCAGAGAGTCCCTGCCCCTACTGGTGCTAGTGGAAAACCTCAACAAGTAGCTTGAATAGTCCATGAGACCAAAGGTAAGAGGAACAAAAACCTTGTTTTGCTGTTGCAGCTACCACGGACTCTGCTGCTGCTGACATTAACAGTAATTTGAAGACTCAGAATTAACTCTACACCAAGAGAAGAGATGAAATGATGGCAACGAGAAGAAAAAGCGGCTGTACAGCTTTGTGAAATAACGGAAAGAGAGGCTGCTTACAGGTTTAGTGTTTTGAAACCAAGTGAACCTGGTGGATAGATGAACTTCCAGACGGATCTTCCTAGGATCATACAGACACAGGCCTAACGTAAGCCTCCTGAAGCACACACACTGACACTAAATTCATATACATACACACAAAAGCAGACAGGTAAAACTGCTACAGAGTTAACAGGAAAAGCAGCTAGCTGGCATTACTTTTAAATGTTAATACATAAATAAAACTAAAGATTTAATTATGTCTTTTCACATTTTTATATATCCATTAGACCCTTCCAGTGTGGCTTGGGCTTCTCAGTGCAAGACTTTTGCCAAATGAGAAGTCTGAGCTACTTGTGACTAATCAGGAAAGAGACGAAAGACATAACTATTGAAAGATTACTTGATAACTACTGAAATAAAAAGGGTTTTGTTCAGATTCTTTATTTTCCTTGGATATTTAAATTATTTAGGGGATTTAAATAAATCACTAAGCCAACAGGTATATAGTAAAGCTTAGTACAAAACAAATTGTGCTGGTTCCAGAATTGCGAGTGCCTTTACAGCAAATTATTGACTCCAGCATATTAACTTGTAAATCCACTAGTTTCACCTTATCATCTATTGATCAGATGCATGTACGTGTGTTATAAGTGAGCAATCCAAAAATAAATTAGTAGAATTTAATCATTTTGGGCCAGACTTGTCACAGCTCCTACATTTAGAGACAGAACCTGCATAGCTAGGGTCCCCGGTATCTCTCTGTAGTCTGTGCAGAGAAAGGGAGGTTTCTCCAAAGGGAAATCAGATGCTTATGTTTAGCTTCTGTTCTGAACAGACCTTCAGAGAGCTTCACTCTCAGAACAGATTAGACAGCCTAGCCCACTTTAGCAATCTAAAATAAGTTTTTTAGAGGTCAAAGCTGCAACTTTTGCTTAAGTTCACGTAAGACTCAACATTTTCTTTCTTCTTAAGTTAAAAAAAATACTATAGCTTCAGAAGTTAAACTGCAGCTCTTCCAAATCACTTCAAAAATCCACTGAAGTTTTGTTATGCCTTCTCAAGGCTCCTGAATCTGGGTTTTCATGCCTAGAAGACCAAAACTGAATGGTGTATGTAGATAGCATTCAACAAGAACACGGACTGGGTTTAGTTAACCTATACTACTTTAGCATATTGTGTTTATGTGGCAACGTTTTGGTAGCTGGGAAGCTGAAGGGGTAGCTTGTGGAAGCAGAGATGTGCACCTGTCTCCATGTCAGACAACATCAGTTCCAGGTGGCTCCAAAAAGGACTAACCGCTGGGCAAAACTGAGCCAGCCAGCAGCTCAGGTGGTGCCTCTGTGATAAGGTATTTAAAGAAGGGTAAAAAAAAATGCTACATAGCATCAGTGAGAGGAGAGGAAAAACGTGAAAGCAGCAGCTCTGCAGACACCAAAGTGAATGAAGAAAGAGGGAGGATGAGCAGGTGCTCCAAGCATGGAGTAGAGATCCCTCTGCAGGCTGTGGAGACTGTGGTGAAACAGCTTGTGCACCTGCAGACCATGGAGGATCACACCAGAGCAGATCTCCACACTGTAACCCATGGAGGAGCCCATGGTGTAGCAGGTGGATAAGACCTGAAGGAGACTGCAGCCCATGAAGTGCCCATGGAGGAGCACCAAAACTTCCATTAACACCCTCAAATCAAATATCTTTATGGGAGTTTGATAACAAAAAATTGAAAGTGTTTGATGATTCTACACGGAGCCAGAAAGTCAGAAAAATGCAGTACACTGGAGAGCTGTTGCAAGTTTTTGTCTCAGAGATGTTCCGTTTTAAAGCCATGTGTTCTCAGCTGAATTTGTACTCAAAGGGGGTACTCTACTGAGCACCAAAACAACTACAGCTAAAGCCATTGTGTTACCTGTTTTTTCTTTTTCTCATTTGCAGTCTTTGTTCAGTCGTTTAGGCCAGGACTTTCAAGTAACATTAAGCACAGCACTTAAATATGTCACTGTCTTAAGCTACAACTATAGTATAAATCTAATGATCTATTGGTACATCCTGGGTCTAGCATTTCTAGCAAAGACTAGCATTAGAGAAAATCTAAATTATCATCTGACTTGAGCCCCCGAAGAGAAAACAATAAAAAATAATTTTATGATGCCATAATGACAAGAATAATACTTCACTTCCATTGTGAAGACGTCTTCCAGATTTCTCATTAATTCTTTTTTAAAGCCTATTGAAATGTAAGAACTCTGCAAAGTTTCATTCATTTTGTTTGTGCACAGTAAAGTTTTCTTTATAGCAAGAATACAGAAAATTTATCACTGCAAGGAATCCACTTCCCTCACTCTCTTTTTATATTAAATCTGCATTTGCAATTCTGATTTTGTGAGACAATTGTAAACTTGGTGCCTTTGTGCAGCCACCAGAGTAGTGTTTCTGCAGTGCACAGAGGATTTTGCTCAGGCTAGGAACTCAGCTTGGGATGGGAAAAAAAGAATCAATGCATTCAAACTTGCAGTAAATGGATTTCATATAAAAATACTTGGAGAAAAATACAGAAGCAAAATGAGTAATGATTTGCAGTGTTTCCTAGTAGATTAAGTAGATACTGGTGCCTCTCTTCATCTTTCCGTTACAATGATACGACTCCTCAGAGACCTTTTGGCACACACAACACGCACTCCAGGTGTCTCATTCAGCTGGACCATACCCCAGCAGTAACATCATTTACTACATTAGTGCTCTGTGACCACAGAAGTGTTTAGAAGACACTTGCTCTACATAAAGAAAAAGGGAGGCAGCCATGGGTTTGTTATTAAAATAATAATAATAATAATAATAAATAAAAAAAGACATCCTGCAGCTGCAAAGCCAAAGAGCTTAGGGGAGGATCCTGTGCTGCAAGTCCACCTGTGGCTCTTGCAGCAGTCATAGCTTGCTTAAGAGGGCATCTAAGTTTGTGTTTGTTTCCCAAACAAAGTGTGTGTATGCTCTGCATACCAACACAGCCCTCAGTAATTTAAGACCATTAAAGAACATAACCTGACTGGAGTCCTGCTTGTTTTAAGGTCTCCATAGTGTATCTGGAAGTAGAAACAGCACCTAAAACATCTGAAAAAGGAAGAATTTTTCTAGTAGACACTCATGATGGGAGTTAATTCTTGCTCCTTACCTCACTGGTCACAGTCTGTCAACACATTCTTAGAAGGGAGGCTTGTGAAAGGAAAGGAAGGGAGGAGGAAGCAGTTTCCACAGGTTTGGTGGAGGGAGTAAAGCAGCCTGCAGCTGCCAGAGGCATAACAGATAATCTTTGATGGCCTAAAGTCTGTAACATGGCACCTGATAATAGGGTGAGAAATGTTTTCTCTGAATCTGGTAGCAGCTTTGGTGGGTGTTCTTTCAGACAGGGCTTCACAAGAAACAACCCTCTCTCCATCCTTATCATTCTTCTTGACACTCATAAAGCAGTTTAATGAGCTCATATCTTCCTAATCTTCCAGCAAGTCAGATGCTGATGGAGGGACAGAGACTTTATTTGATGAATGCTAAAGGAATGGA